>NC_091628.1:29746944-30074166 GCF_027580195.1 Bos mutus
CTATGCTGCGTCGTACTGGGAAGGGTAATGACCTCTTTTCCTCAGCCTTTGAAAATGAAGCTCTGGGCTCAGTGGCAGGTGCTCTGGGGATGGGGAGGCAGAGCTTTCAGGCAGGACCCTGAATGGGGGTGGCGGTGGGTGGGGTTGGGGGTGGGGAGGGCAGGGCCACTCTTGGGGAAACAGATTGGGAGGGATTTGAGGAGTTCCTCTCCTCTCAGGCCACCTTCTCCACCTGCAGAAGTCCTAGTAGGGACAAAGTATTAGTCACTCAGTTGTGTTCGACTCTTTACCATCCCATGGACTGTAGCCCTCCAGGCTCCTCTGTCCATGGAATTCTCCAGGCAAGAATACTAGAGTGGGTAGCCATTCCCTTCTTTAGGGGATCTTCCCGACCCAGGGATCGAACCCAGGCCCCCTGAATTGTAGGAACATTCTACACCACTGAGCCCCCAGGGAAGCCCTCAGGTAAACTGTACCTCAAACAAATTGAAGGAAAAAAGAACCTGGTTCCATCTGCTTTCGAGAAATACATTGAATTACACTACAACTTTGCGTGTGCTTGTTCAGTCAGATTATTGTTTTCTTTTTTGTACCTAGCTTTCTTAATTCACATTTCCTTTCTACTGCAGGATGGTGTTCTAGTTTCTTCTCTTTATGTTTGAAACTTTGTTGGTTTAATCTTTTAGACAAGATTTTCCCGGTCTGATTTTTCTTCCCCTTTAATTTTCCTTTTCATTTAGCACATGTTTGATTCTTTTCCATTCACCCAATAACATTCCCGACCTTTCTTTTCTTACATTAGTCTTCTTTATTAAACATCTTCACTACCTAGTTTCAACCTGACGTGTTTATAAAGAGATGAGGGATCTTTATTCTCCCCCAGGGGAGGATCCCCATCAATCCCGAAGGACCACTGCTTTCCCTTCTGCACGTCCACTCTGTTTGGCTTCTGGGCTTTTTCTTTGTTTTTCAATTTAAAGTGTATAATTTCACATTTTGTTAGTATATTCAGAGTTGTGCACCATCACCATTTTCAATATTAAAACATTTTCATCGCTTCAAAAAGAAATGCCAGGACTTCCCTGATGGGAAGTGGCTAACAATCTGCCTGCCAATGCAGGGTACCTGGGTTCGACCCCTGCTGGGCAACTAAGCCTGTGTACCACAACTACTGAAGCCCGCACCCTCGAGCCCGTGCTCTGCAATGAGAAGCCACCGCAATGAGAAGCCCACGCACCACAATGGAGAGTAGCCCCGTCTGCAGCAACTAGAGGAAGCCTGTGGGCAGCAATGAAGACCCAGGCAAAAAAATTTTTTAAAAAAATAAAAAGAAACACCCTTAACATTAACAGTCACTCCCTATTTTCCCACTATTTCCTCATCCCTGTTCTTCTGGAGAATCCCACGGACAGAGGAGTCTGGTGGGCGATAGTCTGTGGGGTCGCAAAGAGCTGGACAAGACTGGAGCAACTTAGCAGCAGCAGGCAACCACTAATCTGCTTTTTTGTCCCCATGGATTTTCCTTTTCTGGACATTCCATATAAATGCAATCACATAATTTGGGATCTTTTGTGACTTGATGTAATGTTTGAGTGTCATTCACATTACAGCTTGTATCACGACTTCATTCCTCTTATTGTCAAATAATATTTCCTTGTACAGACATATCAGATTTTGTTTATCTGTTCACCAGTTGATGGACATTTGGATTGTTTCTACTTTTTGACTACTGTGAATAATGCTGCCATGAACGTTCATTCGGGAACAAGTTCTTATGTGGACACATTCTTCATTTTTCTTGGTTAGACTGGGCTGTCTTAACATACAGGACAAAGTCTTGCTTTTTTACACACTAGGGAAATACTAAGTTCTCAGAGCCAGTAGAAATCTCAGGGAACAACTCTCAAGTCTGTAGTCACATTGTGGGTCCTCAGACACGAGTCATCTGAGTGAGTCTCACTCCTACAAGATGGAGGAGAACAATCTACTGTCTTCAGACCCATTGGGTATCTCGGGTGGAAACTCCCAGAACAAACATGCAAGCAAGTTCAGATTAATGATTTTCACTTACTTCTAGAAACCATTCTTTGGGCCATTCTGGGTATATCATGTGACATTTATTTTTGTGTTTAGCTAAGTTAATAAAGTTACCTCAGGACCAGTGATGACTTGTTAAAGAATACACACACTATTATTTGATTGCTTGTGTGACACCCCTGCAGAAAGACGTAGTGTGGCACATTGCAAGCTACTTTTGCTTCTTCTTTTTACCTGAGTAACCGAGTCCCCGTGCGCTTGCCAGAGGATATAGCTTACGTTTGGAGAGTTCACAGCATTATTAAGGTTAATGTTTGGCACGTTCTCAACTTCAGGCAGCTTCTTCCAAGTTCTAAGGAGAAAACAAAAAATCTCAAAAGAATAGGAATGAATGTTCCCCCTCATTCTTCTATTATGATTTCAAGCAAACGGACCACCCTAGAGCCTCAGCTTCTTCGTATGCAGAATGGGAATCATGAGCATACTCCACACAAAGTTTACACTGTTGAACAAACTGTGTATAAATAAATTTTAGATCCTTAAAAATATAAAAAGAATGAATATCCCTCCCATGTCCTGCTGACTCCATCCAGGAGCTTTTTCACAGTCTAGCCTTGTGATCAGGAATGACCCTCCTCTCCCTTGCTCATAAATTCTTCTCATTCACTGCGACCTCAATAACTCCTCCATGGGAACCTCTCTCTATGCCAGACCGTTTGATTGCTCCGTTTTCTGGACTCCAGGAGAGTTGAGCATGGAACTGATGCTTGATGTGTGCTGCTCTTATTTTCTCATCCGTGTATGTACAACCCAAAGGCCAGGATGCTTCCTTTGGAGCCCCACGAGGCTCAGTAGAGAGCAGGGACTCAATTGGGTACCTCTGTGTGTTCTAGTCAGGATTTGAACAGCCTTTAAGAAGAAGATACTGAGGTCAAGGTCCATCTCCAAAAGAAGTGGGCCTTGATCATCTTCCTATCATATATGGGAAGAACTTAGCAGTGGTAGCAGTGGTCTCATATGTTACAAGAGCTCTGTGATCATTGATTAATTCACACGAATGCTCTGAGGGACACACCATCCTTCCCACAGCCAAAGCAGGAACAAAGCAGCTGGTATAACAGGAATGATTAACTGTGGAGGACCCATGGTTGTCTCCCTAACAGACACTCTCTCCCCTTTTTTCTGCCAACAGAACCACGGCAGAGGGCTTCCTTGGTGGCTCAGTGGTAAAGAATCCACCTGCCAAAGCAGGAGACATGGTTCAATCCCTAGTCTGGGAAGATCCATATGCCGTGGAGTAGCTAAGCCCATGAGCCACAACTCCTGAGCCCATGTGCAGCAACTAATGAAGCCCAAGTACCCTAGATATCATGCTCCACAAGAGAAACCACCACAGTGAGAAGCTCATGCACTGCAGCTAAAGAGTAGATGCAACGAGAGAAAGCCTGCACAGCAATGAGGACCCAGCACAGCCAAGAAAAAAAAAAAAAAAAAGCCAAGACAGAGCTCTTGATTTCAGGGATGTCCTGAGACTCAGTTCTGGCCAATGAGATCAGGTGAAATCAACTGAGGCGCTCTGGGAAGATATTTTGCTCCTTCATAAAATGTGAAAATAATGTGAAATAGTCTCTTTTTCTTTCTCACTTTTCCCTCTCCCCTGGATGGTATTGTTCTTTCTGATTTTAAACACAGTTGAGATGTGAGATATTTGGAGCTATGGCAGCCATTCTGAGACCATGAGGCCATGGGCTGAAGGACAAAAAGCCAGCATATTAAAGATGGTGAAGTGACATGATGGAGATTGGAGGTGAGTGATGACACCATTGATAAGCTAAACCAGTACAGCAATCATCTATATCCTGATATTTCTTTAATGAAAGAAAGAGAATTCCTTTATCATGTTAGTTGTTTTTTATGTTTCTGTAATAGCAAGCATTTATCAGCTTCTTAGTATGTGTTAAGCAGTGTTCTAAGCACTTTATATATATCAACTCATTTACTCCTTAACTTTATGAGATAGGCACTATTACTATTCCCTTTTTAAGGCTCTATTATTATTCTTTCAGAAGGAGGAAACTGAGGCACAGAAAGGTATTAAATAATTTGCCAAAGTTAGTAAGTGGCAGCAACAGGATTCAAGCCTAGGCAGCCTGATTGCAGCTTGAAGCATATTTAGTAGATAACTCTACACAACAGTCTACAATTGATGTTCTCACAGTTTAACAAGCCCCAGAATTGTGGAACTATTTAGAGCTCAGAGGTGTTATTCAGATGACCTTGAAAATATTAAAGTAGATGGAACCTGGAATGGTGACCTATGTATCACTGAAAACTGTAGGCAAGATGTTTTAATACATACTGCTAGCAATTACAGAAGTGCATTGGCTTTCCCAAAGCAGTCCCAAAACTGTTTTTTTCATCTAGTGTTTTATTATTATTATAGGTTATGTCATAGTAAAGTTCTCTCTGCACTTTTTAATTGCTAGTATGACAGTGCATTTTTTCATTTAAATTGCTCATTACTTTTGAATATTTTCCAAGTATTAAACTTGAAAATCTCAGTATACTCAAAAGCTATATCTTGGACTTCCCTGGTGGTCCCGTGGTAAAGAAATCCACCTACCAGTGCAGGGGACACCGGTCCGATCCCTGGTCTGGGAAGACTGCACGTGCCAAGGGACAACTAAGACCTGTGCCATGACTACTGAGCTGGTGCTGAAGAGCCTGCGAGTCGAAGCCTGCACACTCTAGAACCTGTGCTCCGCAGCAAGAGAATCCACTGCAATGGGAAGCCTGTGTACTGCAACAGAGTAGCCCCCCTCTCCACTGCTGGAGAAAACCTACGGGGAGCAACGAAGACCCAGTGCAGCCAAAAATAAAAATTTAAAAAGCTACTTTTTGGGAATTTTTTACAAATTAGCAGTCCTATCAAAGCAACAGGAGACCCTCTAAATTGGTGATCGCTGAGCACTCCCTCTCAGTTTGGTTATCATGCTTGCTGGACTGCCTCACGCTGTAGAGTGCTCAGGGGCAGTCTACATGAACATTCACTTCCTCTCCAAATGAACTTCTGTCAGGGTTCATTCTGAACTTCTTCATGTCTTGGACACACCCTTTCATCTGTCTTTGCCTGATGAAGTTCTTTATTTCTGAGTTTTCTCAAACTTTCCATCCAAGCACCCTGATCCCCTACACTCTTAAGCCAAGAGTCAGAGAACTATAGACTGAGTAGATTTCAGTCCCCACACTTCAGAACTCCCAAGACCCATTGCCCATCTGTGTTTGCGTTCAGATTACAGGCACTTCAGAAACGAATCCTGAGTACTCGATAATCTCCATTTTGCCCATGGTACTGTCTTTCTAAGATTTCTGTTACAGTTCAGATTCACTTGGCTTCTATAACAAACTCTGATCTCACTGGTTAATGGAACTTCTCTCTTTAAAAAGCAGCTTTCGAGAAGCAGTTAACAAAGTCTGCTATTGTTACTTGAAGAAGTGCCTGCTCTCCAACAGTAAAGTGAATAATAAGTCTCCTCAGCCTGAATGTTTCTTTGTGGTACCTTGAGAATCCTGCAACTAGCTTTTACTGTCAATTAATCTTCTCTTAAATTTCCCTCAGATAAGAACTTTTCTGACCCACTTCCATTAACCGCTCCATAATACCATTCATCATCAATGTTACCTTTCTCTGGATACATTTATTTCTGGGGAGGAATTTTCATGACAGAAAATAGGTCAGAAGAGAAAAATCGGCCAAATTCACAGACTTAGATTAAGGAGATGGTGATGGTACTCAGTAATCAAAGGTAACTGACTTAAAACATGCATTCACACCTCAAGAGATAAAACTTTAGGAAAAATCTTTAAATGCTTAGGAATTACTGCTTAGAAACATGAACTCAGTCTCCTGTGGGTAAATTAACTGATGAGGACAAAGTTTTTAAAACAAGGACTTGATTGTGATTTATTTTTCATTTTGTTAATAGTTTCAGAATTACCCACTAATATTTTCTTAATTTAGACAAAAATCACGTATTTTAAAAAAATCTCCACCAAGCATAAAGCAGATAGATATCCTGGGATACTTATGACACAAGCTGTTCCTTTTTGAAGGCATCTACAGGGGGAGATTTAGATAGTCTTTGCTTTATCAGTTTTTCATCTACTCTGAAATTGGTTTAGTTAGATCAGAGTAACAGTTCTGTGTGGTGCTGCCTTTATGGTTTTGAGTACATTTGTGTCATCGGTCAATTGTTCACCTTGAACTTCATCTTTCAGCTTGTCAAAAAATAATCTAACACTTATCCAAGCACCAGCATGAATTGCCAAAGAAGCCTGGAGGAGGCTGTCATTGCAACTGGAGCCTCAAGACTCTTGCCCCCAATCCAGGTCCCCTGAGAAGTGATGAAGTGTGGCACCTCTCCACACTCCACAAGGGCACAGTATCCTGGCTCCATGGCTGTGGAAGGCTTATGACATGTGGGACCCTAATTCCTAGCAGTACTCGTGTGTGTGTGTGGCTGGGGCGGGGGTGGGTGGGGCTCTCTATCCATTATAGGGCAAAGCTCCAACAAATTCCTTCCCTTTCATCCAAATGCAACTGAGGGATACTATGAACTGTCCTGCTGTGCCTTTTTAGAAGGCATAATTCCTGGAATCATTACCAGTACTTTTTCTTTTCCATGCCTCTCCCAAAAGTGTCTTTGCATTACATCTTTGAGCAAATGAATAAATACCTCTACTCAAAGCAAAGTGCTAGGTAAATGTCAAGTGAATGCCACCCTGGGGAAGGTTTAGTGACTCAGGACCCTGTTCTCACTGTACCAGGTTCAATGATCTTTTCTAAGACTTGGATACATTCAGAGAAATACTGTTAAATATATTGATGACACAAAGCTGAGAGAGAGAGAATGCCAATCTACTGGGTGGTATTATCAGTTTTTAAAATTATTTTAACCAAATAGAATTAGGAGGCAAAAAAAAAATCAATAAAATGAAATTTAGCAAGAATGAAAGCCTTGGGTTTAGATTTAAACCTCAATTTGTAAAGAAAGGATGAGGAGTGTCTTCCCTGATGTTCCAGTGGCTAAGACACCACGTTTCCAATGGAGGGAGCCCAGTTTAATCCCTGGTCAGGGAACTAGACCCCACAGGCTGCAACTAAGAGTCTGTATGCCACAACTAAGACCAGGTACAGCCAAGTAAATAATAAATGTTAAAAAAAAAGAGAGAGAGAAAGGATGAGGAATACATGGCTTGAAAGTGGAAGATAAGATGCCAGTGAGTAGAGTGTTGGTGGGCTGTGTGATGCCTTTCTCCAGAAGAGAGGCCAGGATGACCTGATATCTTGAAGTGAAGTCAGATAAAGGATGGCTGAGAAAAATAGAACAGTTTACCCGAGAGAAGGGAAAATCTAGTCATTTTCAAATATTTGAAAATGTGGATTTTGGGGGGAAGTTATGTTTTTATGTTTTGCTTATTTTTCTTTTCCTTTTTTTAAAAAAAATTACTTTTATTTAAGTTGTATACTCAGTGATAAAGAATCCTCCTGCAATGCAGGAGATGCAGTAAGGGCCAAGGGTTTGATCTCTGGGTTGGAAAGATCCCCTGGAGAAGGAAACGGCAACCTACTCCAGTATCCTTGCCTGGGAAATCCCATGGACAAGAGGAGCCTGGGGGGCTACAGTCCATGGGGTTGCAAAAGAGTCGGACGTGACTTAGCAACTCAACAACAAAGTTATATGCAGTTGTTTGAAGAATCAAATAGTTCTGCAAGTTTAAGAAGCCTGACCACTTTCTTCATTTCCATCCCTGAAAACCTCCACATTTCTTTCTTTTAGGTGACTATGTGGTATCTATTCCCTGTCTCTAAATAGCATGCTTGCTGTGCTTCTTCTTGGTTTTTCAGTTTGGGATATTATCTTATGACTCTGGACTTTCATTTGCTTAGACTTCTGAGCACTTAGCATTCGTATTTACCAACCATCTTAATCTTTTCTCAAGATACTTGGCTCCATCAGATTGTCATTCCATTGGTTTCATCTTCTGAGGGGCCCTGGCCACCCTTATGCCTGGGACACAGTTGCAATCTCAGGTCTGGATGGGGAGGAAATGTAATTTTTCTTAAATTCTTCAAGGTTCTTGGCTGGGACCTCCCCTCTAATAGAAGACAGAATAGCAGGAGAAAACCAAACAAGTAAAAGAACATGTATATATGGGAGATAGTCAGGAAAACTGAATAACTCCCCCAAATGGCCTAAGCCATCGCCTTAAACACCATCTTCAGCTAAAGGTAAAGAAGATGTGTGTGAGGGAGCCTGTTATGGGAGATTATCAGGCAAAACACAGTAAGCAATGGTAAGGTCATTAGATTTAAGTCATCATCTTCTCCACTCACACGACTTTCTAGAGATTTGGTCATCCTCCCCTTCAGTACAGAGAGGTTGTTGTTGTCTGGTCACTAAGTCATGTCTGACTCTTGCAACCCCATGGACTGCAGCATGCCAGGAAGACACCCCTACACATGGAGATTCCCCTTATAAATGTAAAATGCTCTTACAAAAAGGTAACTTCTACTTGGCTTTCAGAGCTCCTCCTGTGCCTGCTGTTTCTTAAAAATAATCAGCCTGAAATAATCCTTATGGCAAAAAGGCATATTTGGGGTGATGTACTCTGCTGCCCTTCAGGTCCTTCCTCCCCCATCATCCTGAGGATGCTATTTGCTATTCTGCTTCATTGCATCTCCTGTTTTCCTATCCCACGTCTTCTTTTCAGTTTTCCCCTTCACTTTACAGAGAAAATCCTTCATTGGTTTCCTGAGAAGGATACCTATATGGGAAGTACTTTTTGAAACTTTACATCTTTGCAGATGACTTTATTCTACCCTCAAATTTCAGTAATAGTTTACCAGGATATAGAATGCCACACTGGAGACAATTTTCCTTCCATTTCTGAAGGAACTGCTGCTTTGCTTTCTAGCTTCCAGATCTGCTGTGGTGAAGTTCAAATCCATTACTGAGTCCTGATCCTCTGCATGGTGAGCTGACTTGTCTCCTCTGGACACTTCTAAAATCTTCTCTTTGCTCTCAATGTTTTGGAAAATGTTCTTAAACTATTGGATTATTTTCTTCCCTCTCTTTTCTCTTTTTGTGTGCATAGTATTTGAATATTGTACTTCCCAGACTGGTTGTATGGTTTTTGTTAATCTTTTCTCTTTATTTCACTTTTTTCTGTTTTTTTATTGTTGTTGTTGTTGTTCTGCTTCCTGGGAAAATATTATCTTCCAACCATTTTATTAAGTATTTAAAATCACAATTTTAATTTCTAAGAATTCTTTTTTCCCCTCTGGATTTTCCTCTGTACTGGCATCTTCTTTATTTAATGGATTCCATCTTGTCTCTCCAAAGATAATAATGGCATTTTATTGTTGTTTCATACCTAGAAGGGAAAAGTACGGTTGTCAGCGATCTAGGAGGCAGTGCTGCTAATTCTTGGGCCTGGGGGGTGAGGATGTGGGTTCTGTCTTATGAAATGAACTGGCTGTCAGTTTTTCCCACAGTTGATCTCAAGTATTTAGTGTTTTGGGGCTTCCTAAGTCACTTACCATTTGTTTTATCTGCTCTCCAACTTGCAAATTTTATTGCTGCCGTTTCCTCTCATTCACCCCATCCTTGTGGGACTGTGCCTTCAGGACAAAAAAAAATCCCTTTTCCATGGTTGAGACCAGTGTTATTTAGCAGGGAATTAAAGTAGGTGCATGAATTCAGCCTACTCTGCTTCCTGGAAGTGTGGAAGGCCTATTTGGAGTCACCTAAGGGACTGCTTTCTAATATCTGGAAATAATCCACAGCTTTAGGGGCTGTCTTGTGAGGCAGGGGCTCCCCTTTCCTGGAAGTTGTTGTCAAAAAGTGGGAAGTTTTGTTGTTCAGTCGTGTATGACTCTTTGCAACCCCGTGGACTGTAGCCCGCCAGGCTCCTGAGTCCATGGGGTTCTCCAGGCAAGAATACTGGAGTGGGTAGCCATTCCCTTCTCTAGGGGATCTTCCTGACCCAGGGATGGAACCCAGGTCTCCTGCATTGCAGGCAGGTTCTTTACCACTGAGCCACCAGGCCAGTTTGGAAGTCTGCCTCTCTGGGATGTGGCAGAGAGGCTTCTGCTTCTCTGGGTGGTCACAAGTCAGATAAGGTGCCTCCCTGGGACCTTCCCACTCATTTAAAACTCTGATTACATTGTGCTTAATATAGTAATGTTCATATCCAGATATCTCTGAGAAAACGTGCTTTCATTATTGTTTCATTTTCCAGTGTAGCCCACTGTGTATTTTGTGGAGGGAGAGTTTTGGTGAAGAGGTGACACCTGGGGGCAAGTTTGTCTTCTAGTTCTGTCATCAAAAGATTATAGGTGATGAGAAGTCAGTGTCTAGTCACTGTCAACTGCTTCCTGGGCCTCCCTAAAACAGCAGGTGGTGGGGAAGAAATCCACTTCTGCTCTGACACATACAGTCAGCATTTTCCAGCGTTTCTCAAGATAAAAATGGAGACCCTAAAGCCCAACCCAAACTAGACAGGGCCAACACCAGAAAACAACAGGCGCTGAGAGGTACTTAGGTATGTGGAAAGCCCCTCATGTTCTAAAAGGATTCTCCTCCGTATTTGCTAACAGAAGTCAATCATTTTCAGCTGAATGATGTATCTGACAGTGGCTGGCAGGGAAAGATGAGTTAAAGATAAGGAACTTAAAAGTTACAGCATGAGCTACTGCTAATTGAATAGCATAACAAGAAAGTAAAGCATGTCCGAAATTATATTGGTCAATGGGCAAATTAGGTGCAATTTATAAAAACTGTTCTTATATGCAACTTTCCAGCCATCATTCATCATCAGTCATCATGTGTAGCTGATGTGCAAACACGCTCTCAAGTTCAGCCACATCCTCCATGGAGAAGTTAGCGAGCTAATGTCTTACAGTCAGTTTTCAAGTTTTATTGCTTAACTGATTCTAAACAAAACCCAAGAATTCAAGATCTGATGAAAGAGCCAGCATCCATCCACCCATCCATCTGTTAGATAGTTAGGATAGGAAAAAAGAGTCCAAAATGGCGGTGGTTAAAAGACAAAGAAGGGAAAAGCCTGCGAAAATAGAACAAAGGAAGGTCCAAGGACCTCAGGTAAAACAAACAGCACTCCTGGCTGGTCCAATTTACACAGGGCAGGCCCCAGGGGAGGAGGAAAAAACATGAAAAGAGGAACCAAAATTGGGCCAGGGCCTCTCTTCTCTTTCCGTCTTTTGAGTGGGCATCCCCTCACGCCTCGAGGATGGATTTTCCTTTACTTCCTAAATAAAGCTGAGCTATAACATGGTGCTGTAACACTGGTCTGTCCAAGGGCTGTAACGCTGGTCCGTCTGTTGCTTCCAATTTTTGTTGTGACGAGACAGAACCGAGGAAATTACACACTCCCCCAACACATCCATTCAACCATCCATCCACGTCTACTAGGGAATCAAAAATAAGAGTTCTATTCTCAGTCCTGTAGAAGTTCCCAGTCTGGTGAGAGAGACAGAGTGGGGACAGAACATTCTGACTCAGGGCTATAATCCCAATCATTGAAGTACACATAGACTGCTTTGGGGATGTGTGGTTCCAAGAAGAGAGAAAAGCTCCCCTGAGGAGAAGATGCTCAGTGAAGGCCCAGAAGGGCACTGTCTTCAAGCAGGGAAAACTACCTACACGGGTGCCTGGTTCCACGAAAGATGAGTTGCTTGCCAGAAGCCCATCTGCCACCAGAACATGGCAGGGCTTGGGGGCTGAAAGTGCCAGGAAGAGACAAATCTGGAAAAAGAAGTGAGGTCCCCATCCTGAAGTGCTCACAGATGAGAGTTTTGATTTTATCTGAAATTGAGGGGAGTCACTGAAGGATTCTGAGAAAGACAGAGACAACATGGCCTCTCACAAGCTCTGCTGCTGCCCCTGGTCTGACATCATCATCACCAGAGTGACTGTTCAGTATGGAAGTCAGAGCATGTCACCCACTGCTCAAAACCCTGCAGCAGACCCACCTGCTCCAAGCCCCATGTGACCAACCTCCCCTCGCTCTTTGAGCTCATGCCTGCCGCTCAGCCTGCACCCACTCTGCTTCCAGTACCCTGGCCCATGCTCCTCCTTAAGGTTTCCAGGTCATTCCCCCACGGGGCACTTCTCTGGCTATTGCGTCTGCAGTGAGTGCTCTCCCTTCAGATATGCATGGGGCTCATCCCCTCCCCTCCCCTGTTAGTAAATACCAACCTCTCTATAAGGCCTATCCTGGCCACACTGCTTAAAACCACACACACACACTCGGTACTCTCAACCCTCTGTACGCTGCTTCTTTTTTCCTCTTCTCCACAGCATTTATTACTTTCCAAGGTATCATATAAAATGTTATGTTTATTGTCTTTCTCCTCCTGTTAAACTATGGGCAGATGTCTTTGTTTTGTATACCTAGCACCTTGAACGAATACAGAATGAATAGAAATTAGATTTTTTCTTTTTTTACAAAACCGCCCTATGAAAATATGGAGGTTGATGTACAGGGGTGTGATATTAGGGCTCGGGAAGCCAGTTAAGGGTTTGCTGTGATGACAATGACAATTTGAATGGGGCAGTGACCGTGGGGAGAGAAGAAAGCAGGGTCCCTGTTAGAGTTATTAAGGGAACAGAGTTGTCAGGACTTGGTGACCAATTATTTGGATGTGGGAGCTCGGTGGTACCAACATTGGATCAGGAGGAAGGGGAAGACATGCTAATTTTTGGTGGATGACAAAGACACAGTGAGTTTACCTTCAGCTCTCTGTGGAACCAGTCTTTTTATATTGCCCAGTACATATTGATTTTATAACTTGTTTCTTTCCGATGTATTTGCAACCCCATGGACTATAGACTTCCAGGCTCCTCTGACCATGGGATTCCCCAGGCAAGAATACTGGAGTGGGTTGCCAATTCCTTCTCTAGGGGACCTTACTGATCCAGGGATGGAACCTGTGTCTCCTACATTGGCAGGCGAAATTTTTACCATCTGGGAAACCCCATCTATATACAGCCTCTATGAAAATACATTCAATTTACCTAAAATTTTTACCAAAAGCAAAATAATTGATTACAATAATTTATGACTTATCCTATAGTCATTGACCATCCTTAGGATCTTATTTGAGGTTTTAAAAAAAGTCTAATCTGAGGTACATCTAAGTTTCTTTCCCATTTTCCACTGTCCATTTTCACATTGACAACCAGAGACAAGGTCTCTATAGCACCATACCTCAGACATCTCCTGACTTTTCTCTAAATGATGATGCCCTTAACTAGTTTACTTTAGACCTGCAATCCAGTCCTTAGGGAAACCACTCGACTGTTTCTAAATGGCTCTGGCTTCTTTCCTGTTCCCCAAAGCAGTAACCTCCTCTCACGATAAGCTGCACCCACTTGCTGGAAACTCAGCAACTTTGTTCTTCCCTTTCCCCGCAGCCCCCAGATGGCCACCAGCTGGCCTGAGCTATTTCTTGCATCCTAATCCCTTTATCCGTCCTCTTGGTTTTCTTTTTGATCTCCTTGTCTCTCCCCTCCTCCTGCTAGCAGCCACCACAATCTACTCCTCTGTGGAAGCGCCTATTTTTCTAAGAGAATTTGAGGATTTTTTTTAGAGCATCACCTCTTTTTTCTTCTGCTTTTGTATTGTGAGGAGGCCAGCTAAAGGGCTGTGTGGGAGGAAAGCTGTCTCTGGGAGCAGGACGAAGTCTCCCGTGAGAAAGAGGTCAGGACAGACTGTCTCCTGAACGAGGCCCCTGGGGGACAAAGGGACCAGAAGGTCCCAGAAGTCACACCTGGGCCCCGGGGCAGTGCTGGCCACTCTTGAAGGGCACAGCGGGAAGTGTCTCCTCTCTGGCTTTCTCATGGGCACCATTTGACCTCATTTCAGGGGATTTCTGTCCCCTTCCCCAGCACCAGAGAGGGTCACACCATATTCTCAGTTGTTAAACACCTTTTAAAGGACTGTTATTGATTTTTTAAGATGACAACTGGAAGATAGCTGAGGTGTCTGTGTCTTTGTGCTTGTTGGGCCTGTGAGCTTCCGTGTTCACGGGTCTGGGGGAGTGTTTCTGTGAGGTGAGCCTGAGAGTGTGTCTGTGAAGATGGAGTGGTAGTGCAGGGAGAGGGGTGGACACGCTTGTGTGTCTGAGCTGTGCCTGTGTGTGTGTGTGTGTGTGTGTGTGTGTGTGGACAAGGCTGTGTGTGCCTGTGCCTCGGTTCTGGATGTGTGGCTGTCCATGAGCAGGGGGTCTGGGCAGGGTGCCAGGTGTGGTCTGGCCTGTGAGCGGTATTAGAGGTGATTGTGCCGGGCCTGTCGAGTGTAGAGGGCAGGGGGCTTTCTAGGGAACTCCTGAGTGTCTACTTGGGAGATTGTGGGATGAAATTAGAGACTGTGTGGGAAATCTGTGGGAGACCTGTGGAGGGCTGTTGACATGGGTTTTGGGGTATATTTTGAAGTGTTTGTGGAATATGTGCGGGTGTCTACAAAGTCTCTGTGGGGTGACAGCGGGAAACGTGTGGCGAAATGTGAGTGTGACTACTGATATCTACAGACCACCTATGGGGTGAACGTGAAGGTGTCTCTGAAGGGTTGGGGGAGCTGTGGGAATGTGTCAGGGGTCCTCTAGAATGTCTGTCTGTGGGACAGTGTTGGTGGAGGGCCTGCTGGTGACTGGGGATGTCTGCAGACCTCTGCGTGCCTGCTCTGCCTCTGGATTCACCACACCTGAGAGTGTGACGGCCTCTAAACGTTCCGCCAGGACTATTCTCACCTCCAAGCTTCTCTGCCCCCAGTGTCACGGTGACAGGCTGAACGGAGGTACTTTCTCAAGGTCCTCAGCCACCAACAGTGACAGCACAGTTGATCTAGAATGATGTCTTCCTCGAGGGATTAAGGGTGTGGTGTGGCCTCCCCGCTGAGAGGGACCTGGGGTGAGGCCTCCCCACTGAGAGGGACCTGGGGTGTCGCCTCCCCACTGAGAGGGACCTGGGGTGAGGCCTCCCCGCTGAGAGGGACCTGGGGTGAGGCCTCCCCGCTGAGAGGGACCTGGGGTGAGGCCTCCCCACTGAGAGGGACCTGGGGTGAGGCCTCCCCGCTGAGAGGGACCTGGGGTGAGGCCTCCCCACTGAGAGGGACCTGGGGTGAGGCCTCCCCACTGAGAGGGACCTGGGGTGAGGCCTCCCCACTGAGAGGGACCTGGGGTGTGGCCTCCCGCTGAGAAGGACCTGGGTGTGGCCTCCCCACTGAGAGGGACCTGGGGTGTCGCCTCCCCACTGAGAGGGACCTGGGGTGAGGCCTCCCCACTGAGAGGGACCTGGGGTGTGGCCTCCCCGCTGAGAAGGACCTGGGGTGTCGCCTCCCCACTGAGAGGGACCTGGGGTGTGGCCTCCCCGCTGAGAAGGACCTGGGGTGTCGCCTCCCCACTGAGAGGGACCTGGGGTGAGGCCTCCCCACTGAGAGGGACCTGGGGTGTCGCCTCCCCACTGAGAGGGACCTGGGGTGTGACCTCCCCCTTGTGAGGAACCTAAGGTGTGACCTCAGTCAGATCAGCCTGGTGATTAACTTTCCTTCCTCTCCTTCTGGATATACCTGAATGACCTCATTCAAACCTCAGAACCCCTTCTGAGAGGACGGTGCAGGCAGTACCATCTGGCTTATGGAGGAAGACACTGAGGCAGCCGTGGGGTCTGGCAATGGCCAAGCCAGGGGAAAGAGCTTGGGATGGTGTGTCTCACCACCCCACTTTCCTCTCTTGAAGCCAGATCTTGAGCTCCTGCCAGGTGGCAGGCGCCATCCTCTCTGAAGATTTTCTGTTTCGTTGAAATGTCCATCCTGACTTTTTTCCATGACCAGTTTTTGGTTTCACTGCTCTGTCCTCTGAACCCAGCAGAATGATCTGATGTATCCTCAGGAAACATTTCTTAATGAATGAATAAATGTCCCCGCTTCGGAGGTCCATAGTGGTATCCATGAGAGGGGAACGTCAGAGAAGAGTAGACAAATGAGTACAGTAGGGGGTGGAAAAGAGAAAATTAGAAAGAAGAAAAAGCGAAGCCAAACCCTAAGCTATCTTAAGAGCATTTTTCTGGGTTTATTCTCTTACCCCATGGCAACAGTTACATAAAGAGATTATGTCCTTGCTTTAAAAAAACGTGTTATTCCCCTTCATTTAGAAATTAGACTTAAACGTCAATATTTACCTTAATAGTTCACCGACAGAAGCCAAAAACAGAATGCTCACACATCCCTGCAACACAGTTTAAAAAAGAGAAGAAAAATAAATTCCCTTCAGAAGTAAAAAGCCAACACATTCCATTTATTTCCCACACGCTAAAAGCTTGTGGTTCTCTCAGCAGAAACAAGTGATCTTTTTCCACTTAAGAGGGAGTGGATAGTGTTCAGGCATCTCTGTTTCTCCCCACACAGATGGGCTTTCATATCCAGCAAGTGGAGCTGTGTAACCTTTAGTGAGGCATGAGCTTGGACAAGACTCCCCTGTCCCAGTGCTCAGGCTGGGGTCACAGGGAGCTCCCTCCCTCGTGCGCCTGACAGTGTGCTTGGAAGACCTTGGTCACCGTGGGACGCGTGTCGTAGTGACCTGCACTGGGAGCAGCATCTGACACGGAGGAAAACACTGGAACAGCACCCAGGCACGCAGAACAGCAGAACTTGCTGTCCTTCATGCGAAATCGACACTGCTATTCTGTTGATAGCGTCCCAGTGTTCCATGACTAAATATCTCCTTGAACAAGCACCAGGCACTGCTCTGGCTAGGTGGCTCAGTGGTAAAGAACCCACCTGCCAATGTAGGAGACTCAGGAGACTCGGGTTTGATTCCTGGGTCGGGAAGATACACTGGAGTAGGAAATGGCAACCCACTCCAGTATTCTTATCTGGAGAATCCCATGGATAGAGGATCCTGGTGGGCTACAGTCCACGGGGTAGCAAAGATTCAGACATGACTGAGCACACACACACACACACACACACACACACTTCTCTACCTAGCTGCTTTGCATGCCTTATCCATTAAATATTCAACATGATCCTCTAGGGTAGGCGATTTTATTACTGCCATTTTACAGATGAGTAGACTGAGGCAGGAAGAGCTTGAATGGTATGCCCAGGGTAAGAGAAGTCCTGAGAGGCATTATTACATTTCATGTGGTCTCTGAGCTCAGGTAGATCAGTGTCTGATCAGGCTGTGGTCTTAAATCACAGTCTGTGAAGTTCACGGTAGGTAACGTCATTTTCTTGCTCAGACTGGATACAAAAAGAATCCCAGTATGCTGTTTTTTCTTTTTTTCTTAGCCTTAGTATGACATACACCAAAAATTCTGTGTCACGTGTCTTCTGTAAGATTTTTCTAGCACATAATCTATTAATGAGAATTACATTACTGTTATTGGGTTCTGTCACTTTCCCCTGCAGTTATAGTATGATTTAGAAACTCACTTTATTTCAGGAAATCATGGTATCCTCTTGCCCTCTCTCCACATCTCTCCTCCTAGTTTGTGTGTCACTGTCTTCCTTCACGTTCCCTCCTCAGAGTCCTGCAATCTGGCTTGCCTCCCTGTTCCTCTACTGACATTTTTCTCACTACAGGCTCCCTTTCTAATACATTGAATGGAACTGTCTTGGTCTCTCACCTTCCCTGAGCTCCCTGGATGCTTGGCTACTAAAGAGCTCTTTCCTCCTGGACACCCCTCCTCCCCTGTTTGCTGCTGGTTACTAGGCCCTCTCAGCTCCTTGTGTCCCTAAGGTTGGGATCTTAGCCGTCTGCTTTTCTTCCAAAGTGCTATCCCATGCCCTCCATCACTCTCTCATGCTTCAGGAGCATCACAGCCGAGCTGTCTTCCTAAGCCAGTGACGTGCACGTCTGCCTCTCTACCCCAGACCCTGAGCAGGGATCACAGTTTCCCACACGACCCTGAATGTGCAGGATGTCATGCTCTCCGCGTGTATAAACCACACCGACGGCTGGAACACAGCTGCCCTTTGCCCCTTTTCTGTCAGGCTGTGTGGTCCCTGGAGCCTATGAGTCTCTTGGTGCCCTGAGGACCTATGCTGGGAACTGGATAAAGTGAGAAGGACTGAGGACGCCCAACACAGAAATCGTGCTCCACAAAAATGGTTTTCTTGCTATTTCCATCCCTCTCTCTCCCTCCTGGTGTCTACCTAGGCATCAGGTCTGTCTCGTGGGGAAGAGAGCACCAGCATTATCCCACCCTATCCACCCTGGGGCCACCTCCATTTAACCCTTGTCTGTTGGGCCAGAACAGAGCTTGGGCTCTGTCTCCCCAGTCCTGACTTATCCAGTTAACCACTGATTTCCTGGCACCAGGCGAGTGTTTCTAACCCATGACTGTCTCTCTGCCACTGTCCTGCTAAGATTACCATGAAGGGTCCCTGCTACCAGTTAGACTAGGTAAAAACTCTTTCACTTAATTTCAAGATCCTCCATCAGTGTGGCCCCTCGTTCAGTCCACATTTCCACCCGACACCCCAAAATGGGAGCTCTTCCCTCTGGACCACCAGCAGTCCCACCTCTTACTCTGCCCTCATCTCTATGATTTGCTCACATCAGATCCCTCTCTCTACCCAGAGTTATATTTCCTTCAGGATCTAGCTAATCTATTAAGATTGCCTCACTCCCCCCGATCCAAAATGCTCTTTATTCCCTCTGAATTTCTCTAGTATACATAGTCAAGAACATATATCCTTTAACTACCATAAGGAAAGTTTGTTGAATTTTTACACTGTGCAAAATTGATTCAATCTCTCCTAAAAATAACCCCAAGAGATAAATGCCCACATAGTTTTTCACATGAGAAAACTGAAGTTCAGAAGGTGAATTTGCCTAATACTGTATCCGGGATTCGAACCCACGAAGTCTGATCCCAAAGCCCACATACCTCTCAACCGTCCTGTGCTAAATACTCTGTATTTGTTTCATCTCCCAAAGGATTCAATGGAAAAGATCATTTATTGTACAATTTTTTTCTTTTCCAGTGAGCCTAGCTCAGGGTGGAGCAGGTATTTATTAAATAAACACTCACTTCTTTTGTCTTGCGGCTTCTAGACTTAAAGATACTGTGACCCCAATGGAGTTAAACAGCTGAAGAAAGCAGTGGTCACACCAGGATTATTTGCTTGATAAATAGCAGATGACAATAAAGACCAGGCTACAGTGACCAGTGACATACGGACAATAAACCGCTTAGCTTTGGTGGTCCCCTTTTTTATTTTTCCTTTGGAAAAAAGAAAACCAAGGTATTAAAAAAAAAAAAAAACAAAACCAAACCTGAGCACTCAGTGCTCATTGCTAGTCTGAAATCATTTTGCTTCCAACTCTTATTCAAAACATCTCAGGGGCTTTGTTGACATTATCTGCTAATGATTGTAATCCCTCTTTCCAAAAGGAGAGGCAGCAGGCTGACAAACAACACCCTTCTGTCCACAGAGATCTGAGGTCTGAGGCCACCTCCCGACTTGCTCCTGGGCCAGCTGCCTGCACCGGGCCTCCGGATGCATTTCTAAAGGGTAACATTTACAGTGTTGGATAGCTGGGCCTTGTGGAGCTTAATGGGATTCTTAATAAAGGTGGCTTTCATTAAGACGGGGAGCACAGGCAAGGTGCCCTTGCTTTTGAGGAAAGGATGGCCCAGCACAAGAAGTAATGCTCCTCCTGGGCTTGGAAATCTTGCAGGTCAAGTGCCTTGTCATACATTAACAGGCTCTTTAAGTTCCCAGGCAGATTGAGAGGAACGTCTAGACAAATGAAGGCAGAGGAATCATGCGATCTGTGTTAGGAGCAGAAACACTGAGACACAGCAGCTGCATTTAAACAGAGCAATTTGCTAAATGAGTGGTCGGCTACATTCCAGATGGCCAATGTGACACAGGGCTTAGAGGAAGCCTTTATTCAATCCTGCATCTGTCTAGACTGAGACATGAAAGGCCAGGTTACACTTACTGCAGCAACAGCAGCTTTGAAACTCACACATAAAACCTGCTTGGTATCACCAATGAGGCAGCTTGGCCAGAGGCCAGCTGGAGAAGATGCGGTAGCAGGGCGTGTGTGCAGCCCCGAGGAAAGCCGGCTTCTTGGCTGAACGACAGCCAGCCAGAGGTGGGGGCTCTCACTGTGCACTTCCGCCGGCTGCACCACCTCACCCACCTCCCACATGCAGGGAGGCAGGGGATCGTCATAGGAGGAAGCACCAGGATACGGTCAGAGAGCAGAAATATTGGATGAGTTCCACACGTCTTCTTTTTCATTGTTGTTCAGTCGCCAAGTTATATGTGACTCTTTGTGACCCCATGGACCATAGCACGCCAGGCCTCTCTGTCCCTTACAATCTTCTGGAGTTTGCCCAAGTTCATGTCCATTGAGTCAGTGATGCCATCCAACAATCTTGTCCTGTGTTGTCCCCTTTTCCTCCTGCCCTCAATCTTTCCCAGCATCAGGGTCTTTACCAATGAGTTGACTCTTCCTATCAGGGGGCCAAAGTACTTCATAATCATTTCCCATGTGTTTGACTTTGGATTTTCTAATTAGGTTGTCAAATTTCCAATGTGGATGAAAGAACATTCTTAGCTTTCACCTACGACCCCACTCTGTGTTCCCATCTCCCTGCCTCTAGCACCTAATTCAGTCCTGGCTCAAGCACCTCTTTAGAGATGATATATCAAAGATATTGGCTGAGTAGGCTGGGGGGCAGACCAGATGACCACCTTGTTCTGGGACCTCTGGGTCCACAAGATATGTTGACTGACTGATTTAAACTAGGTCAGCCAAAATCAAATGGAACCACTTGGTGGGCATCTTGCCCAGCTTTAATAAAAGAGGCAGCCACAGAGCTTCATTGGACTGATATGAGGACCTACAGGAATCAGCTCTACTGACCTATTTCTCTCTGGTAAGTTCTACCCCAAGCCTATTTAATTTTTATTGTTGGATTGAAAGTTTCCATGGGTTGAGGCTTTCACTATGTTCTTCAGTAGCCATTGAAGTTTCACGGTTGGAACGTACTGACCAGTCAGTAAACAAGCCTGCATCCTCTCACCGCCTCCTTCTGGGTCCCAGAACCCTCTGGGCTTCCATGCTGGACAGCTGTTTTTTTCTGACTAAGGAGGAAATGTTTAACCTGACGACTCACCAGCAGCCCTTCCTGTGACAGTCTCAGGAAAACTACAGTCTGCTTAGGAAGAACTCCAAAGCACTTCACTTACTGTGGATTCTGATCTACACAGACATGGAAAAATTTGAGTTCTGTTCTGTGTCTGCACACCAAAGCTTCCTTACTAGCGCTTTTCTCTCTTAGAGATTTCCTATCATCAGGACTATGTCTACCCTAGAGTCAGTCCAAAATAAATGAGCTAAATGAATAGGGCTGTCCTAGGGGGGAATTTATCACTATCCCCATACTAATCTCACCCACATACCACTTCTTAGGTAACCATTTGAGGTAACCGCCCAGTTTCCTCATTTGTACCAATAAGCACAGAAAACGATTCAAGAGACTATTATTTTCAGTTCTCCCAAGGGTGGCACATGACTAGCATTGCTTTAGATGCACAGGTAAGAAGCTAATCTGTGTCTAGAAGAGATGGCTTTGGATATAACTGGCCTAGACTTTGTTAATGGAGGTCTTTGTGGCAAGAGTCCAGGTTATGGAAAGGGAGCTATTCTAGTATCTATAATATTCTAGCAGTAGATATGCCAAAACTTCAGAGAAATAATTTCACTGAACTTCAAGATAGTCGCCAATCTGTTCAAGTCCTTACAATACTCAAATAGCTCAGAAAGGGTATAAAAGTAGATCATTCACCTCCTTAAGAAACAGGTTTCTTCAGACTCACAGACATAGAGAACAGTTGTGTGGTTGCCAAGTGGGAGGTGGGTAGGGAAGGATTGGAAGTTTGGGATTAGCAGATGTAAATTAGTATATATAGGATGGATAAACAACACAGTCCTACTGTATAGCACAGGGAACTATATTCAATACCTGTGATAAACCATAATGGAAAGGAATATAAAAATAAGAATGCCCATATGTGTATAACTATACAGCAGAGATAGGCACAGCAGAGTACATCAACTATACTTCAATTAAAAAAATTAAAAAACCATGCTTCTTAGTATGCTGAACACAACACTGACGAGTATATCTAAATGATCGTTAGATATACTCTAAAGATGATCCTAGATGAGAGGTAGCAAAGAAAGAAGCCCAAGAATAGTCAGTCACTCATCAAGACAGCCTTTGTGGTATGACGGTGATAAACCAGGTTTCCCTTGTCTTTATCTCAGTAGCTTCCTTTATGCTGACTGTGTCCCTGATTCCAAGGATACTTGCCCATCAAGAAGTAGGCAAGATGTGAAGACCTTGAAAGCCGACAAAGGGTGCTTAGGGGACCTTACGTGATACAACAGCAAGAGTTAGTGCATCTGCTTCATATATAAACTAATTTCTCTCTTGGGCACAACTCATAATTTTGTGAGATGGCAAGGTGAGCTCCTTAATGATATCTTCACTGTAAGCTTTTTATCAGCCTAAAGAAAATTCGTTTTTTTAAAAAAATGAACATCCAGCAAAGGCTCAATACTGTTTAAAAATGTCCAGACTTTTAAACATTCAAATATAGTTCCACAAAGAGCCATCCATGATTGACACTTTATCTTATTAAAGTGCTGTTAATTAAGAACCATAACCACGAGCTAAAAGGATTAAAGCAGCATACTCTGCAATCTATTCCTGAAACAAAATGCAACTCTGATTTGCTTGGAACCTAAATCAAAGGAACAGTCTATGGGGTCATTCACTTCCGGTCCACTAGGGGGCAGTGAATGATCGGGTTTCCCCCAGGCAGCTTTAATGACGGTTGCTATATATACACCTGAAGTGTGGCAGGCCTTTTACACAAAGTGAGCAGTGCCGCAGTGATGACAGGTGCAAGGAGCAGCCCGTTATTGCTACCAGCACAGTCTGTCAGGAGGATGAAGTGAAATGGATCATTTGCATTTTTACCAATGAACTTGCATTATAATGAACAGGCAGTGTTGCCTGGATGGGGCCCTGGCTTTGCCTCCCTGGCTTCTGTTGGACTGCTGCCAGTCACCAGGCTGGACCGCACCCAGGACTGCAGCGCGATGAACAGATAGAGCCGGGGAGCTGAATTTAACAATTGCCTGGGGCTGGTGACCACAGGGGCACGGATAAGCATGGTGGGGTGAGTGTGGGGTGGGTCGCTCTCCCATCCCATCCCTGGACCAGTGTCCACTGCGGGGAATTCCAGGCCTGGGAAGCTGCAGCAGTGCGTATTCAGGGATCCAGACCATGCGTGCTGCAGTCTGTGTGAATGGCGCCCCCTGGAGTTGGGCAGTGAGACTCTGTAGAATCACCCACCTGCCCTCTCTTGGCTGCTCAGTTTTTTAAAAACAATCTGCCTTCAAAGGCTCTAGGGAAAATAGAAAGGCCATATATAGGCAGAGTTTGAAATTGAAACTAGCTGGATTTCAGAGTTGGCCAGGGTCCCTCTCCCTTATTCCTCAGTCCCACCCCAGATCCAAGTATCTGGCACCCTCCTGATGGTCGTCTTTGTCCTGTTCCAACATGCTCTTCAAAAAGATTCTAGGACATCACACCATCCACCTAGGTTATGTTTACATCACTTGGTCTCCTCTCCCACCCGAATTTACATTTAAACCTTATTTCTAATTGCGAAGCAAAATCCAGAGAAAGGCTTCCTCCCTCCTGGACCCTTCTCCTTAGCCCTGATTAACAGGAGCCTCCCCTGCCTAATGGGAGTTAAACCAGACGTGTGTTTCCTGCTGTGCTCCGACTTTAAAGCTTTCCGAGTGATTCCTTCCTCCTCAGCCCTGTTTCTTCACACATTTACCTGGAACATCCCTTTCGTTTTACTTGAAAGCCAGTAAAGCACAGTGGTTAAATGCAGGCTGGGATTAGACTGCTTGGGTTCAAATCCCAGCTGTGTCGCCTCCTAGCAGCACGTAAGCTGGAGAGCCCACGTGACTGCTCTGTGCCTCAGTGTCCCCGTTATCACAGATGGCAGTAAGAGCAGCGCCAGATGGCGGTGGCGTGAGGATTGAAGACGCAAGCACAGCACCAGGCCGAGGCCGGCACTCAGACATGCTACTTGTCAGAATTTTATGCATTTGCCATAACGTCGTGTTTTCTCTTCTCTTTCCTCCACTTGCACCTCGCCTTCCAGAAACAGATTCTCCCACCCGCTTCCCTCCCCCTTGCTCCTCCCTGAAAGGACAGCAGATGGTCTTCTGGCCCCTGAATCACTCCCGACTGCCCCCTCATGCCCCCTCCTGCCCTGCACACCTACCTGATCATCACCATAGAGAAGCAGGCACTTGTCAGGATCCTCGTAACTAGAGCAAAGAACGAAAAAAGAAAACATCTTTCAGACATGGAGCACAACAGCAGCTCGGGGGAGGGGGACCCGAAGACTGTCCTTTATGTCACACTTATGTTCTATTTGCAGAACAGTCTTAGACATAGACACTTGTTTACTTCACCCAGATCAGAAGTGATTTCAGATTTCTCTTCATTTAATCATCTCCTTCCACTGTGTAGGTTCATAATTAAAATAAGAAACTTATTTATAAAGCCAGTGCCAGAGCTGAGAGCTAGCTGAAAGAAGGTGCTTGGGCTGATGAACCCTCTCGGTCAGCAGACCTCCAAACCACAGTGGGCAGCCTGGAAGGAGAGACAGGGGCTTGCCTGACATGGACAGCATCTCCCCCATCGGATGGGGGTTGGAGGGAGTGGGGAAGAAGGAGCATTGGCTCCCTAATCCTGGTGTCCAAGAAGGAGGTGGCCAGAGTTTCATGGGGAAATGCTGCACCACCCACTTTGGGTAAATGGCTGGCTTCAAGGGTAGGGTGCCCACTGGCTGGTGCCAGGGCCAGAGGGAGAGAACGTAGTTGCGGATGAAGATGTGAGAGTGGGTGGAGTTGGCTGGAAGGGGGGATGATGGGGCTGAGAAAGAGTAGGAGGAGGGCGTATGGACAGTGGGCAACAAAGCGGCAAGACCCTGAGTGTGTTACCCTTCCCAGTGACCCCTCAAATCTCAGTATTATCTACAAAAATCACTAAATGCTTGGTGTGGCTGGATTTCTTGTCAAACCAGTAAAGGGGCTGAGTGGATACATGAGGTGGAGGCCTGCCAGTATCTGGGAAATAGCAATGAAGGCTTGTCTGACATTATATGGCTACATTATGTGGCTACATGACATATTTTTGGAAGTACAGCTGATATACAATATTGTGTTAGTTTCAGGTGTACTACAGAATGATTCGACGTTTGCATACATTATGAAATGATCACAAATCTAGTAACCATCTGTCCCCATAAGTGGCTACATTAAATTTAAAAAATAATTTGTCACTTTGAATTACATTAATTTATTACTCTTATTTCCGGAAACAGAAGGAACCTACAAGAGACACACTTCTTTCCTGTGTCAGTATCAGAAATCTGTATGTGTCTTAAACACCTTAATTGATATCTTATAGACCCTACCAAGTGGCCAATGGAGGTTGTTTCCTTCTTTTTTCTGGCTTTTAGGAAACTCAAAGAAAAATAGGCTATTCATTTCTAAGAATTGTTTAGGGTATTATGGAGTGTATTTTGGTCACTGATTTTGTCTCCCTATACATTTATCCGTCACCTTCATTCATCCATGTGCACATGTTGTATCTTTTATTCTATTCTATATTCATTGCTGTAACTGTCCCCAAATCCTCTTTTGAACATTGTAGTTATTAATAAACAAAAACACAAATAAGTATATTTTGCCTATCCTGAAAATTCTTACACTTGAGTATTTTTACTGCACAGACTATTCCTCAAGTTTTGCCGGCAAATCTGTCCATTAATCTTTTCTGGACTTCTGTCTTTAGAGTTCTGCTTTTCCAAAAGACTTTGCTTCACCCTCATTTTATTAACATGGTCTCTTGTATTTTCTTCTAGTATCTACTTTAAAAATATTTAGATCTTTATTTTGAATTTATTTTTATGTATCCTGTGATTTAAGGACTTAATTTTCCCCCTAATAAATAGCTAACAATTATTTGTTAGACTGTTCTCCCACTAATTTGAAACACTTATTTTATCAGATACTATTTTTCCTGTGTGCATGTCTGGCATCGATCTATTTGTCTCTCCTTTGCACTAGCTCTTTCATTTATTATAACTTAACAGCTTGCTTTGATATCCAGTAGTTCCAATCTTTGGAGAAGGCAATGGCACCCCACTCCAGTGCTCTTGCCTGGAAAACCCCATGGACGGAGGAGCCTGGTAGGCTGCAGTCCATGGGGTCGCTAGAGTCGGACACGACTAAGCGACTTCACTTTCACTTTTCACTTTCATGCATTGGAGAAGGAAATGGCAACCCACTCCAGTGTTCTTGCCTGGAGAATCCCAGGGACGGGGGAGCCTGGTGGGCTGCAGTCCATGGGGTCATACAGAGTCAGACACAACTGAAGTGACTTAGCAGCAGCAGCAGTTCCAATCTTACCTCCTTATTTATTTTCAATATTTTTGGGGGGCTATTTTCACATATTTACTCTTTCAGATGAACTTCAGAATCAACTTGTTGAGCTTCAAAACAATCTCTTAGATATGTTCATTGGAATTCCATTGAAATTGACATTTAATTTGGGGAGAGGTGACATCTTCACAATATTAAAATTTCCCATTCACGAACAAAATGGCTTCCCTTTTATTTGGTCTTTCTTTTACATTTTTAAAAAAAGGCTGTTGATGGTACTAGTAGTAAAAAACCCACCTACCAAGGCACCAGACGTAAGAGACTCCCTGGGTTTGGAAGATGCCCTGAAGGAGGGCATGGCAACCCACTCCAGTATTCTTGTCTGGAGAATCCCATGGACACAGGAGCCTGGTGTGCTACAGTCCACAGGGTCAGAAAGAGTTGGATACAACTGAAGCAACTTAGCATGCACGTGTGCAGAAAGGTTGTTATCACTCTAGATATATCTCACACATTTCTTGTTAAGGTTATTTCTGGGAATAATCAATTATCTACCAATCAATTTCTTCCTTAGAGAAAAATCGAGAAAGATAGCAAAGAGTCAAGTTCCTCACGGTCAAGATACTCCTGTTACAAAGACATGTACCTGTGTATGGGTTCAGTTGCTTCAGTCGTGTCTGCCTCTTTGCGACCCCATGGACTGCAGCCAGCCAGACTCCTCTGTCCATGGGATTCTCCAGGCAAGAATACTGGAATGGGTTGCCATGCCCTCCTCCAGATCTTCCAGACCCAAGGATCAAACCTGCGTCTGTGTCTCCTGTATTGCAGGCAGATTCTTTAACCACTGAGCCATCTGGGAAGCCCCTTACGAAGCCATATTCACCTGCAAAGTTCTGCCATACCTTTTCCCAAGAAAGACCCGTCCAACCCGTGTATAATGTTGGAAATAAGAACAGTTGGGCAGTTGAATAAATTTTTAAAAAATCCTGCACGTCCCTCCAAAAGACAAAGAACAGAGGTTCTCCACTAAGTTATAAAAAGACTCGTTTAGACCCCCAATTTTTCTCTATACCTTTTATTTCTACAGATGATATAAAATATAAAATAAAATTCAACTCCTTGCACACATTATCATTCTCCCCAGCACATAAATCTTGTGATTTGAATATCAATCATAAAGAATCCATCCAGTCTACTGGTGTCTCATTTCCTTCCCCTCCATTTCAATCGTCTTGTCTTTGATCATACTTAAGCCACTCACAGCCATGGTTGTACCCTTGATTTTGTCCTCAGTCATACCTGGAGCCCCTGCAAAATCTCCGTTTCAAACTCCAGTCTTCCCAGTTTATCTGCACTGTACTCCAGCTGTAACTCTTGGACTTTCAATCCATTGGTCCTAACACATTTTCACTGCCCTTGACCCTTCCATGCCTTATTTTCCTTCATATCTGGCTTAAATTCCACAGTCAATTATAACCACTTCCTCCTTTACACCCCAACTCTCTCGTTGTTGCTGCTGTTCTTTCTTGGCAAAAGTACATCCCTGATTCAAACTGACTTTCCACCCACCCCCTGCATGCACTCACATGAAAATGTGGCTGGCGATAAACCACACCACTCTGCTGAGTGGTCTGACTTGAAATTCATGACCACAAACCACAAATAAATTCTCAGTGCTTCCTGGCAGCCATTCTCATCTCCCACTTTTCAAGACCATTTCACACTTCCTCTTTTCTCTGAAAATCTCCAATGCTTCTTCCCAATGTCCATTCTCAGATGAAGATCCTGCTTCTGAGTTATCAAGAAAATGGAAACCTTTAAAACAGGCTCCACTGGGGCTTCCCTGGTGGC
The DNA here is from genome assembly GCF_027580195.1 of Bos mutus. Taxonomy (NCBI): domain Eukaryota; kingdom Metazoa; phylum Chordata; class Mammalia; order Artiodactyla; family Bovidae; genus Bos; species Bos mutus. The sequence continues at coordinate 29,775,428 of NC_091628.1, forward strand.
TCAGTGGTAAAGATTCCGCCTGCCGATGCAGGAGACACGGGTTTGATCCTTGGTCAAGGAAGATCCCACATGACACAGAGCAACTAAGGCTGTGTGCTGCAACTATTGAGCCAGTGCTCTAGAACCTGGGAGCCACACTACTAAGCCCATGTGCCCCACCTTCTGAATGCCACATACTCTCGAGCCCATTCTCTGCAACAAAAGAAGCCGCCACATTGGGAAGCCTGCGCACTGCAACCACAGGGTAACCCTCACAACTAGAGGAAAGCCCTCACAGCAATGAAGATATAGCACAACCAAAAATTAAAAATGAACAAACAAAGAAAACAGGCTCCATCAGATCCCAGCACACATGCACACATTTACCTGCGTATGGACCCATCTACTCAGGCTTCCTTTGCATCCCTGGTTCCCCCCGGGGTCAGCCCTTCACATGCGTGCTGGATCCCATCCCTTTTTGCCTACCCAGTCTGCCTGCTGTTCAGCATTTTTCCCCTCTGTCTCCTGCACCACTGATATTCTGGATCATTCCCATCAGCACAAAAAAGGGTTCTAATTACTCTTGTTGGAGAGGATAAAAAACACTTGTCTCAGTCTGCTTGCCCTACCAACTATCACCCCATTTTTCTCCTTCCCTTTACAGAAAAGTTCCTTGAAAGAGGGGTTGATCCTGCTGTCTCCATTTCTCTCTTCCTATTCCCACTCAATAGCATTTTCATCTGGCATGTCCACCTTGGACAAAACTGCAGTGACTTCCAGTGGAAATTCTGGGTCCTCGTCTTTCTAGCCACTGCATGCACTTGACGCTGCTCATCCAGGTTTGAACACCCAGGACTCGGCCCCTATTGCCTACACATGAGCAAGTGCATCCGACACCTTGAGCTCTGACTCCGCTTCTTTATTCTGATGACTCTGACGCCCCTCAACACGCATACCTTGACCACCTCAAATTTCTGATGCCCTCCCCTTGTGCTTCTTTCTCAGCACTTATCACTTTCCAACACCCTATGTAATCATCTATTATGTTGATGGTTTATTATCTGAAAGCCAGGCTCCACTAGAGCAAAGGTTCTTGCTTATTTTACTCGCTTACATGCCGTGAGTGCTCAGAGCAGTGTTGGGCCTATAATAAGCTACACTGATCTTTGCTGTTGATGCATGAATCATACACTCCAGGCTGGCCATGCTCAACTCCCAGCAAACCCCAGGCCCCACCTCTAACGCACAGGCTCCGGCCTCGCCTGTAACCCCTGTACCTCATTGTTGCTCTTCCCTCAAGTCCCTCCCAGTGGTGCCCGTGAGCACTGCCCTATCCCCCCACCCCCACATAATTTCTAGATCCTTCTGTGCTGTATTTCTTCTCCTTTGCTCTCACATCCTAACACACTCCTCACTGAGCTTATTGCCTGTCTCTTTCCACTAGGACGGAAGTTCCCTGAGAGCAGACTTTTGATCTGCTTCTCCCCCTGCTGTGTCCGCAGCACCCAAATAGTGCCTGAGAACACATATGTGGAAGGGGCTTACTTAGAAAGCACCCTTTATAAAGTTCTGAGCGATCATCTCCCATACTTGTCTCTACGAATGTGGACCAGAAGACAGTCAAGCTCTAGCTGGATGCAGTGGGTCTGGCCTGCATGCTGCGCCCACATTCCCCAGGGTGGCCTTCACTCACCCTTGCATGCTTGGCCTCTGAGTCCCAGCCAAGATCTGGAGGCCTCACCTGGAGGCCACTGGGCTCCCTGCCTCGGTCCTAGTGCTCCAGATACACTCTCCCCACTGCCCTTGGCCTCCTTGATTTTGGAGCCTCGGTCGCCCAGCCAGCCAAATGCAGGGTGACTCCTCGCCCACTCTTGGCTCTGTCATCCAGCTGAACGAAGGCTGGCAACTCGCCCAGGGACTGTAACAGGCTAGGCACCCCCAAGCCATTCATTCCTTTATTCCTCAAATAGTTATTATAATACCATGTGGCCAGTGTGGTTTTATGCTGATGGGATATAACAGAGAACACTCTTGCCATTGTGGAGCTCATATCTAATGGGGGGGTGGGTAAGAAATAAATAGCCAAATAAATATATCACATGTCAGATGATGCTAATTGCTATGGAAGTAAATAAGGCAGGGTGAGGACATTAAGTAAATCTGAGTCTTGGGGTGGAAGAGTGTATTTTCATGGTCAGAGAGGCCTCCTGGAGAAGCAGGTGACACTGGATTGAGCCACATGGATTTCTGAAGGGAAGGTCACTCCTGGGGGTAATGACAGCAAATGCAAAGACCCTGAGGTGCATTTGTCCCTGCTGTGTTCAGAGAGCAGTAATGCATGCAAAGGCCTGGAGCAAGGTGGGCAAGCAGGAGGGTCCTGGTGGGGACAGAGTGGCCTGGCAGGCGGAAGCATAAAAGAAGGAAGATTTCTCCTAGAACTGAAGGAGATCCTCCCTGAGCTTGCGGGGAAAGGAAAAAATAGACAGGGAAAAACTGGGAACAGTGACAGACTTTATTTTTGGGGGGCTCCAAAATCACTGCCAATGGTGACTGCTGCTATGAAATTAAAGGATGCTTGCTCCTTGAAAGAAAGCTATGACAAACCTAGACAGCATATTAAAAATCAGAGACATTACTTTGCCAACAAAGGTCCACATGGTTAAAGCTATGGTTTTTCCAGTAGTCATGTATGGATGTGAGAGTTGGACCATAAAGAAGGCTGAGTGCTGAAGAATTAATGCTTTTGAACTGAGGTGTTGGACAAGACTCTCGAGAGTCCCTTGGACAGCAAGGAGATCAAACCAGTCAATCCTAAAAGAAATCAACCCTCAATATTCATTGGAAGGACTGATGCTGAAACTGAAGCTCCAATACTTTGGCCATCTGATGCAAAGAGCTGACTCATAAGAAAAAACCCTGATTCTGGGAAAGATTGAAGACAAGAAGAGGAGAGGATGACAGAGGATGAGATGGTTGGATGGCATCACTGACTTGATGGACATAAGTTTGAGCAAGCTCTGGGAGATAATGAAGGACAAGGAAGGCTGATGTGCTGCATTCCTTGGAGTCACAAAGAGTTGGACGTGACTGAGCAACTGAAAAACAAATTCATTGGAAGGACTGATGCTGAAGCTGAAGCTCCAATACTTTGGCCACTTAATGCGAAGAGCAGACTCACTGGAAAAGACCTAGATCCTGGGAAAGATTGAGGGCAGGAGGCAAAGGGGAAAGCAGAGGATGAGATGGTTGGACAGTATCACTGACTCAATGGACATAAGTTTGAACAAATTCTGGGAGATAGTGAAGGACAAGGAAGCCTAGTGTGCTGCAGTCCATGGGGTTGCAAAAAGTTGGACACAACTTAGCAACTGAACAACAAAAGGAAAAGCAGAAGAACCACAAGGAAGGGGGAGGAAGAGAGGGCTGAGGGTTCTTGTAGGTACACAGCCCAGCTATCCAGGGGGCTGCCAAAGGGAACTGTGGTTCCCCAGCAATGTGAGAGGAGTAGCTGTGTGGAGCTCCAGGTAGACATGCCACCTGCAGCCAAGTGCAGAGTCTTATGTATGAGACAGCCTCAGGCCCAAAGGGGCCTTGATGAAGGCTTCCCACCAGTGGACCCCCAAACTCAGGCACCATGTCAGTGGAACCCCTGTAGTGACTGATATTACGGTGTGGGTGCTCAAAACAGAACTGGAGTTCTGAAAAGTAAAGTGAGTTATGTTTCTTTCATATCCAAAGTTACAGACTAAGATTCACATTTGCTACATTATTCTAAGTACATTAAAATCAGGAGAAATAAACTGTTGTGTACCACTGGCTTATCTTTCACACATCTTTGCCCCTGGATGTTGATATATTTTTCTTCCAACAAGACTTGGAAAAATGAAAAGAGTTGCCTTGAGTGGAAATCTCTGCTCTGCTATTGCTTACCCTGAAAGGAAGCATGGAGCCTGCCTTAAAGCATGCAGTCACTGACTTCTCTAAAAGAGAGACTCGATATTTCTGCCAAAAAAAAAATCCCAGAAACACATCCATCCCGAGTATCAGAGCCCAGAAATTATTCATATCACTCTGCAGCTCTGGCAAGAGACCAGATTCCTGGAATTCGAGGCATCTGAAACATTTCATTGTGCTGCAATAACAGCAATAGATGTGGGTGATAACAATCTAGAAAGAGTTTTTCAAAGGGGCTATCTCTGATTTTTTAAGATGCAAAAAAGGCCCAATTTAGGATCAATAATTCCCCCCTTTCTAGAGATGTTTCAAGCTAATCTGTGTGTTTCAATCTCAGCAAGGGCAGCAAGACTGTCATTTCATTTAGGAGTTAGGTTTAGAGTAGTTTTATCCAACTAATTGCAGCCCAGCGATTCAGGGGAGCATTCTGTCACATCTAATAAACTGAAGCTTTCACACAATGCTTAGGACAGGGCCTCAGACCCAGGGTAAACTCCCCATATGCTGCTGGCAAGGACAGGGAAACCAGGAAATTGGAAGTACCTAGCTGTGCTTGGACTGGCTTCAGACTTCATTTCTTTGATCTTTGATGAATTGCAAAGCTTCATGATAAGTGAGTCAATTTCTGACAAGTCTTGGCATTCTAAATCCTAATGATCTTACCATCCCCATATTTTTTTCCTTCTGGGTCACAGTAGGATGATGCATAGAATACATCTCTTGGTTTCCCCCTTCAAAATGGAGATGATCGTGGGGTCTCAGTTATGAAAGGTGATGGGGAGACTGAGGCCAATGACAGCTATTCACAAGGGACCCATCAGTGCTCTTTTTCAGGCGGCAAAAGACAGGAAGAACAGTCAGATAAGAGATCACTGAATGTGTCTGTAGTTATTGATGCTAGATTCTTTCTCTCTATATATCAGCCTTCCAGGAAAAAAGAGAATGGATCATCAATGCTCCCAATTCGTAACTCGGCTAAGGAAAGAAGGCAGGCTGTTTTTACTCAGTGTATGCTTGACCTGAATCAAATTGATTGTACTAAAGCACTGAGGCATCGCTGGGATTCTGTCATTTATGTGAGAAGTCTCTTCTGGGGTCCATGCGGATGCCATTTGGGGATGAACCATCTCTTGAGAGAGCCAACCAATGTCTTAACATCAACTTGGATGTAAACCAGAAAACAATGGTGATGGTGATCACTTTGTCCTTCAAAGAAGCTGAGAGGGAATGCAGATCATATGACAAGCATCAATGTTCAAAGAGGCCTTGATCCACTGGGATCCTGGCAAAATGCCATTGAGATTTGTTCGAAATTGTAAGCAGAGCATAAACAAATCTTCCCAGAGTTTGTGGACCAAGCTACAAAGAGGAGAGACTGGAGGCTGTGAGCCAAGCAACAAGAACATGTAAGCAATTGTTCCCACCCACACTGGGACAAGGATTATAGAAATGAGAGCAGAAAGAGACAAGAAGTGGCCAGTGTTTGGAAGTAGAAGGTGAGGAAGAGAGGAGGCAACCACAGGGAATTCCAAGGTGCGCAGTTCAAATGATGAAATGGAGGCTATAATCAAAGCAGAAAACATTGGAAGCACTGCAGAATCTGGGGGCAGGGAGGTTGCATTTTGGCACTTCAGTTTTGAAAGGCCTATAGGATACCCACTCACAGACAAACCTAGCATTCAGAGGACAGAGGTCAAGAAGTAATTTTAAATCATAGCCAAAGCCATAAAAAGAAAAGACAATACTTAAGGAGACAGTGTGGTAAAGAAGAAGGCCAAGGGTAGCACTTGAAGGGCTCTCAACATGTAAGAGGGAAGAGGAGGGTGAAGGCTGGAGGAATTGGAGAACCAGAGGAGGAGCTACTGCAAAAATCAAGGGAAGAAAAAGTATATGTCACACAGCTTGGTATAATGAAGACTCAACAGAAGGAAGGATCTGCCTCCTAGGATATCATTGTATTAGGTCTAGTGAGAAACAGGCTGTGAAGCCTGGTAGTGATGGTGTCTGGGTGCAGGGCAGAGGGCCAGGGACCAGATGCTGCGAGTCCCTGAGCATGCAGCGTGAGGGGCAATGTCCCTCCTCAGGCCTTTACTCCTGTTGTTTCTCTGTCTGCGCGGCTGTCTCCCAGGTATCCCCCTTGGCTTCCTTGGCTCACTCCCTTGCTCCCTCTGGGTCTTAGCTTGAAGGTCACCTTTCACTATAGCTTCCCCTAACCACCTTACTGATTACTACAACGAACAACTCCCCCATCCTACTCTCACCACACACACACATATATCCTTGGCATTATTTCCCTTTTTTAAGTCCATAGCACTTAACACCTTTCAACATACTGTATCATTTGTACATTTATAAAACTTATTATTTATTCTCAATCTCTCCTTCTTGAATGAAAACTCCTTGAGGGCAGAAAATCTTATATATATTATACTGTGAAGGATTCCCTGCACTCACAACGGTGTCTAGCTCACATTGGTCCTTCTGGAGTATTTGTTGAGTGAATGAACACAGCTGACTAGAATACAAGACAGAGAGTGATAATTCCTGGAATAGAGATATAAATAAAGTAATATAGAATACAAGGGAGAAATAGACAGCAATGTGCTCCTCTGTACATGGAATTCTCCAGGCAAGAAAACTGGAATGGGTAGCTGTTCCCTTCTCCAGGGGAATCTTACCAATCAAGGGATCAACCCAGGGTCTCCTGCATTGCAGGTAGATTCTTTACCAGCTGAGCTACCAGGGAAGCCATGATAATAGTAGGAAACCTCAATACCTCACTTTCAGCAATGGATAGAACATCCAGACAGAAGATTAGTAAGGAAACATATGATTTGAATAACACTATAGATCAAATAAATCTAACAGACATACATAGACATTTAACCCAACAGCAACAGAATATACATTCTTCTCAAGGACACGTGTATCTTTCTCTGGGATAGACCATTTAGGCCACAAAACAAGTCTTAACAAATTTAAGAAGACTGAAATTATATTAAGTATCTTTTGGATAACAATGAAATGAAGCTAGAAATCAAAGCAGAAAGCAAATTGGGCAATTCATGAATATGTGGGGGGGGGAACCCACATTTTGGAACAAAAAGAAGTAAAGGAGGAAATTAGGAAATACCTCATGACAAATAAAAATGAAAATACACCATATCAAAACTTATGAGACTCAGTGAAAGCAGTACTAAGAGGGATGTTCATGCCTACATTAAAAAGAGGAAAGATCTCAAATCAACAACTTGGCTTTAAACCTCAAGGAACTAAAAGAAAAGAAGAAGAACAGGACTTCTCTGGTGACTCAGTGGTAAAAAGTCCACCTGGCAATGTAGGAGACACAGGTTCAATCCCTGGTCCAGGAAGATCCCACATGTCACAGTAACTAATCCTGTAAAGTCACAACTACTGAGCCTGTGCACCAGAGCCACAAGAGAAGCTACTGAACGTCGCAATGAGAGAGGAGCCCCGGCTCCCGCAACTACAGAAAAGTCCATGCAGCAACGAAGACCCAGCACAGCCAAAAAGAAATAACTAAGTAAGTACTTTTTTAAAAATTTTATTTAAAAAAGAACAAACTAAGCCAAAGTTGGCAGAAGGAAATAACAAAGACTAGAAAAGGAATAAACAAAACCAAAAAACAACAAAACTAAGAGTTGGGTTTTTGAAAAGATTAAAATATTTATAACACTTTTGCCAGATTAACTAAGAAAAAAGAGAAGACTCAAATAAATAACATTAGAAATGAAACAAGAGACATCACAAATGATACAATAGAAATACAACTGTGAAAGTTATATGCCAACACGCTGGGTAACCTAAAAGAATGGACAAATGCCTAGAAACATAAAATTTTACCAAGACTAAATCACGAAGAAACAGAAAGTCTGACCAGATGTATAGCTAGTACAGAAATTTAATTGAAGGCCCAGAACCAGATGACTTTACTGGTGAATTCTATTGAACACTTTAAAAAATAATTAAAACCACTCTTTCTCAAAAACTTCCAAAATACTGAAGAGGAAAGAATACTTTGAAACTCATTTTATAAAGCCAGGATTACCCTGATATCAGAGCCAGACAGAGACACCACAAGAAAAGAAAACAACGCATCAATATCCCTGATGAATGTAGACACAAAAATCCTCAACAAAATACTAGCAAACCAAATCCAACAGCACACTGAAAGGAGTGATGGCTCAAGACACAGAAATCAATTAATGTGATACATCACATCAACAAAACGAAGGATAAAAATCACTTGATTGTCTCAATAGGTACAGAAGAAGTGTTTGACAAAATTCAACATTCTTTCATGATAAAAACTCTCAACACACTAGGAACAGAAGGAAAAGGACCTCGGTGTGATAAAGTTTTCTTCCAAGAAATGTTCTGCGGGTAGTAATGTCATATCTCTTAGCTAAGTGGTTTTCTTCTCCCCTTCTTCTATTGTTAGTTTATTTTATATTTGAAGAGGACAATATCTTGCCCTAAGTTAGTAGATGAATTAGCAGTAGATCAAGCTGAGATTAAAAAAATACTTTTTATGTATTCATCTGTTTAGTAAAAAATAGCTATTGAATGTCTTCTAGGACCTAAGGGATCTATTAGGCAGATACATTTATCACTCAGCAGAAATATTTCTCTTATTTTCCTATTTTGCTTTTATAGTTAAAAATGTTAAAGCTAAGACGTACTTTTGAGTGTGTCTGCAGTGGTTTGAAAGCAACAAAAAAGAAGTTGTATGTGAAATTGTATATTAAAGGTAATAACAGAGGGAGCTCCGCACACGGCAATTAGTCTACAATGTGCTCCCACAAATGCACTCAGACACCATGATTAATGCTTCCTGGAGCCTTCAATCTCTATAACTAGCTATCATTGTACTTATCAGAACCCTACTTGCCCAGGAAATTATGATAAATACTGTGCTGGTTCCAATATCGCTCTAAGTGATCAGGTCTGGGTGTGAGAGGCAGTGGTGAGACGAAATGGAGATAAAACGCAAAGTTTATGTTCTGGCTGCTTAGCAAGAATTTAGCAAGGAAACAAGTCAACAATCCTTAAGGAAGGTTTTAGGGCAACACAGAGACACCCCACCCCACAACACACACCCAGGTCCAGTCTATACCAGTTATAAGTGTTGTTCCAAATCGGTTTTCCTTTGGGTGTGTCTAGAAGCTAAATGGGCTTCCCCAGTGGCTCAGTGGTAAAAAATCTGCCTGTCAGTGCAGGAGATGCAGGAGACGCGTGTTCGATCCCTTGGTTGGGAAGATCCCCACAGAAGGAAATGGCAACCCGTTCCAGTATTCTTGCCTGGGAAATCCCATGGACAGAGGAGCCCGGAGGGTTGCCGTCCATGGGGTCACAAAGAGTCAGATATGACTGAATGAGCACCCACACACAGAAGCTAAATCTTGGTGAAATAAAAAAAAAAAAAGAAAACTAGTCTCCATGTCAGAAGAGTGTGGCATCCTAAACCTCATTCCTAGTCCAATGGAGAAGCTCTCAGAGAATGATATCATCAACAAACTGTCCCATTGGTTGATTACCTGGCCAATGCCATTGCTCCATCCCACCCTCATTAAGGGAGAGGTGACTGATTAGAATGTACAACCCAAGTCAGTAAATATTCACTATTGTGGATAAAATGTTTGTGTCCCCTCAAAATTCATATGTTAAAACTCTAACCTCCAATGTGATAGTATTTGGAGGTGGGTCCTTTGGGATGTAATTAGGGTTAAATGAGTTCATGAGGGTGGGGCTCTTGTGACAGGGTTAAGAGACCCCATAGAGCAACATTCCCCCCGCCCCCATGCAACCCACCAAGGAAAGGCCACATGAGGACACAGTGAGAAGGCGACTGGGTGGCTGTCTGCAATCCAGGAAGAGGGCCCTGGCCAGAAACAGAAGGGATTATCACCTTGATCTTGGACCTGCCAGTCCCCAGAACTGTGAGAAAATTATTTTCTGTTGTTTAAGGCACCCAGTGACATTTTGTTATGGAAGTCCCAGCAGATTTACACATTCACATTCACCAGGCTGTGCTCCCCTTGAGGCTGGGTGTCCTATGAGTTCAGTTTCTGAATCCCTAGCCCATAGCAAAAGACTCGTCCCCACCCTCAGCTCCAAGCCCCAAGAGAGGTGGGGTAGAACAAAGTCTTCATGATGTCCTGGGACCACAGTGTCCCCAGAGATGAGTGAAGTTGCTGAGATCTGAGTCCACAACAAAGTCCTGCCTTCCCCAGAGGCTCTGACCTACCCAGGAGGAGCCCAGCATCCTCTGATGTAGGGAGCTGGGGTCTGGCCCAGGATCTGGGAGGCAGGAGGCACACACAGCCAGGCTGAGCTATACTTGCTTCGCTGGGCCTGCACATGTTCTCTCAAGGGTGTCCTTTTTCTTCTCTCATCAAAGTGGCCTTTCTAGAAAGCAGTGCTAACACAATCAATCATTTTCAGGCAACTCTCAGATGTCTTAAGTAAAAGCCAACTCACTATGGCGATGCCCTCACTGTAGGCTGGGCACCTGGATTCCCCAGCGCTCCAGTGCCTCCTACCCTACCCTAACCTCCGGGGGTGGGGTGGGGTGTACACATCCCTCCCTCTGGAGAGGAAGGAGGCCTCAGGAGGGGCCACACCTGTGCAGGAGAGGCGCTGGGGAAGGGGTCTGTCTTTGTTCTACAGGAACACAGTCTGCTGCAAGTCTGCTTTTCAGTTACTTCCTTCTAAATCCATCAACTTTTCTCTATATTTCTCAATATACAAAATGATAGGTGGAAGAAAACTGAATGAAAGATATGTTTTACTAAAACCATCAAGCAGCAAGAAAAGCAAGGCGGGGGACAGAAAAGCCAAAATAAAACTAGATCCTCCTTTTGAAATCAGTAAGAGATTTCTGACGTGATTATTCAACAAGTGTTTCTCTAGAGCCTACTAGGGACCAGTCTGTGTGCATGTGCCCGAGAGCACAGGGCAAAGACTGAAGCGTGGGTGCCACCCATGGGCTACTCAGGGCTTTGTATTGGTGATGTCTGTAAGGGCCCCCACAACCACAGACCAGGGATGCTTCCAGGGGGACACTTGGTTTCTGGGTGAGAAGCAGATTCAGGGGACTTCATGAAGATAACATTTGGGCTGTAAAGAATGGTAGGATTTCTGCAGAACCCGCCGTGTCTGTGAGACAGTGAGAGCTTTTGGGAACCGTGTCTTATTCATATGTGTCCCCATATCCAGCTAGGTCAGGTGCATATTAGAAACATGATGAAAGGATGGCTGGGGAGTGGAACAGCATCCAGAGCATCCGGACAGTGACCTGACTGACCGGAGCTGAAGGGTCTCTGTTTAGGTTGGCCCTGACGGCCCAGTGCAGAGGGAGGCTAGAATGGCAGTGGGGAGGGGAGGGAAGGCTTGGGTGCCACTAAAAGGTGTGAATATTATTGGAGAAGGACTTGGCAACCACTCAAAAGCAGAGTAACAAGGTCAGAGTTGGGTTTCAGGAAAATTAACATAGCCACATTTAAAACATAGATTAATTTATAATCTCATCAACAGAAACCATATCGCCTCTCTGGGCCTCCCTTTCCTCCACAGATGCAGGAAGGCCCCTCCTTTCTGGGCACCACTGTGACAAGTGACACAGGCATGACAGGCTCCGTGGGAGCCAGGATGCCTACTGATAGAACACAAGTGTACGTAACTGTCCACAGAGAGAGAAGGAAGGATTTGCTGCTCGGGGGAGAGGCACTCTGCCTGGCCCTGGAGATGCCTCTTTCTCACCAGTAGTTCAGTTTCAGCGGGACAGCTTCCAGGCCACCAATCTGACAGTACGGCTCCAAGTTAGAGAGTTCATACAGCTGGATTTCACAGTTTCTGTTCAGAGATGAAGCACACTTGGAGTAAACCTAAATTTCCCACTTGATTTTTATATGGAGCATTTTTTATAATGCACAGATTCCACAAAACAGAAACAGCTGACCCGTGAAACACCTGCCTTCCTGAGCATGGCCCCTTGCTGAGCTGGAGGCTTCCTCTCCAGCTCCACCCTTTGGGGACATCAATTCCATCTGGTTCTGAACTGGTCATGGCACCCATACTCCCCATCAGGAGGCTGGTACAGTTTCCAACAACATGGGCTCTGGACGCCAATAGTTGGGACATCAGATCCCAGCTCATCACACAGTTCCCTCGTCTGTAAAATGGGGCTCATACCTGTTTTACAGGAGAGTTACTGGGATTAAATGAGAGGATATGTGAGAAAGTAGTTAGCTTGGTACATGGGACCTCTTAAGTGCTCGAAAACGTGAACTGATTTTTGCTGCTAATAATGAAGATGATTAGAGCCACACAATGGAGGGTCAAGGACTCAGTTCCCCGCTCAGTCCTCCTTAACTTGTGTCCTTAACCCCTTCCTCCTAAGTTAGCTTGTCCACCCAGGAGCTGACTGAAAGAAGAAGTTCGTGGATATAAGAAAAACAGCCTGCTGCTTCAGCCTGCTCACATGGAACACATGTGTGTGTGGGTGTGTGTGTGTGGGGGGGTCACTCCGCAAATTCCAGAGCCTTGCCTTGCTTGCCATCTGTGATTAACGTAGTTTTCCCATTTCCTTTCCACCTGCCATGCAGCTCAAGAGTGGTTCACTGCCTCCAGTCATTTGTCTTGCCTTACTTTCCCATTTGCCAGCTCAGAGATTCTCTAGGAAGTTACTGCTTTAATCTCTGAATTTCTGTGTGTGTAAAAGACACGGCAATTAAAGCTATTGAACACGCTTTTTAAAATCAAACAGGGCTGAATTTAGAAATCCAAATTTGTTGTTTTTTAATGGTTGATATTAATTATATAAGTAATATTAATATGCTAATGTTTTAATAATTAAACTTAACATTAAATTTAATTGTATTTGAGAGCCTGGATGATGTGGGGTTATATTAACTGTTAGCTAACGTCACTGAAGCCTAGGGAACCAGGGTCTGCTAAAGGAGGCAAGTTTGGGTTTGGGAGGAGTCGGAGGTGGAGGGAGGAGTCTGAAGAGGGTCAGGCAGGGCGGTGGGAACCACATTCAACCTCCGCCCCTTCATCTAGCCACGGCCCCAGCCCCATGCTCAGGTCAGTTCAGTTCAGTCGCTCAGTCGTGTCCAACTCTTTGCAACCCCATGAATCGCAGCACGCCAGGCCTCCCTGTCTATCACCAACTCCTGGAATTCACCCAAACTCATGTCCATTGAGTCGGTGATGCCATCCAGCCATCTTATCCTCTGTCGTCCCCTTCTCCTCCTGCCCCAAATCCCTCCCAGCATGAGGGTCTTTTCCAATGAGTCAACTCTTCGCATGAGGTGGCCAAAGTACTGGAGTTTCAGCCTCAGCATCAGTCCTTCCAATGAACACCGAGGACTGATCTCCTTCAGGATGGACTGGTTGGATCTCCTTGCAGTCCAAGGGACTCTCAAGAGTCTTCTCCAACACCACAGTTCAAAAGCATCAATTAAAAAAAAAAAAAAAAAAAGGCATCAATTCTTCGGCGCTCAGCTTTCTTCACAGTCCAACTCTCACATCCATACATGACCACTGGAAAAACCATAACCGTGACTAGATGGACCTTTGTTGGCAAGTAATGTCTCTGCTTTTGAATATGCTATCTAGGTTGGTCATAACTTTCCTTCCAAGGAGTAAGCCTCTTTTAATTTCATGGCTGCAATCACCATCTGCAGTGATTTTGGAGCCCAAGACTCCATGCTAAACAGTTTAATTCCTCAGCCTGGACACACCCACCACTCCCATCACAGTTCACCCTTCCCTGGTTGCTTTTGCCTTAATTTGGAGTTTTCCAAAATTCCTTCCCACCAAGCTGCACACGCCCTTGCCTTGGCGCATTACTGAGGTTGCTCAAGCGCCGTCCAGGACGCTGCACATTTATTTTCATTATTTTGAAAGTGTTAGTCGCTCATTCGTATCCGACTCTTTGCCACCCCATGGACTCCAGCCCTCCAGGCTCCTCTGTTCATAGAATTCTCCAGGCAAGAATACTGGAGTGGATAGCAATTCCCTTCTCCAGGGGACCTTCCTGACCCAGGGATGGAACCCAGGTCTCCTGCATTGCAGGTGGATTCTTTACTGGCTGAGCCACCAGGGAAGCCTACTTTCATTACGTTCGGTTAAGTTCAGTTGCTCAGTTGTTTGCGACTCTTTGCAACCCCATGGACTGACTGCAGCTTCCCTGCAGGCTTTCCTTCCCTGCCAGGCTTCCCTGCAGCTTCCCTTCCCTGTCTGGCTTCCTTGTCCATCACCAACTCCTGGAGCTTGCTCAAACTCATATCCATCAAGTCGGTGACGCCATCCAACCATCTCATCCTCTGTCGTCCCCTTCTCCTCCTGCCTTCAATCTTTATGTTGCCCTTGATCAAAATCTTCAGTATCTTCCTTCACAGCTTGAGGCCATTCTTCCAAGGCCCATTCTTTGGAGGCTCTCCACCAGCGAGTATAGTTTGTTTTCACTGTGGATTTTATTTTTTCAATCAGTCCAAAGTCTTTTGGACTGAATTTTGGTGGCTAATAAAATAGCTGTATTATTTTGAATCTAAAATAAAGGGTGCTAAAATGTAATGACATTTTTTTCTCACTCTGGAAGTATTCCAGAAGAGGACTATCAATTTGAGACAATGACAATATCATTGCAATTGGCCAGACAAAAGGATACCTTTCTTTGCACAGCAGCTTTGATGATGTATGAGTTCTAGTATATTTTTTTAAGGGCTTCATTCTTTATCCTATTATCATAAACATGAATATGTCTGTGTAAACCCACACATGGAAGTGAATTTCATAGACCAATGATGATTCTTTTCCCAGCTGAACAGCCAAAGACACTCACCCAGTCCCTAGGATCAGTTTGTTGTACTGGGGCATGATGGTAACATCTGTCACCCACCTGGACTTCCGAATAATGGGCTTGTCCTAAAGGGTAGAAGGATGGGAATGTACAAAAATACAGCTTTTTAATGATAAGACAGTTTCAGTTGTCTCAAGGCACTCTTGTCCGTAATACACATACTTCACATTATAGAGCTTTCTTCAGTTTACTTTTGCCCTCAAGTATAGATACATCTTGGAGATATTGTGGACCACTGTGATGAAGTGAGTCATGGGAATTTTCTGGTTCCCCAGTGCAGACAAAGTTATGTTTACATTATGCTGATGGTCTATTAAGTGTGCAATGTTGTTTTTTTTTTTAATCAATGTACATATCTTCATTAAAAAATACTTTCTTGGGAGGAGACATGGGTAAATTTATGGCTGATTCATTTTGATGTTTGGTAGAAACAAATGCAGTACTGTAAAGTAATTATACTTCCACTAAAAATAAATAAATACTTTCTTGTTAAAAATGCTAGCCACCATCTGACCCTTCAGTGAGTAATAATCTTTTTGCAATAGTAACATCAAAGATCCCTGATCATTGATCACCTCAACAGGTATAATAATAATGAAAAAGTTTGAAATATTGCAGGAATTACCAAAATGGGATACAGAGACACAACGTGAGCAAATACTGTTGGGGAAATGGCCTTGATAGACTTGCTCAATACAGGGTTGCCACAAACCTTCAATTTATAAAAAATACAGTATCTGTGGAACGCAGTAAACCAAGGTTTGCCTCTCTAGAGAACTTGCTACACAGACTCAAGGCACTGAGTTTATTCTCTCCTTCCCTGGTGGCTCAGACGGTAAAGCATCTGCCTAGAATGCGGGAGATCCAGGCTCGATCCCTGGGTCGGGAAGATCCTCTGGAGAAGGAAATGGCAACCCATTCCAGTACTCTTGCCTGGAAAATCCCGGACAGAGGAGCCTGGTAGGCTACAGCCCATAGGGTCACAAAGAGTCAGACACGACTGAGCGACTTCACTTCTCGGGAGGGTTTATTTGGCAGCCTGAGGGGTATAGTTTAGCTGTGTAACTACTAGGTGGGTGATAAGTTTCCTGAGGGCGGAAATGGGTGTCTGTCCCCAGCATGCAGCATAGAACTTGAGCAGCGACAAGGGCTCTATTCTGTAATGGCTCACTGTTATTCCTAAGTGTACTTCCCAAATGCTTCTTGCCTTCTGAATTTCTGATTCTGTGATTCAGTAAGTTCTCTCAGAACTACCTAAACTGAAAGAACCATTAACAGGGAGAAAAACGGAAAATTCTTTTCCATTTGTCATTCATTAAGACATGATAAATTACATGATGGAATCATGTGTAATTCATCACTCCATCTGATTTTAGCAGTGGAATGAAGAATTATCTTGTCCTACATATACAGATCATATTTGCATCCCATAGACTGGCAAAATCCAGCATGAATATATTATATTCAAGGACACAATTTCTGTAATCATGCCACTCAAGGAGCAGTTTAAAATAGCAAATAAAATCAAACTGGAGCACTCAGCATCCTTATCAAATGAGAGTCACATACAAAAACCCACTTTCTTCTTTTCAACTTCAGCTGCAAGGACCAGAAATAAATGGCTCCATCTTCTCTGATCATGATTAAGGTGTCATCAGGCGCAGCAAGAATGTGCAGCACGGGACCCCCATATGACAGCCCCTACAGCACAGCAGGCAGCTGGAAGGAAGCCTTTTGCTGTCGAGCCCGAGCATCAGCCTGCTCTGAATATACTAGCTGCAAATACATGCAGAAGCCATCCTGGGGAAGAAGGGAATGTTCATTAAATGTCTGCTGCCTTTTTGGCTTTCAAAAATTCTCCTTATCATTAGGGCATGGACATGAGGTAAATATTATTATGAAGTAGGTCATTGGCATGAACTTGGCTGCCAAAAACTTGGGGCTAATGACTGGGGTGCACTAGCTGGGCTGGGGCTAGAAGTGTGCTACTGAGTGTCTGGGCTCACTTCCCTGCCCAGTCTCTCTAAAGATGATAATGATGGTGGTGGTGAGTGAGATCATATCGTTTCACTCAAAGTGGACCTTCATCTCCATTCTTGCCATAACTGGATGAGATAAGTACTATCGCTCTCGTTTTACAAAATGGGAAACTCAAACCTAGAAAGACTAAACTATCTGCCTAAGATCAAACAGGAGCTTCCCTGGGGGCTCAGATGGTAAAGAATCTGCCTGCAGTGCAGGAGGCCTGGATTCGATCCCCAGGTCAGGAAGATCCCTGGAGAAGGAAATGGCAACTCGATCCAGTATTCTGGCCAGGAGAATTCCATGGACTGTACAGTCCATGGGGTCGCAAAGAATCAGACACCACTGACACCATTGACACCACTGACTTTCAATTTCACTTTCTTAAGTGACTAACACGTACGCACAGATCAAGCAACTAGTAAGTGTCTTGCCTGAGACTTGAGTCCATGTCAGTCTGACTGCACAGTTCTGACACACCAGGACATAGGCTTCATTTCAAAGCTCAGCAGTGCACGTAGGGAAGAGCAGACCAGTGGTCACAGGGAAGGAGTGGGAGAGCCCAAAAGGCCTAGGAACATCTCCATTTTCTCTCCACTTCCCCCAAAGCCCTATTTCACTACAGTCTTTCCTTCTCTTCCCTGGAATCCTGACTATTCCCTTTCAAATCAGACGACAGTGAAAACACTGGTATTTGCTTTGATTAGGGGATTGGTCCAAGGTCTGAATAGAGGTGAACGTGACTTAACTTGCCACTTTAGAACTTAATTCATCCTAGAGTAATAGGAGGCTACTGATGCACAATGGCAGAGAATTTCACTGGCAGATGTCTCAGCTCCTCATTATTATATGATACAAATTGGGAAACATTAATAATTATGATGATAGTATTTGTTGAAAAATTATTCTGTGGCTGTCCTTGTTGTAAATACTTTCCGTGTGTGTCAGGGATCTGGAAGTTCACAGTTCATGTATTGCTGAAGCCTGGCTTGGAGAATTTTGAGCATTACTTTACTAGCATGTGAGATGAGTGCAATTGTGCAGTAGTTTGAGCACTCTTTGGCATTGCCTTTCTTTGGGATTGGAATGAAAACGGACCTTTTCCAGTCCTGTGGCCACTGCTGAGTTTTCCAAATTTGCTGGCATATTGAGTGCAGCACTTTCACAGCATCATCTTTCAGGATTTGGAATAGCTCAACTGGAATTCCATCACCTCCACTAACTTTGTTTGTAGTGATGCTTTCTAAGGCCCACTGGACTTCACATTCCAGGATGTCTGGCTCTAGGTGAGTGATCACATCATTGTGATTATCTGGGTTGTGAAGATCTTTTTGTACAGTTCTGTGTATTCTTATAGAGTGGTTCAAAAGATTAGAAACTGGGCTAATGGGTAGAAAGTCAAGACAGACCGCTTGCAGTTCATAAAGGGAAAAAAATTAAGGTCAGAGCTCTCCAACCTTGAAATAGGAAATGGGCTGCCTTTAGCTGAAGTTGCCTTTAACTTGAGGTATTCAAGCAGATGCTGGCTCCTGGCTCACAGAAAAGAGAATTTGTGCACTGAAGAGGTTATATATAAGTGACCTTTCAAGTCCTCTCAAAACCCAGGATTCCATAATTGCAGCTTCACTGGAGATGGTTAGGTTTTATGTCTATTTTGGGGAGTGAGATGTTGGCTTTTCTCTTACAAGTCTCAGGGGTGTTTGCCTTTGCACAGTAATGACACTAAAATGGAGAAAAAGAGATGATGCCTGATCTCCAAGACTCCAGGGCATCGCCCCATGGTGAGTCCATACCCAGTGTCAGTGTAGGGGTCATGAGGAGAGACCCTGGCTGTTTACTAAGGGCAGCCCAGTTCCCTCTAAGTCATGCTCCCAAGGAGACTAGCTCTGCACTCCTGGGTGTGGCTTCCAGTGTAGACATTACCATGGCAACAAGACAATACCATGCACATCAGATCAGATCAGATCAGATCAGTCGCTCAGTCATGTCCGACTCTTTGCGACCCCATGAATCGCAGCACTCCAGGCCTCCCTGTCCATCACCAACTCCCGGAGTTCACTCAGACTCACGTCCATCGAGTTGGTGATGCCATCCAGCCATCTCATCCTCTGTCGTCACCTTCTCCTCCTGTCCCCAATCCCTCCCAGCATCAGAGTCTTTTCCAATGAGTCAACTCTTCACATGAGGTGGCCAAAGTACTGGAGTTTCAGCTTTAGCATCATTCCTTCCAAAGAAATCCCAGGGCTGATCTCCTTCAGAATGGACTGGTTGGATCTCCTTGCAGTCCAAGGGACTCTCAAGAGTCTTCTCCAACACCACAGTTCAAAAGCATCAATTCTTCGGCACTCAGCCTTCTTCATAGTCCAACTCTCACATCCATACATGACCACAGGAAAAACCATAGCCTTGACTAGATGAACCTTTGTTGGCAAAGTAATGTCTCTGCTTTTGAATATGTTATCTAGGTTGGTCATAACTTTCCTTCCAAGGAGGAAGCGTCTTTTAATTTCATGGCTGCAGTCACCATCTGCAGTGATTTTGGAGCCCAGAAAAATAAAGTCACCCACTGTTTCCACTGTTTCCCCATCTATTTCCCATGAAGTGATGGGACCAGATGCCATGATCTTCGTCTTCTGAATGTTGAGCTTTAAGCCAACTTTTTCACTCTCCTCTTTCACTTTCATCAAGAGGCTTTTTAGTTCCTCTTCACTTTCTGCCATAAGGATGATGTCATCTGCATATCTGAGGTGATTGATATTTCTCCCGGCAATCTTGATTCCAGTTTGTGTTTCTTCCAGTCCAGCGTTTCTCATGATGTACTCTGCATATAAGTTAAATAAACAGGGTGACAATATACAGCCTTGACAAACTCCTTTTCCTATTTGGAACCAGTCTGTTGTTCCATGCTCAGTTCTAACTGTTGCTTCCTGACCTGCATACAAATTTCTCAAGAGGCAGATCAGGTGTTCTGGTATTCCCATCTCTTTCAGAATTTTCCACAGTTTATTGTGATCCACACAGTCAAAGGCTTTGGCATAGTCAATAAAGCAGAAATAGATGTTTTTCTGGAACTCTCTTGCTTGTTCCATGATCCAGCAGATGTTGGCAATTTGATCTCTGGTTCCTCTGCCTTTTCTAAAACCAGCTTGAACATCAGGAAGTTCACGGTTCACATATTGCTGAAGCCTGGCTTGGAGAATTTTGAGCATTACTTTACTAGCGTGTGAGATGAGTGCAATTGTGCGGTAGTTTGAGCATTCTTTGGCATTGCCTTTCTTTGGGACTGGAATGAAAACTGACCTTTTCCAGTCCTGTGGCCTCTGCTGAGTTTTCCAAATTTGCTGGCACATTGAGTGCAGCACTTTCACAGCATCTTTCAGGATTTGGAATAGCTCAACTGGAATTCCATCACCTCCACTAGCTTTGTTCGTAGTGATGCTTTCTAAGGCACACTGGCCTTCACATTTCAGGATGTCTGGCTCTAGGTGAGTGATCACACCATCGTGATTATCTGGGTTGTGAAGATCTTTTTTGTACAGTTCTTCTGTGTATTCTTACCATGCACATAGTTTGTAACAAATACTTTTAGAATGAAAACACCCAGAGGGGTGGCTTCCTGAGAGACTAGGACCAGAGACGGAAGTGAAAACAAAAAAGCTCAGGAGGAGGGCAATCACTGCCCGGGCTCAGGCTGCCCACCCGGTTTTCCCGTCGCCACAAAACAGTCCGGGAGAGGCATGCGTCTGCCTGGCCACCACCAGCAGGCAAGGGCCATGGTGGGAGTGAGCCCTCAGGCAGTGCACCAGCTGTCACATGACCACCCCTTGGCCTTGCAGCATTGTGACTCTGCCCAGAGACGCCCAGCTCCTTCCATCAGCCACAGCTGAGTCAGGGAGCCTGTGTTTACATGAAGAGCCTCGGCCCCTGCCCGGGGAACCGCCTTCTCAGCACGGCTCTGTGAGGGACACTGGACCACTGCCGCCTCACATTGCTTGCTTGTTGAGCACCAGTGGTGTGCCGAGCTTTGTGCTGGATGTGGTGGCTTCAGAGCTGAAAGATACCTTACCTGGCTTCATGGCATTTGCTGTCTATTGGGGTTACGCTGAGTCAGCAATGTAGTGCAAAAGATAACTTCTGTGTTACAAGAAACTGCAGACCAATATCAGCTTAAAAGAAGCAGCAGCTACTTCTAGGAAAATTGCTGTTGTTCAGGCGCTCAGTCGTGTCCAACTCTTTGTGATCCCATGAGCTGCAGCACTCCAGGCTTCCCTGTCCTTCACTATCACCCAGAGTTCGCTCAAACTCATGTCCATTGAGTCAGTGATGCCATTCAACCATCTCATCCTCTGTTATCCCCTTCTCCTTCTGCTAGGACATACTCAACTGAGTCCACGATGACCACATTGCCTTAAAGTCATTCATTCATTCAGCAGCATTTATTTGGGCACCTGTACTTGCCAGGCATGGTCCTGAATTCTGGGAATATAAAGAAAAATCAGAAAACAGGATTATTACTCTGGCAAAAAATGGGAGGGAAGCATTCTAGATAAGGAAACAGCACATGGGAAGATACAGAAATAGGAAAATAGAGCATCACTTTCTCTGCTCCCCAAGGCAACCACAGGGCTTGGTGTGAGACCACCATTCCTCTATGCCACCCATATCAGAAATACTCACCCTTCACATCGGGCCCCTGAAAACTCCGCCCGGGGTTCATCTCCTCCAGGAGAACTTCCAAGCTTCCTGCTTTGCTTTAGATGTTCCCACAGCACCCAGACTGAATTCTAGGCCAGCTCTGACCTGCCTGAGGGCAGAGACCACGTCTTGGCTGACTCTGTGTGCCACAGGTAAATACTTATTGAAAGAATGAGTGACTGAGTTAGTGGATGAATCAGAGGAGAAGAGAATGAGATGACTGATTAGGCTGGCAGGCATGCTAAAAATGTAGGTAATCAGACTGCTTTGATTAAAAAGATCTGGGACATTGTTAAAACACCTGATAATTTATATATTTATTTTCAAATTTATATTATTGAAGTATAGTTCATTTACAGTGTGTTAATATCTAAAACACCTGATAAAAATCTATTAAAAACACTCCTCTCTCTATCCAGCAGAAGTTTTTTGTTTAACATTATGCATATGGAGTAGATAATTTTTAAAAGGTAGGTGCTATTCAGAGAAGGCAATGGCACCCCACTCCAGTACTCTTGCCTGGAAAATCCCATGGATGGAGGAGCCGGGAAGGCTGGAGTCCATTGGGTTGCTGAGGGTCGGACACAACTGAGCAACTTCCCTTTCACTTTTCACTTTCATGCATTGGAGAAGGAAATGGCAACCCACTCCAGTGTTCTTGCCTGGAGAATCCCAGGGACGGGGGAGCCTGGTGGGCTGCCGTCTATGGGGTCACACAGAGTCGGACATGACTGAAGCGACTTAGCGGCAGCAGCAGGTGCTATTTAATGATCACTTCACAGCGGATGAAACTCTAAGCACACTTAAACTTCTACTGTAGCCATCAAAACTGGACACTTTGTAACGTAGAAGGGGCGTTGGGGACCTCATCCACTTACAGTTTGACAATGGTGGGGTTTTGTTCAAACTCCAGGGGCAAGACTGTAGAACTTTACCTTGAATTTTTTTTTTTTTTTTTACAGTTTAAGACGCAAGGAAACCTTAGAAAGTAGAGTGTAAGCAGCCTCTCTTGATATAGCCTGTATTTTATCTTATAAATATAGCCTATTCATTGCTATGGTTTGAATGTTTGTGTCCCACTCCAGTTCATATGTTGAAACCCTAATGCCCAGTGAGATGGTATTAGGAGGTGGGACCTTTGGGAGGTTAATGCTTGGGGCATGAACATGGAGCTCTCAAGAATAGGAATTGGATCTTATGCAAGAGACCCCAGAGAGCTCCCTTGCCCCTTCTTCCCTGGGAGGATCCAATGAGAAGTCTGCAACCTTAAAGAGAACCCTCCAGAGACTTTGGGCACCTTGACCTTGTTCCAGCCTCCAGAACTGTGAGAAATAAAGGCTTGTCATTTATAAGCCACTCTTTTTATGGCATTTTTATAGCCTGAACAGACCAAAATATTCAATAAGATTTCATACTCTGGGCCCAAAACCAGGCAACTAAGATGGCAGAGAGAATATTTTAAATCCTAATTCCAGCAGTTTGGGGGTGGGAAAAATGCCCAAACTCTTTGGGAACAACCCATATTCCTGATGGCTCATTGGTAAAGAATCCGCCTACCAATGCAGCAGATGCAGGAGACTCAAGTTTGATCCCTGGATTGGGAAGATCCCCTGGAGGAGGAAATGGCAACCCACTCCAGTATTCCTGCCTAGAAAATCCCATTGACAGAGGAGCGTGGCGGGTTACAGTCCATCGGGTCACAAGGAGTCAAACGACTGAAGCAACTGAGCACATATATACAAAGAACCAGTGATCTAGTAAGAGCCTTTTTCTCCTTTTCCAGAAAAGTCTCTAAGTGTCTTGTTGGCCTAGCGTACTAAGTAATTTAGAAATATTTTCCCATATAAACTGTTCAGTAAGTCAGCTGGATCGTAGCAGAAATCACAGTTCAGAGCTGAGAGCGATTGTGCAGATAGATCATCAAGCCTAATTGGTTCCTACAGTTGAAGTTTTAACTGTGGTTTCAATGATCCAACATTTATAAAACCCATTTACTTTCTTCTGTGACCTCATGCTCTGCTTCATTATGCATTTGAAAGTTTCCATATCCAGCAGCTGTCTTCCTCTCTTCTCATACTCCTAGGAGGGAAAAAGAATAATTAGCTATGAACAAGTTGCATTTTGTTTAGTCTGGGAGCAAGAGTCCAAAGAATGGAACATCTAATTGGACCTGCCTTGAACTCTGTCAATTTTGAACACGCTATCCCTTTTTTTCACTTCTCTGATGCATTCACAATTTGTTTCTAATTCCATTAAGAAGTGACAATTACAGAGAATTTATTCTTCGATGCTATTTTATAGGAATTAAAAGGATTGTACTTTTCACTGAAAAATAAACCATCAAAAAGAGAATCAGAAAGCTCACCTACTCAGTTCCTACCTGAAACAGTGCATTTAAGTGCTGTAGCTCTTCAGGAGTCACTTGATGTTCTATCTCACCAAAACAAAAAGAAAATAAGTTGAAAACATATAATGCGAATAGGAATGCCCATAAAATGCAATTTCTGGAAACCCACGATTCCTCGCTCTATGGGAGGCCAATGGGTAGCTGAGCCTGTGAGTAACACATAGGCTATTCCAACTTTCATTGTTCCAGTCCCTACTCCAATTCAGCTGATTCCCCAGCCCCTAGCTATGGGGCAGGCTTGGCCCAAATGGGCTGGAAGGAAGAGGTGGCAAGGTGGTGGAAGGAAAGAAGAGGACAGGCATTGACTTGGGAGAGAAAAGATCAGGAACTGGACTAATACCAGAAAAGAAAGACTGAAAATATTTTGCCAGATCATATTCCAAAGATGCTCTTTTCCTTCTCAGGAGTCTAGCACATCAGAACTGCCTTGTGTCACATCCTCTGCTCCCCGGCCCATCTCATCTAGGCTGAACCAGGAGGAGACCCTGGGGGAACTGACCCCTTTTTCTGGGGTAAATTCTCTGAAGCTATTGCCAGAGACTCTTGGTACTCTTGGTGTTAGAGAATTTCATTAACCTTAAGTAGGCCATCCTTAGTTCAATAAACAGACTCCCAGAGAATGCCTCTATCTCACCCTCCAGTCTTATAACTATTATCTCAACAGTTTGCCTGGGGTTTTCCTGGTGGCTCAGACAGTAAAGAAGCTGCCTGCAATGCAGGAGACCTGGGTTTGATCCCTGGGTTGGGAAGATCCTCTGGAGAAGGGAATGGAAACCCACTCCAATATTTTGCCTGGAGAATTCCATGGAGAGAGGAGGCTGGTGGGCTACAGTCCATAGGTTCACAAAGAGTTTGGCCTTTATAAATAAAAATGGTTAAACTTCTGGCTTATAAAGAATGAATAAATTGTCATAGTGGATAGAGCCAAACTAAGCTCTGATGTTCTTGCACTGTCTCACGAGGCCAGAGGAAGATAGCAAAGCAGAAAATCAGCATTTCCTTGATAGGATCATCTTCTGAAATTTCTGTGATCACCTCAAGTTTCCAGGGTGGTGGCCTTTACCCTAAAACTCAGGCTGACACCAAAGCTACAGGGAGACCCACCATCTTGTAAAATTGAAGCACCTGCCAAATTCTGTCTTAAATGACTCAATAATTACTTTTGAACTTGCTTTCACTGAGGAACAAAATTGGAAACCATAGCGCTAGAATGGGAAAACACTCCAGCTGTAGTTTCCACTTAAAATTTCCCTGTAAGGCTCTTCTGGCAAGGCCGGAACCTGAGAGGTAATGTTTAAAAAAACTGACCAGGAGAAAGACCCTAACAGTATTCAAATACATGAAAAGGATGATTCCATCAAACTGAGGGGCTATTTCTCCTCCCCAATAAAAGATACTACCCTGAATTAATTCATCGCTTGCTTAGACTAAGCCTTCTCCAGCATCCACAAAAGCAGTGAGTGTACCAGGCTCATACACAAGACCAAACAAGAAGATAGTGCCCTCTAAGAGCATGTGACTTCTAATCTTCCACCTCAGATGGGACTCCCAGAGGGCCAAACATTTTAAATGTGTTTATTTTTAATTGGAGGATAATTGCTTTACAATATTGCTTTGGTTTCTGCCATATATCAACTTGAATCAGCCATAGGTATACCTATATCCCCTCCCTCTTGAACCCCCATCCCATCTCCCACCGCATCTCACCCATCTAGGTTGTTACAGAGCACTGGATATGAGCTCCCTGCGTCATACAGCAATCTCCACTGGCGATGTAATTTTACATATGGTCATGTATATGTTTCAATGCTACTCTCTCAATTCATCCCACCCTCTCCTTCCCTACCTGTGTCCACAAGTCTGTTTTCTATGTCTGCATCTCCATTGCTGCCCTGCAGATAGATTCATCAGTTCCATCTTTCCAGATCCCATATATATGTATTAATATACAATGTTAGTCTTTCTCTTTCTGTCTTCCTTCACTCTGCATAATAGGCTCTAGGTTCATCTACCTCACTAGCACTAACTCGAATGTGTTCCTTTTTATGGCTGAGTAATATTCCATTGTATATATGTACCACAGCTTATTTATACATTCATCTGTTGATAGACATCTAGGTTGCTTCCATGTCCTAGCTATTGAAAATAGTGCTGTGATGAACACTGGGGTACATATGTCTTTTGCGTGAAACAATTTTTAAAGATTTGAAAATTATTCCCCATAAGGTTGGACTATTATGGGAAAAACATTATATTATTTAAAAATTTCATATTGTATTCTCTAAGCCTTTACAATTATATTTAAGATACAATATACTTTATGAGTCTATGTGTTACATAAGACACTTATTCTCAAATTTATAATCTTAAAAACATATTCCTAGAAAGTGGTGGCTCTGGATTTGTACATAGCAATCAGAACATATTGCTATTGTTATCCTTACTGCATAACTTCTGTCTTTCTAGTGCTCCTGGATAATTTTTCTCCTTAGCTTCAAAATTTCCTGAAATCTATACCATAATCATGATCTGTCCACTAACCACCTTATTATGTGAAATTGGCCTTTCGTCTTTTTCTGCCTCCATTACTGAAAAGGAACAAATAACAAAAAATTGCCTCCTTCCCAGGAGGGGGCTGTCCAATCCAGAGAGAGACTAATTCATCTTCTCATCTTAAATTTACTAGAAATCCTTCTGAGAAAATAAAGTGAATGCCATCATTAGTAATAGTAAAGAAGGGTGTGAAATCAAAGCTGGTGACTATATAATTTATAAAAGGTTTTACAGCAATTTTCAATTAAGTATAAAATGTGACTGAAAAGCCTTGCTTTCCCCCTTCATAACTTCTCCCCAGAGCCATCCCTCCATCTCCCCAAATGTCCTACTCACCCTGCCTCCTGCTTACTCTCCTGACACACCTACAGACTCTGGTACCTTCCAAGGTTTGCTCTTTGTTATCCTGGTCATTCCATTCCATCTTTGCTTCCTGGTTACAAATACACCTGCTTCTTGCCTCCCTTCTTCCACTGTCCACAAAAATAAGGAAGTGACTGAACACTCTAACCTCAGAAGATTTTCCAGGGTGGCAGTACCAAACCATGTTCACTGAATTTCCAATGCATTTAAGAAGTCAGTTCTTAAATCTCACAGACCTCATCAAATTTTCATATGTCATGACTGAGAGCAAAGACCCAGTGATCATTAGCCAATTTCTTTTGAAAAGGCAGCAATAGAAATACAGCTACAAAACAGAGCCATTATTGTGTTTTTCCTTGAAAATATAAATCAGGCCTTCACTTAATTGCATGTTTTTAAGGCAGATTTGGAACACAAAGCAGAGAAAACATATGTCCCTTCTGGGTACTCCTGTGCTTGGCAGGGCTTGAAAATTTGTAACTGCCATCGACAGCCAGTCACATTGTATCACTAAAAAGCTTGAATGACTTGTTTTCCTACAAATAAAAACAGAGAAAAGCCGGACTATTTTATTTCCAAACTATCATAGTTATAGTGACAACCATAAATAACTCAGTCCATAATTGTGGAGTCTCGTTTTAAACATATTATCTATTGCCCAGCAATGCATTTTGGTGTGTCCATATGCAATTTCGGAGAGAGCTACCTGGGTAATTCTCTAAGATCCTGTATTGGGGAGGATTCATGGAGCTCTGATTCTGTTTGTCCTTATGCTGCAGTCTCCCCAAAGCAAGCAGTTTTTATGATAACAGTGGCTTTCCCATAAGGACTCGTTTGCCTGCTGGTTGCTTATTTGCAATGCAAATCAGCACTTCTACTGTTCCACCCCAGCAGCTCATTGCTTCTCACTGTAGAGTCTCCTCAGTCTGGATGGTTTAGGGGTAATTTCACATCTACGACAAGGGAATTGACTAATTAATCGAATAAAGTATCCTTTTGAAAATCTGTTCCTTGAGTTGCTGTCTCTATAGCTTCAGAAAACAGACAGTTACAATCCTGTAGTCTTAAGATTCTAAAGGAGATGGTAATTGCAGAAGATTTGAGGAGTTTTCCAGGTTGAAATTTAGGGGCTCCCATGGTAGAAGGTCCTAAGGAAGAGGAAACAGTGGGGCTACAGGGCATTCTCCAGGGAGCCTACATTGTGAAAGCAGCCTTTTTCTTGTGTAACACAAGATCATAACCACGGGAAGAAGAGTTAAAAAAAAAGGCCTGTGTGATTCTGCCAGAAACTTTAAAATCCACAATAAACCGAGGCTTAAAAAAAAGACTGTCTTTTTAGCCATTTAAGGAGCAGGAAATCCACCCTGAATATTCATTGGAAGGACTGATGAAGCTGGAGCGCCAATATTTTGGCCACCTGATGTGAAGAGCCGACTCACTGGAACAGGCCCTGATGCTGGGAAAGATTGAGGGCAGGAGGAGAAGGAGGTGACAGAGGATGAGTTGGTTGGACAGCATCACTCCACTCAGTGGACAAGAGTTAGAGCAAACTCCAGGAGACAGTGGGGGACAGGGAAGCCTGGCTTGCTGCCGTCCATGGGGTTGCAAAGAGTCGGACACGGCTGAACAACTGAACAATTACAAAAAGGAGCAGGAAGATTAGAAAGTGGCTTCCACTTCAATTAATGTAGCCTTAGGCAGCACTGCCACTAACATCTAACCTTCGTTGAGCTTATTACGTGCCAGTTGCTGGGTACTTTACATGCATGCTTTCCATTCATCCTCATAACAACTCTGTGAGGGAGATACTAGTATAGTCCGCATTTTACAGATCAGGAAGCTAAGGCACAGGGAGGTCGATTAACTTTCAGAGCAAACGCTGGCACCAGGGCCTGGTACTGGCTTTCTTTTCTGTTGCCCCCCCTCTGCCCGGGGTCCCTGGCCAGCTCCCAAGAGAACACGGGCAGATGGGTAGACGGGAGGGGCGTGGACTTCCAGACCTCTAATGGCCACCGTCACTCATGTCTCTTCTCCACAGAGTCTAAAAACCAGAGTGAATTGTTTCAACCCAAGTGGCTGGTCCTGTAAAAATGAACTTCGAATTCCTCTTTACTTGGAGTTACTTTTACTTTACTTGGAGGTATTATACGTTATAAGGCTAAAAGTATGGTGCCATTTGAAGAGTCAAACCTCCTCCTTCCTTCAGTGAGTATTAAAGACTTCCTACCACGGGGATATTCTACAGCTTATACAAGCTTTTAAGAGATCCAAATTTGTTGCAAGGAGCAGCCCAAGCATTTCCCAGTTTGCTTCTGTAAATTAATCTAAAATGAATACCTCACTGCTTTTCCAGCTGCTTGGGTAGATTCTATGACCTCTTAGTGGTTAAAAAATAGAGAGAGGAGAAATGCTTCTGCCAGCCTTAGCAAACCAGAGTGGCAAAGCTGACCTTGCACGTGCTCACAGAGCAGATCAGCTGCAGTGGTCGAGTACTGTGTTGAGAAGGATTCTGAGGCTCTCAGCAGGAAAAGTCAGGATGGATTTGCTCTGTTGGCCACGAGCATTGGAGGGAGAGGTGAGAACATAAGAACAAGCAACAAAGCTGTACCAAGAACAAGGCGATGGAGAAAGAGACAGAGAAGGACGGAGCCGGAAAGGTCTTGGAACCCCAACAGTCACCCGTTATCCTTACTGTGGGGAAGCTGAGGATGGGAGAAGACAGTTCACCAAGGAATTCCATGGTAGAGCTGAAAAAGTCTTCATCTCCTGTATCCAAAGCCAGTACTCTATGAGCAGCTCTGGTTCTTTTAGTTTTAACACAAATTAAAAATAGCTGCTGGGTGCCTGTTTTCCCACAACTCATTTAAATATGTGTCATTGAAGCCATGCCTCTTACTTTGAAGTGGCAGCATCCCACATGCTCCTGCATAGCCTGGACTCTGCACCAGCCCACACAGACTTCCTGCCAGGAGCTCCAGAACCTGTCACTATTCCCAGACAGCGACAGGGAGCCTCAGGCCTCAGAGGCAGCTGCCTGGCCACAAGTAGTATGGCCTGGGTCACTGCAGGCTCCAAGCTGGCTATTCCAGTCAGCAAAGGAGCATCAACCCAGCTGGCTGCAGTCAGTGAAAAACTCACCCTTAACCAGGAAATGTCCCACAACCTCTGACAACGCCTGAGACTTCCTCACAGAAGCCTGGAAGACTGAGAAAGGGTTTGGTGGGGCAAAGTGAAGGTGAGAGTGGAACCTTCGTGGCTGAGCAGACTTGAGAGGTGACCAGAAACAGACTGTTCGTGAAGGTCCTCACAAGCTGAGTCTTCTCAAGCCTGCATGCTTAGTCGCTCAGTCATGTCCGACCCTAGTGAAGGTCCTCACAAGCTGAAGGTCTTCTCAAGCCTGCATGCTTAGTCGCTCAGTCATGTCCGACTCTTTGTCACCCTTTGGACTCATAACCCATCAGGCTCCTCTGTCCACGGGGTTTTTCAGGCAAGAATACTGGAGTGGTTGCCATTTTCCTCCTCTGGGAGATCTTCCTGACCCAAGGATCGAGCCTAAGTCTCCTGTGTCTCCTGCACTACAGGTGACATCACATGGGGAAGTCTAATCACACGGGGTCAGCTCGTTTCAGACTTTTCTGATCCATTTGACATCATGACTCAGTGTACACTTAGGTAACAAAAGTTTCACAATGCACGAATTGTGCTTATTCAGAAGATGCTCTCTGATATTACTATCTGTCGTTGTTTCAGATGCCAGCCATATTCCAACAAATCAGCCTCCTAACCCATCAACTACTCTTGCCCTCACTATGATGATCCACACTCTGAGGAAAGCTTCTTTTGATATATTACCTACATAGGTCACAACAGCAAAAAGAACAAAACTGATTTTTTTCCCCAACACCCAGCTTAGGGGATCTTAGTTCCCCAACCAGGTATTGAACTCAGGTCCTTGGCAGTGAGAGTTCAAAGTCTTGACAACTGGATTGCCAGGGAAGTCCCTAATTTTTAACTCCTCATCATCTATTTCCAACCTCACTGTCCAGCATTCATCCCATTCCTGCTCCTCACACCCTGTTTACTTTAATCACTTGTGTGGCTTACTGTGCAGTTTCCTCTTTGTGGGGTGGCCTCCACTTCATATAATCTTAGAAAAACTCTGAGAGATCCTTGAAGGCCCATCTCATATGACACTTCCTCCTTGACGCCTTCCTTATCCCCAAAGCCATAAGTAATTTTCCCCTCCCTTTGGATGGGGTACATACCTTTGGATACACATCTTTCTCTATTATTGAGCTTCTGTTTCCTAACAATTAGTCATGAGTGCATCACCTGCACAGATTCTTGTCATTTCTTTTATTTAATATTTTTCTTTGAATAGACTTGTATATACTACCTTCTTTAGCCTCATCCTAAACAACAGTAATCATGAAATCATTGATTTCCTGTGCTTGTTAGATTTCCAGAGAACATTAACATAAATAAATTATTATTAAAATTTAAAAAATCTCATTTTTCCTTTGAGGAAAAACCGTGCTGGGTGTGTAAAGTCTTGAGGGGCTGTATTTTGTTTAAATTGGAGTTTTTCTCTAGGGCTGGGTATGTGCTATTGCTCCATAAATATTTGCCAAATTAAACTCAAATGAAATGGATTAAATGGAATTTATTCATACTCTTAACATATTAGTATGAATCCGGGGAGGCAATTGTGACCATGGAAGGCAAAGAATGAGACTGGAAAGGAATTGGACCTAAGAAGGAAAACGTTGATAGACACTGAAAGGGCAGGGCAAGAGACATGGAGAGGCTGACCCCAACCGGTTATAGTGAAGCTCCCTGAGGTGTGTGCCCGCCCCAAGGGCCAGCTAAGGCCCAGTGAACAGGGGGCAGGTCCGGATGGGTCTTCCGTGGGAGGAAGCCACAGCATCCCCCATATGGACCCCAACTTTAAACAGGGTCACTGGCCACGGGCCCTAGGGGATTCCAGCCCTGTCCCCAGCCTTGCCCCACAGCCCGCCTGGCCTACCAAGGCCATCCGCTCGCCCCTCCCTCACCTTTTCCGCCTGCAGGCTCCCCTCCAGATCCGCGTGGGGAGGCGGCATCCTCCACTGGGCTGGGTCCTCAGTTCCCACCGAGTAGCTGCGCATCCTCTGCACAGTGAGCCAGGCCCGTAGCAACCAGGACAGGGCATCTGCATTCTGCAGGCCCTGTTCCCCTGAAGGCCGAGGTTCTGTGAGGCAGGTCTGAGCCCAAAGTGTGACTGGCTCCCCCAGGATGGCGGCTTCGGTCAGGATGCTGGTCTGATCCCATCCCCAGACACAGGCCCGTCAGTCCGAGTCTGGTCAGGAGACTGGGTCCCACTCCACCCGTGCTGCCCGGTCACCCTGGGTCTCCTTCCCTTTTGAGAAGCCACATTCTTAGAGGAGGACCCAGAGTGGGGAAAGGACTAGAGGGTGGAGGCAGGGTCTCTGCCTTCATGTGTTACTGAAACACAAGTCTCTGTGCCCCATGGCCCAGGGGGCCAAAAGATACTGAAATGTCTGCTTTTGGTGCAGAGAAGATTTAAATTGTGTAGGGCCCCCAAGGAGACAGGTGGCTCAGCTCCTAAACCCCAGATTTCCCAAAAGCTCTCAGCAGAGCCCTTTTCTAGGAAGGGGGAGGGAGGGACATGATGAGGTATCTAAACTCCTTGGTGTCATGGAGCCTTTCCTGAGGTCAAGTCTTGGTCAGGTAATGATGTTCCTGTAAATCTGCACTAAAACAAATGTTATTCCTGGTTCTGAGGAGAAACGACCAGGCCCTCAGGCATGACAGGCACGACTTTCATTCTCTGAGGTCTCGTCCTGGCTTGAGAGGAGGCAGATCTCAGCTGGCGGCTCCCTCAGGGCCACGTCCCCAGACCCTGACCAAACGGCGTCCATGAAGGAGGGAGACACCTGGGACACAGCCCTCTCACAGGCTCCTCAGGCTGCCCAGAGGCAGGGGTCAATCCCACAGACCGCAGTCTATGCAGACAGTGGTTTCCATGAGGGGGCAGAGGCGGGGATGGGGGACAGGTTCACTGCCACCTCAGGGCCTGGGCCAGGCCAGTGGGTGGCCTTGGTGAGGACTCTGGAGCCCTGCAGAACACCACCTTCGGCCTGTTTCCTGGGCCACCCTGTTCCCCACCTGCCCTAGGCAGGGTGAGCCTCAGGAGAAGCCAGGATCCATCTCTAATCTCACTCCGCCTGAGGACAACCGCTTTGCCTACAGTTGACTGAACAGGCCACTAATGGTTGTTCACTGACAGTTGCTTGTGGGAGGGGCCCACTGTGGTACTGACCAGTGACTGAGCAGGGCCACTAATGGTTGCTGTCTGACAGTTGGTCTCTCGTGGGAGGGGCCACTGTGGCACCAACCAATGGTTGAGCAGGGCCACTAATGCAGAGTATTGGCCAACAGCAATTGCTGCATGCTAAGGGCTGCATCCCACAGGACTCTGTTACAAATTGACCAAGACAGAAGCAGCAAGCCTTTACCACTCTACTTTAAGAAAGAGAGAGAGAGATCCCAATACAGCCCTAGAGCTACTAGTTTCTTAAATGTTTTCAGTTCTGAACAGGCAATATATATAACAAGTAAACAGTAACCTAAGACAAAAACATGGAAGTTAATGATTGTAATTAAATAAAGCTTACAACAAAATGAATCTGTCATAATTTTTATTGTAGCGCATGGTAATTAGATATAAATGACAAGTTGTTTAAGCAATGATTCTAATTGCTATTAATTTGACAACACTGTTTTGGGGCTGCTCAGGAAAGCCCCAAAGATGCCTGGGATGGCTGCTTTTTCCATGTTTCCATCTTAGGGAAACAAAAGCAATAACAGATTTGAAATTAAAAAAAAAAAAAAAAACTACTTTTCCCTTCTGTATTTGTAGAGTAGCACTGGGAGTAGCACTTTCTAGACTCTTGCTTAAATTTCCTTGATTTAAAGATCTTGTTTATTGGATTTTTTTTTTTAATATAGAGGTTAGGGAGAAACTCATCTCTTTGGTTGCCAAATAAGGCAGAAGAAGTTTGTAATCTCAAGATAGAGTCAAGATTTCTGGGAGAAGTATCAATAACCTCAGATACGCAGATGACTCCACCCTTATGGCAGAAAGTGAAGAAGAACTAAAGAGCCTCTTGATGAAAGTGAAAGAGGAGAGTGGAAAAGTTGGCTTAAAACTCAACATTCAGAAAACTAAGATCATGGCATCCAGTCCAAACAATTCATAGCAAATAGATGGGGAAACAGTGGAAACAGTGACAGACTTTATTTTGGGGGGGTTCCAAAATCATTGCAGATGGTGACTGCAGCCATGACATTAAAAGACATTTGCTCCTTGGAAGAAAAGTTATGACCAACCTAGACAGCTTTTTACAAAGCAGAGGTATTTCTTTGCCAACAAGTCCATCTAGTCAAAGCTATGGTTTTTCCAGTAGTCATGTATGGATGTGAGAGTTGGACTATAAAGCTGAGCACTGAAGAATTGATGCTTTTGAACTATGGGGTTGGAGAAGACTCTTGAGAGTCTCTTGGACTAGAAGGAGATCCAACTAGTCCATCCTAAAGGAAATCAATCCTGAATGTTCATTGGAAGGACTGATGTTGAAGTTGAAACTCCAATACTTTGGCCACCTGATGTGAGGAACTGACTCATTTGAAAAGACCCTGGTGCTGGAAAAGATTGAAGGTGGGAGAAGAAGGGGAAGACAGAGGATGAGATGGTTGGATGGCATCACTGGCTCAATGGACATGAGTTTGAATAAACTCTGGGAGTTGGTGATGGACAGGGAGGCCTGGCTTGCTGCAATCCCTGGGGTCACAGACAGTTGAACACAACTGAGCGACTGAGCTGAACTGAACTAAACTTCAATTAATTGGGCTTGTATTTGGGCTCTGGGAAAAGGAACAAAAAGGTAGACTGGCTATCCTCTCAGAGGCCCAGATGTAGGCTCTGGGGAAGACCATGGGTCCTCATCAGGGTTTAGGATTACTGGATGATTAAGAGGGCCCCCTTTTGGCATCCTGGAAGCTGCATGTAGGAATTGAGTCTTCAGAGACTGTGAAACCCTTTGAAGAGTCTCTCACTCTTAATGCCTTGAAATTTTATTCTATTGTGACCAGAAGAACATAAAACCTGTTCTGGAGGAAAGACCCCTCTAATAACGGCAGGCCTTACCCAACAAATGAGACTTTCTGGGGTCAGGTGAAGAGAAGGGCAGGGACCTGGGGGTGAAGTGAGTGGGGCAGGATTTGGGTGAGTGGGGGAGGGGACAAAGAGTAGGGATGGTTTTGTTTGGACCATGGAACATTTAAACAAAGCTCTTTGGATAACTAAAATGAGAGCATAAATCTCTGCAGGATGAGGGGCTGAAGAGGATAGACGAGGTTAGGATATGGAAGCATTGCAGACACAACCTTTCTCGGGGTGGTGGAGCATAGAGAAACAGCTCCACGACTTATAATATTTAATTTCCCCAACTGAAAAAGTTGTGCCCACCTCATAGGGTAAAAAGTAAAGTAAATGTTATAATGTATGCCAAGTATTTAGAGCTGTGTAAGGCACACAGTAGGTACTCCAGACAGGTTAGCTATTATTGTTGTTGTTATTAAGGCTGATCCTGCCTCGTTCTATCCTACAAAACGCTGATCAAATACCCTTGACACTCTTGCACGCAGCTGATTAGATGAAGAGTAAAAGATGTCCATCAACCTAAGGACTGTTGAAAGGATAAGCTGGTCAGTGTGAGTCTCTCTCTCAGTGTTTAAATAGGACTTTTGAAAAGCATTCAGGAAATGATGGGGAAAATGTTCAGAAAATAGAGGCAGGACAGACAAAAGTACAGACAAGTGGAGTGAGCCGAGGTATATGAGCAGGGAGGCTCCAGAGTAGAGCTTTTGAGCTCTTGCTCCTTGGCTCCCAAGGACTCCTCTGAGTCCAAGCCACTCCCGACTCTGCTTCATGAAGGCCCAGTTTAGAGACAGCTTCCCCTTCTAAGATTTCCATGAGATTCCCAGTCATTGCATATGTGTCCCCACCACAAAGCCCCTTGGCTTGACTCACCTTGAGGGGATTTCTGCTTCTTCCAAAAAGCCAAATTGAAAGAACAAATTGTCTTTGAATCGCAAAGAGCTGGACACAGCTTAACGACTGAACAGCTGGACAACGAATGGTGGCATGGTGGTATGAAACACTGTTTCATTTCTTCATCCTTCTCTCACTTTGATCTACTCTTGTTAAGTGCATGACCTATACCAGACATTGAGCTAGATGTTGGGATCATTAACACAAAACAGGGGGCTGACAGGGGAGCCAATAATTTTAATACTCTGATAAGTGTCAAGTCTATTGGAGCCCTGGCATTAAACAGAGAGGAAGCACTTGACTGTGGCTAGTCAGGGTAGGGAGGTGCTTCTCAAAGGAGAAGTCACCAAAAAGATAAGTATTAGTTTTCTTGGCAGACTAGAGGGACAGTGGCTTCCAGGAAAAGACAGAGCAAATAAAACAATGGGTGTCAGCTCCTGACCCCTGTGTATGTAGTGTATGTCATGTTTAGGAGGCTGGATTTCATCTTCAAGGAAACAAAAAGCCATCTCAACAAGCCTTTGAAGAAGAACCATTCTCTCTGCAGCATGAAGGAGAGAGATTGGGAGGGATGGGGACAGTTTGCAGGAGTCTTGAAGAGAACTGCTGAGGCCTGAACCAAGACAGCAGTGGGAATGGAGTTGTGGAGGGGGGTTGGTAACAGACTTCCATGACTCTGGAGGCTGGGGGGAGATGGGACCAGGATTCTGGATGACAAGAATGGGAAGAGGCTATCAGGAAAACAGAAAGGAAAAATGACCCGCAATTTAAGATAAATCATTCCACTGGGGGCATATTGAATTGTAGCTCCTGTTAAGATATCCAGGGAGAGAGGTCCAACCAGCAATTAGAAATGGATATACTAACACATATATATTGAATTTAGAAAGATGGTAATGATAACCCTGTATGCGAGACAGCAAAAGAGACACAGATGTACAGAACAGTCTTTCGGACTCTGTGGGAGAGGGAGAGGGTGGGATGATTTGGGAGAATGGTATTGAAACATGTATAATATCATATAAGAAACGAATTGCCAGTCCAGGTTTGATGCAGGATACAGGATGCTTGGGACTGGTGCACTGGAATGACCCAGAGGGATGGTATGGGGAGGGAGGTGGGAGGTGGGAAGCGGGCTCAGGATGCGGAACATGTATACACCCGTGGCGGATTCATGTTGATGTATGGCAAAACCAATACAATATTGTAATGTAATTAGCTTCCAATTAAATAAATTTAAATTAAAAAAAAAATGGAGGTCAAGGGTACAGAAGAGGTCTGGACACATCACTGCAGGGGCCACTGTCAAATGAGGTCACCACAGGGGTCACTGAGGGTGAGGGGCCCAGGGAAGACCTGGGTGGAGGGTGCCTTGTTCTCATACAGAAATGTGAATGGGCTTCAGTGTCACTGAAGCCCATGTGCACAGCCCATGTTCAGAGGAGATTGTGCACACAGCTTAACAAGGGATCCGAGCTTGGGGCCGATAACAGGAAAGATAAGGCCAGAGGATTTAAGAAGGAAGGCGATCCAAGCAAGGGGCAAACTCTGGAGCCAGACCTCCATTCTCACCCAGTAAGGTTTGGGAGGCGGAGGTGAGAGTCTCTGTTTCTAAAGACCCAGGGCAGCCCTCACTGGCTGCAGAATCTCTCCTCCTGTCTCTGGTTCCAGCCTGCCATACACGGCTCCTGCTTGGTTTCCTCGGAATGACCCCACCCTGAACCAGCCTCAGAGCCTGAGTCCTTTATGATTCTACTCCACTTTCCTGGAAACAAGCACCATTTGACAAACTGTTCGAACTCAGAAGCTCAGTCATTATTTTCCTCTTTCTCCCTCTCCATCCCGAGTCACCAAGTCAATCTGTGCTCCTGTTACTCTCTGTTATCATGACCCCAACCCAGCTGATGTCTGGATCTCCCTGACTTTGCCTGCTCTCATCCCTGACCCTTCTGGATTCCAGATCCACTTTCCTGCAGCCTTCTGTTCTCACCCCGTCCCTTTGCTTGAAGCCCAGTGGCTCCCCACTGCCCCACACCTGCCGCTCTCTGGTTTTCTGACCTTGGACAAATCATTTAACTTCTGTGACTTTAATTTTTGTGTTGGTAAAGTGAGGTAGTCAGTCTTTTTATGATTTCTCTGCTGCGCTTTGAAGACTCTCCTCATCTCACATCTGTTAGGATGTCTATTATCAAAAAGACAAGAGATAACAAGTGCTGGCAAGTATGTGGAGAAAAGGGAACCCTTGTGTTCTCTTGGTGGGAGTGTAAACTGGTGTAGCCACTATGGAAAATAGTATAACGGTTCCCCAAAAAATGAAAAATAGAGTGAACCAGCAATTCCACTTCTGGAATATATATATCCAAAGGAAATAAATCGTTGTCTCAAAGAGATCCTAGTTGACAGCAGCATGGTCACCATAGCCAAGGTATGGAAACAATCTAAGTGTTGATGGATGAATGGATAAAGAAAACATTATATATATATATATAACATATTTATGTACACACATAGATATTATATATCTTTTTAATAGAATATTATTCAGCCTTAAAAAAGAATGAAATCTTGTCATTTGTAACTACATGAATAATGAAACCGGAGAGCATCATGCTAAGTGAAATAAGCCTTACTGAGAAAGATAAATACTGCATGGTGTCAATTTCATGTAGAATCTAAAAACAAAAGTCAAACTCATAGAAATGGAGAGCAGAGTGGTGGTGGTTACCAGGGGCTGGGGGTGAGAAAACAGACAAGATGTTGGTCAAAGGGTGTGAACTTTTCATCATAAGGTGAATAAGATCTGAGGATCTAATGGAAAACCTGGTGATTTCAGTTGTTGACACTGTATTGTAATTAATGTAACTGAAATTTGCTCAGAGAGAATAACTTAAATGTTCTCACCAAAAAAAGGATAAGCAAAAGGTCTCTGCTGGTGGGTTCCCACTCCAATTCACACAAGCCCTGAGGCTTCCAGGTCTCTCCACAGCCCAGGAACATCCGGTGCTAGTCTCATCTAAGAGTTTCAGCTCACACTGTTCATGCCTGAGGCACTTCCCCACTGTGGCAGGCGTGTAAACTTAGGTCTTTTCACAGTGTGAGGAGACGAGAAGTCAGCTGTCCATGGACCAGGAAGAGAACCCTCAGCCAGGACCTACCATACTTGAGCTTCCAGTCTCCACAACTGTGAAAAATGAATGTTTGTTGTTGAAGCTGGCCAGTTGATGGTATTTTGCTACGGCAGCCCAGGCTGACTAAGGCTGCTTTGACAATGAATTTAGGTTTTATGTTGCCATATTTGGGCTTCCCTGGTGGCTCAGATGGTAAAGAATCCACCTGCAATGCGGAAGATCTGGGTTCAATCCCTGGTTTGGGAAGATCCCCTGGAGAAGGGAACAGCTACCCACTCCAGTATTCTGACCTTGAGAATTCCAGGGACTGTATATATAGTCCATGGGGTCACAAAGAGTCGGACATGACTGAGTGACTTTCACTTTCTATTGCCATATTTAAGTAAAATCACCATGGGTCCTTCCCGTGTGCCCGCCCCTCCCCCTAGCCCTTTTAACGGGACCTACCCACCCATCACCCCACTCCCAGTGCTTATA
This sequence comes from Bos mutus, assembly GCF_027580195.1. Classification (NCBI taxonomy): domain Eukaryota; kingdom Metazoa; phylum Chordata; class Mammalia; order Artiodactyla; family Bovidae; genus Bos; species Bos mutus. The sequence goes on from NC_091628.1 coordinate 29,815,009, forward strand.
TTTGCCCAAGCCACCTTCTCTTTCCTCTTGATGCCTTCCTGTTTCTTGCTTTTTTTCCCCCAACCAACATACATCAACAAGTGGTCAGGCCCTCTTTTGGGGAAGACTAACCCACTGGATTCACTTTCCAGTTGACCAACCAGCTTGCTCCCAGACTCTGACCTGGATACCCCCTTTGCTGACAGTAGATACGGGTGAAGTTTCTTGTTCCTCTAGTTCTGTCATACTCTCCCTGCTCCATCCTCCAGCCTGCTTGAACACAGACACAGAAGGATACCGAAGAGGTCCTGTGCAAATAGAAGTTTTTTAAAACTGCGCAGCTCAGACGAGAACAAATCCAAACTGTCACAGGAGTGCATTTGTGGGGCGGCCAGATCAGAGCCAACACTAACATCCTCTGCTCCCCTGGAGTCTGTCTGCAGAATGTGCTTCCCAGGCTCGGAGACATGGGCCTGTTTCAGATCACGAGCTGGCATGCCCCAGTTGCCCATGGCAACCCAGCTGCACTGGCGCGTTCGCATTTATAAATGCGTGTGGGCTTAAAATTATATTATTGATTCTGTCTGGAAGACAGTCGTCTGATTTGTATATAGCTCTGAATAAATTACTCATTATCCTTTACAGCCATCAGAGTATGAGTCTCTTTCTCCCCCCCCTCCCCTTTTTTTAATTTTAGAGAGACAGCAAATTGTGTCAGCAGATGTGAAATGAAATGCTTCTCATAACAACCATCCTATGAAATCAACATCCAGGGCACCGTCCCGGGAAGTAGTCTGGCTGTTACTGAAGAGATTAAAAGGTGGAATGGATTTGGAAGGGACGGAGCTAATAGTGGGTAGTCCCTTTCAGAGGGGCCATAAGGGATAGTTTGAAGTACACTGAAAAGCAGACAGGAGCAGAGGGAGATGCAACCCCACCCTGGACTTGATCAATTCACGTTGAACCCAAGCTTTCTCTTCTGTTTTCTTTGAAGTGTAGTATATACTCAGGCAGATTAAAGTATTGTTCCAATACGCCTCTCCTCCAAGTAGCCACGCTTTTTGCCCTGTAGCTCTGTAGATCATCCCACAAAAAGCACTGTGTGCTGCCCTTGACTCTTATACCTTGTGTTGACTAATTAGCAAAGTGGCAGTGTGCCAGATTTGAACGTTTGCTTTAAGAAGCTTCAAGAGTTTTCACTTACCCTTCTGTGTTTTCGGTCATCAGTGTGAGGAGAATTTCCCTTGAGTAGCTGCTGCCACTTCAGCTGGGATGCAGAAAGAATACATGTGGAACAGTCACCCCTCCACCATCAAATGCAGCCAGATTGAAGGCTTGAAGCCCTACCCCAGCCATACCCAGCCCAGAGGAGCCACTTCAGCCAAGCTGCAAATGTCTGGGAAATAAATCCTCACTGCCACCAAGATTTTGTAAGTGCTTGTTACGCAGCAGTAGCTGACTGTTACAATCTTCCATCCTTTCAACATCATGGCCATCAGTGTCACTAATGTAGGAAAAGAAAAGAACAACATCCCTCACTCTCTGTTTCAGCTGTCACTGATCACAAGCCTTTAGGGAGAAAATGCACATCATGCATCACAATTTTAATTCACTTTGGTCTCTCATCGTGCATTGTGCCATCAACAATGACATTGTTATCAGGAGTCATGAGGAGACCAGTGCACATGGGAGAAGCTCCAAGTAAATTGGAAGGTTTCATCTCTACTCTTTTAGTGCTTGTGGAAGTCTTGCCAAAAGATCAGTGGGCTTGTGTCTGAATTAGAGAAAAAGAGTGTCTTGATAACTCTCAGAAAGCACTGTCAATGTTCCTTTCAATCTGTCCCTAAATGAACACTTTTATCTTTGATCTTACAGCTTGGGTTGTTATTACCCTCAGGCTCTTTATAAACTTCTACATTTCCACTCTTCAGTCTAGGAATGTACACACAAGCACGCTCAATCATTTTCATAAAACATTTGTGGAGCACCTATTGTGGGCTGGACACCTACTGCGGTAGTGAAGTGCTAGATGCCCTGTTGAATAAAAGAAGCACGGTTGTGATAGGCAGTTAGGGAGGGTAAGAGTCAAGCCTCACTCCTGGACATCTGTTCTGAGACACACGGCAGGTAGAAGTGCTGTTTACTAAGATGGAACAACCTGGGGAAGGACTGGTTTGAGAGAAAATGAAAAGTTCAGTTTTATACTCATATGTTGGAGATGCTTCTGAGACATGTAGAGCTGTCAGGTGGGCAGTTAGATGTCCAACATGGAGCTCAGAGGAGAGAGGTCTGGACAGAGGATATCCATTGGAAGGGTTGCCAGCATGTAGACTGGGGTTTCCCTGGTGGCTCAAGTGGTAAAGAATCAGCCTGCAATTCAGAAGACCTGGGTTTGATCCCTGAGTCACAAAGATCTCCTGGAGAAGGGCATGGCAACCCACTCCAGTATTCTTTATTTTATTTATTTATTTTAATTGGAGGCTAATTACTTTATAATATTGTAGTGGTTTTTGCCATACGTTGACATGAATCAGCCATGGGTGTACATGTGTTCCCCATCCTGAACTCCTCTCCCTCCTCCTTCCCCATCCCATCTGTCAGGGTCATCCCAGTGCACCAGCCCTGAGCACCCTGTCTCATGCATCAAACCTGGACTGGCGATCTATTTGACATATGATAATATACATGTTTCAATGCTATTCTCTCAAATCATCCCATCCTTGTCTTCTCAAACAGAGTCCAGGGCCAAAGAACTAAACAGACATTTCTCCAAAGAAGACATACAGATGGCTAACAAACACATGAAAAGATGCTCAACATCACTCATTATCAGAGAAATGCAAATCAAAACCACAATGAGGTACCATTTCACGCTGGTCAGAATGGCTGCTATCAAAAAGTCTACAAACAATAAATGCTGCAGAGGGTGTGGAAAAAAGAAAACTTCTTACACTGTTGGTGGGAATGCAAACTAGTACAGCCACTATGGAAAACAGTGTGAAGATTTCTTACAAAACTGGAAATAGAACTGCCATACGACCCAGCAATCCCACTGCTGGGCATACACACCGAGGAAACCAGAATTGAAAGAGACACGTGCATCCCAATGTTCATTGCAGCACTGTTTACAATAGCCGGACATGGAAGCAATCTAGATGTCCATCGGCAGATGAATGGATAAGAAAGCTGTGGTACATATACACAATGGGATATTATTCAGCTATTAAAAAGAATGCATTTGAATCAGTTCTAATGATATGGATGAAACTGGAGCCTATTATACAGAATGAAGTAAGTCAGAAAGAAAAACACCAATACAGTATATTAACACATATATATGGAATTTAGAAAGATGGTAACGATGACAGCAAAAGAGACACAGATGTAAAGCCCACTCCAGTATTCTTGCCTGGAGAATTCCATGGACAGAGGAGTGTGGTGGGCTACAGTCCATGGAGTAGCAAAGAGTCAGACACAACTGAGCAGCTAACACTTTCACTTTCTTTTTTTAGCATGTAGATGGCATTTAATACCACAAGACTGAGCAGAAAGCAAACACAGGGAAGAGAAGAGGGTCCAGTTGAGTGATAAGGACCCCAGCATTTCAAGGACAGGCAGAGAGAAGAGGAGTAAGGATGAGGACTGTAATGGTGCAGCTAGGGAGATAGGAAGAAAACCAGAGATGAGGGTGGAAAATGTTGGTGTCTGCTTGTCATTCCCTCCGAGCAGCCATCTCCCCCACCCTTCGCTGCTGATGAAACTCTGCTTTGTTTGGGTCTTGGGGGTCATGCCCTTCATGAGAGGCAGGTCTCCTCCCCAGTTTTGTTGGGGGTGGGGCAGGGGCAAGTGTGAATCGTGAGGCCTAAGACATCCATGGTAATCACTCTCTTTGCTGGTTTGGGTTTAGTCATGAGCATGTGATACAACAATCAGGTGTGAGTGAAAGTCCACTGGGTGGCTTTGGGTAAAGTTCCCATGCTTTTGAAAAGTGAAGGAAAGGAGAAAACAGAGTTCCTCTCCTGCCTCACATGTGGCCTCTGGATGGAGACTCTGCAGCTATCTTGCAACCAGGACAAATGTGAACCCCAAAGCCCAAACAATGAAGATGCAAAGAATATTTGTGTTAAGTGACATCTTTGAATTGTTGGATTGACCAAATTTGGAGCTCTCCTTAGCAACAGATTTATTTTTCAAGATAATCATTTTTCTAAAGGTTTAGGCATGGTGAGTCTTCCATGACCTGTGTGTAGCTCTAAGCATCCTAGATAGTACTCATGGTTTCACACAGCAGAGCAAGGTGACTCATGACCTCTAGTAGTATGATTATGCCAAGAGCTTGAGGGTGATATTCAGATCAGAACTTAATGGTTTCTTTCACCTTATTTGGGGGGAATAGCAATTTGCCAATCTTTTATGTGTATTCTTTGTCACTCAATGCTAATTTAATATTATGCTTACAGTTTATTTCTTTCAACAGTCAAAAACCAAATTCTTCTGCCAAGCTAAAAGCATATTTTATCTCAGTCATCTCAGAAGAAATGGATCACTTTTAATTATGACATGTTATCCACACTTGGTCAGTAGGAAGGATGCTGAGAATAACTGAGCTGAAAATAGTCTAGAGTTTATTTTTCACCTAACTTGGAAAAGATTCAGAATGGGGCAACATAAGGAAGAAAGAAATAGATATCGAAGGGTCAGGACAACAAGAAATGAGATAGAGATTTAAATACAAATAAAGTCCCTGAAGTCAAAATGTTTGATGACACTTAGTACCTTAATTAACCAGATTTTAAGATAATGACTGTATATCTTCAAATGGTTTGGGCTGTCCTTTAAGCTCTTTGAATAGTGTTCTTTTTATTCAATTAATGCTTCTGAAAGAGCTTTAATTTTACATTAATCAAAAGCCCTCATGATATTCTCAGGATTTACTCAAATTAAAGGGTTTTGTTTTTTTTTTAAGTGCAATTAAGTTATCAAGGCAGAGCCTCTGATTGCAGGGACAAAATTCCATAGCAACAGTCAGTTGACTAAGCCTGGGGCACTGCTGCATCCCATGTTCATGCCAGGCCGCAGGGGGGCATGTGGTCAGGCTCCACAATGAATGGGATCAACTTCCCTTTACCTTCCTTCTGAAGAGCAAAACCTGCTTCCTTGACAATGTAATTCAGTTCAGTTCAGTTCAGTCGCTCAGTCGTGTCCGACTCTTTGCGACCCCATGAATCGCAGCACGCCAGGCATCCCTGTCCATCACCAGCTCCCGGAGTTCACTCAGACTCACATCCATCGAGTCGGTGATGCCACCCAGCCATCTCATCCTCTGTCGTCCCCTTCTCCTCCTGCCCCCAATACCCATTTTTACCGCAAACAGCTCTCTGCCTGTACTTCTAAGCAGAATTCTAGAAAATTCTACAATATTTTAAAAAAGAGAAAAGCAAAGAACGAAGAGAATGTTTTCTTACCTGTCAGCATGAGATGTTCCTAACCTTCCCAAAGCAGTACCTGCTCTTCATCTTCTCCAGCTCATGGTATCAGGCGGCCAAACCTGTCAGGGACTCCTGTACTGATTAGAATGATGTCTGCTTGGCCCCCAAGGGCAATTACTGATGATCAGTAGGATGCCAGGTGAAGAAAATCTTGCTACTTTCTTGCTGGGAGCAGCCAGTGCTGATGAGCTGTACCCGCGGTGCTGGCTTGCGCCTCACTGGGCCTGGATTTGTAACTGGAGTACCTGGGTACGTTCCTTCTCTCTCCCCTCCTCCCCGGGTGTGTTAATCCCATCACACGAGAAGGTAATTGATGCTAACATGAAGCTGGGAGGTGGGGTGGGGAGACAATACCAGACAGTGAACAAAGAGGAAAATAACTCCAATATTAAAAATATTGTCTTATCATCTTGCATGCTAAGTCACTTCAGTGATGTCTGACTCTTTGAGACCCCATGGATTGTAGCCTGACAGGCTCTTCTGTCCATGGGATTCTCTAGGCAAGGATACTGGAGTGGGTTCCCATGCCATCCTCCAGGGGATCTTCCCCACCCAGGGCTCAAACCCACATGTTTTATATCTCATGTATTGCAGTGGATTCACCACCACTGAGCCACCTGGGAAGCCCCTTATCATCTTGCCATTAATAGTAATTATATTTGGGTGCATTCCACAGTCCAAAATGGAACCCTTGATTACCCAATCTCACGCCCCCTCCAACTGCTCTATCTCAGATAACAGCTCCATTTTTTCCAGTTGTTTAAGGGAAAAACCCTTGGAGTCATCTCCTCCCCTACCCCTCCCAAACACACGTCCAGTCCACCAACAAATCCTACTGATTCTATGTTTGAAGTGTCTCCAGATTCCAGCTACTCCTCACTTCCTCCACCAACACCTCTAAGTCCAAACCACCATGCTTCTCACCTGGACCTTGGCTATACATCCTGACTGGTCTCCCTGTTTTCATTTCTGCCCCTTTGTTCAGTCGCTAAGTTGTGTCTGACTCTTTGCAACCCCATGGACTGCAGCACACCAGGCTTCCCTGTCTTTCACTATCTCCTGGAGTTAGTTCAAGTGCATGTCCATTGAGTTTGTGATGCCATCCAATCATCTCATCCTCTGTCATCCCCTTCTCCTCCTGCCCTCAGTCTTTCCCAGCATCAGGGTCTTTATCGATGAGTCAGCTCTTTGCATCAGGTGGCCACAGTATTGGAGCTTCAGCTTCAGCATCAGTCCTTCCAATGAATATTCAGGACTGATTTCCTTTAGGATGGACTGGTTTGATCTCCTTGCAGTCCAAAGGACTCCCAAGAGACTTCTCCAGCATCACAGGTCAAAAGCATCAATTCTTCGTCACTCAGCCTACCCAGTACAAAATATTCTATGTAGAGAGTGATCTTTTAAAAACAGAAATTGGACAATGTTAACCCTCGGCTCAAATATCTGTCATGCTTTTCATATCATCCAAAGTAAAATTCATAACCTCAGGCTTCCCTGACCTGCCCTTCTCCCTGTCTGACCTCATCTCCTACTGCTCTCCCCTCGTTCCCCCAGGGACACCTTGGCCTTCTCTTAGAACACGAAGTGTTTCTGCCCTTGCTCCCTCTCACCAAAAGTCCTTTCTCCATACAGCCACAAGCTTCTCCCCTGTTCCCTCACTTCTGTCACGAGCGGGTTCAGTGCAGTGTTGAGGCCTTCCCGACCACCCTCATTAAAACAGCAGCTCTCATGCCTCTCTATCCTCAGCTGGCTGTATTTTTCTTCCTTTTCCTGAATTCAACACCATATTATATATTTACATGGTGTATTGTATATATGGGAGACCAGGGTGGCTTAGATGGTAAAGAATCTGCCTGCAGTGTGGGAGACCCAGCTTCGATCCCTGGTCAGGAAGCTCCTGCAACCCACTCCAGTACTCTTGTCTGGAGAATCCCATGAACAGAGGAGCCTGGCAGGCTGCAGTTCATGGGGTCACAAAGAATCAGACACGACTGAGTGACTTTCACTTTTCATTATACATATATGAAACCCACTCTATTATTTTTAAAGCATTTATTTATTTGGCTGTGCCACGTCTAGTTCCTGGACCAAGGATCAAACTCCTGTCCCCTGGACTGGGAACACAGAATCTTAACCATTGGACAGCCAGGGAAGTCCTGTCTTCAGTTTAAAGTAATATTATTTTTCTACTCTTCTATTTGTGAAAGCATTTTTTTAATGAAACAGAACAAGTTTAAACTTATGTATAGAACAGCTTTTTCAAGAGGTTAAAAACAAAGAATGGATGTTTTGGGAAAGCATGGAAATCTGCTATATATACTTTTTTGGATTGGATGTGTGTGTGTGTGTGTGTGTGTGTGTGTGTGTAGCTGGGGGCGGGTAGTGAGGTTTGCAGGAGGTTAGAAAGAATCAAAAGAGCCATCAGGGGATACCAGAAGAGAAAAAATTTCAGAGTCATTTTCTGTGTTGAAACACCGCTCTCTTTGAAATACAATAGTGAAGGTAATGGTGCTACATAATTAACTCACATCATGTACATTGACTGATCTGTCTTGACAATCTGCTCTGAAAAAAGGAACCATATTAAAGCTCTCTTTCACATCCTTTGGCACATTAGAATAAGCGTGGCCGCTGGCCTCATGAGAACTTTTGTAGTGTTCAAGGTTTAAAATGCCTTCGCAGATTTTAAAATACGAGAGGACCACAACCACTCTCTCCTGTCTTAAAAAAACAATCTCTATTTAAGCACATGTGTCAGTGGTGATCAGATTTAATATTTTTAAGAGGGAAAATGGATTCTACTAAGCTTTTCATTTTGAGGGTTTCAGAGAAGTTTCGTCTAAATAAATACTGTGCCCCTATCAGTTACCTCTGTGTATGTGTGTGTGTCTGTGTGTGCGCGCTCAGTCGTGTCTGACTTTTCATGACCCCAAGAACTGTAGCCCGACAGTCTCCTCTGTCCATGGAATTTTCCAGGCAAGAATACTGGAGTGGGTTGCCTTTTCCTTCTCCATGGGATTTTCCCAACCCAGGGATGGAACTTGAGTCTCTTGCACCTCCTGCATTGGCAGGCAGAATCTTTACCACTAGTGCTGTTAGCCATCGCAATACTAATCTCAGTGGCATGCAACAGAAAGCGCTTATCTCTCGCTTTGTGGGTCACAAGGGTAGATCAGCTAGGGTAACTGTATTAGTCCATTTGGGCTGCTATGACTAAATACCGTAAACTGGGTAGTGCTTAAGCAACAAACATTTGTTTCTCATAGTTCTGGAGGCTGGAAATGCCAAGATCACAGCACGAATAGGTCTGGTGTTTGGTGAGCACTTTCTGCTTCAGATAGCCATCTTTTCTCTGTGTGTCTTGTGTGGCAGAAAGGAGCTCTCTGGGGTCTCTTTTATGAGGGCACTAATCCCAATCATGAGGGCTCTGCCTTAAGATCCAGTCACCTTCAAAGGTCCTACCTCCTAATACCATCACTTTGGGGATTAGGATTTCAACAGAAGAATCTTTGTTATTGTTGTCATTCGGTTGCTCAATAATGTCTGACTCTGTGACCCTGTGGACTACAGCACGCCAGGCTTGCCTGTCCATCACCAACTCCCAGAGCTTGCTCAAACTCATCCATTTTTGAGTCAGTTATGCCATCCAACCATCTCATCCTCTGTTATCCTCTTCTCCTCCTGCCTTCAATCTTTCCCAGCATCAGGGTCTTTTCTAATGAGTCGGCTCTTAGCATCAGGTGGCCAAAGTATTGGAGTTTCAGCTTCAGCATCAGTCCTTCAATGAATATTCAGAATTGATTCCCTTTAGGATTGACTGGTTTGATCTCCTTGCTGTCCAAGGGACTCTCAAGAGTCTTGCCCAACACCACAGTTCAGAAGCATCAATTCTTCAGCACTCAGCCTTCTTTATGGTCCAACTTTCACATGCATACAGGACTACTGGAAAAACTAAAGCTTTGACTACACGGACGTTTGTCGGCAAGGTAACATCTCTGCTTTTTTAATATGCTATGTTTGTCATAGCTCTTCTAAGGAGCAAGTGTCTTTTAATTTTGTGGCTGCAATCATTTTCAGAAGAATCTTGGGAAGATGCAAACTGACCATATCAGCAGCTCTCCTCCCCACACCTCTCATCCTCCTCCTGGGATCAGTGGGCAGCCAGGACTTAGGTCTGCTAACATCTCTTTGGTTAAAGCGAGTCACGTGACTAAATTCACAGTCAAAGTCTGGGGAAACACCTCCCATCTTTAGTAGGAGGGGTTGCAAAGTTACATAGCCAAGAATGCGGAGACAGAGAGACATGAAGAAATGGCGGGTGATACTTCAGTTTACCATGGTGCCCAAAGAAAAAGTCTATCAAATAGTGCATTCCAATGCTGTTCTTAAGTAGCATTTGTGGTTCTAGGGTGGCAGTCACTTACCTGTTCTGCAGTTCTGGAGGTAGGATGCTTTCCTGTCTCCAGCCACATGGATGGCAACCCATCTGGTTGTCGGCCAGCAGGTTGTCTGCTGCAGGCAATGGAGGTGATATAGGCTTTTCTTGCCTGTGCTGCCCTTAGACTACCAAAACTATCTCCGAAGAAGTAAAAGGAGGTTTGGGAGAAGGGTCGATTACGCGCAGATAGGGGATATTCTAGGCTGGCGAAACTATTCTGTATGATACTATAATAAGCACATGATACTATGCTTTTGTAAAAGCCCATAGAATGTCACAGCACAATGAGTCAACTTTAATATCTATAAATTAAAAAAAAATCATTTAAGAAGTCAAGGATCAGGAATTCACTAGCACGCCAGTGGTTAGGACTCTGCACTTTCACTGCTGAGGGCCCAGGTTCAATCCCTGGTTGGGGAACTAAGATTCCATAAGTCAGGCAACCTGGCCAAAAAAATTTAAAAAAGAGGTCAGTGATCCCATTTGGGACTCCCAGAGACTGGAGCCCTCTTCAATCTTTCCCAGCATCAGGGTCTTTTCTAACGAGTCAGCTCTTAGCATCAGGTGGCCAAAATATTGGAGTTTCAGCTTCAGCATCAGTCCTTCAATGAATCTTCAGAATTGATTCCCTTTAGGATTGACTGGTTTGATCTCCTTGCAGTCCAGGGACTCTCAAGAGTCTTCTCCAACACCACAGTTCAGAAGCATCAGTTCTTCAGGACTCAGCCTTCTTTTTTTTTTTTTTTTAATCCAACTTTCACATCCATACATGACTACTGGAAAAACTAAAGCTTTGACTAGATGGACCTTTGTGGAAAGGAGGACAGTGGAAAACTGAAGATACAGCTATAACACGTCTGGAGAGATGAAACCCTCAGCCTCAGGCGAAGCTTTGTTAGCACAGTCTGAGGAAGTGGGTTAACATAAGACCAAACCATGTTCACAGGGATACACAACTTGTACTAGCATAAATTTATTGACTATTCTGGAACACAGAAGCGAGAACAAGAGAGCCCATGCTGTCAAGAGCCAACGACACTCTCTCCATGCAAGATCTGACTCCCCCTCCTTGACCTCTTTTGTCTGACAGACCCTCTGCCCCGTGTCCCCAGCCGACTATGCTTCAGCCACTCTGCCTCTGACTCTTTCCAGAACACTTTGAGAAACACTTCAAGATATTTCTTACTTGGATGACTTGCTGTTCCCCAAGCCTGGAAAGCTATTGCTCATCTTTTGGCATGGCTGGCCCTTCCTCTTCTTAATGGGTCAGCTTAAACCAGGCCTCCTTACAGGAGCCTTGGACTATCACAACGCTGCTTACACTGTGAGTGTGTGTGCATGCGTGCTTAGTCACCCAGTCGTGTGTGACTTTTCTGTGACCCCAGGCTCCTCTGTCCATGGAATTCTCCAGGCAAGATTACTGGAGCTGGTTGCCATTTCCTTCTCCAGGGGATCTTCCTGAGCCAGGACTCGAACCCAGGTCTCCTGCATTGCTGACAGATTCTTTACCATCTGAGTGGCCAGGGAAGCCCTATGCTGTGTGTAGCACTTACACTTTGTAATTCTCCTGTTCATTTTCACTTTTTCTGATCTGTCCCTCTCTCCAGGATGCAAGCTCCATGCATGTCTTTTCACTGCTAGTGTATCCCCAAGACCTACAACACTGCCTGGCACATAAAAGGTGTTCAATAAATATTCATTGAAAAAAGGGCTCTTCAGTGTTTAATATTTGGTTCAAGATCCTGATGGAATATGGGCCATGCTCTGGAGAGTACTGGGAGGACAGGAAGTCCCACTGCACACACTAAACTGAGACAGAATCCATATGAAATTACTCGTGGGCCACAGCTACATCCCCGGTGCTCCAAGAAAGACATAAACAGGAAAAAAAAAAAAGAGAGAGAGAGAGAGAAATTTGGAATTAAGTAAATGCACAGAAAAAACAAACCCAGCATGAATGGCAACATGAATATAAATTAGAACATAATTCAAAGTCAAAACCATTAACATGGTCAAAGAAGAATAACATGTAATAGGAAAATGAAGAAGCTCTGTGTAAGTCATAAGCACTGATAAACAACATAGGAGCCAAAAGTATGTAGCAAAAACCCCAGAAATACTAGGAGACATTGATGAAAACACTTCTATTGCGGAATGTTTTTAATATTTTTGCCTCAGAATATGACAGTTAAAATATACAATTAAGACAAAGAAGTGGCTTAAAAATACAATTAACTATACATTTTTTCTTCTGCTATTCATGTAATACACAAATCATTCTTATACTTGGCATAAAAAATGTTTGCTAATTTTCCAAAAGCAGAGATTTGTTTTTTCAACTTTCAAATTCAAAATCAACAATAATGAATTTTTTCATCCCCTAATTATTGAAAAATTAAGAAACCTCTTCCACATAATTCCTGGTTCAAAGAGGAAACCAGAACTGAAGACACAAAGTAAGTATCCAAAAGAGAATGGCGAAAAAACATTATATCAAAACCTATTGGATGCAGTTAAAATTGGGTGGGAATAGATTGGGAGGCAAGGGATGATTTCCAGCCTTAAATGATTTTATTGTTTAAAAAGAAAACAAACAAAATTACACCAAGTCATGATGAAATTATAATTCAGAACAATTTGGATCTTATTTTTTCTTGATTATTGAGAAAAGAACTCAGTTACTTTCAGATGTTCTTCATTTGAACTACTTTTCTTTTTTATCCGTCCTTTGGCCCACATCACAGTAGGAGCGAATAAAGCGATCAAGAATCTGCCTTTCTGAAAATTATGAAGAAAAACAGGATGAAATTTTCCACTTAACTATTTCAGGGCTAAATAAAGAAATTTCTAAGGTGACAAATACCTGACAATAGTACTCTAAATATGAATTCAATGAGACCAAAAGAATCACGATAATCAAAGCTATTATGTCTAATAGCTAAAAAGACTCTTCAATATTCAACATCTCTTGAATGTAATTATTGACTAAAAAGAGCAAACAATATTCAAGGGATCAGCAAGACTTCCTGGAAAAAGCATGGATTGTGGAATGAAATAGACTTAGGCTTTTGTTCTGTGCAGCCACTCTAGTATTCTTGCCTGGAAACTTCCCTGGACAGAGGAGTCTGGCAGGTTACAGTCCATGGGGTTGCAAAGAATCAGACATGACTGAGCACACATGTGTCATCTCTATTTATTCGTTGCCTCATCTCTGAATCAAGGTACTGATACTTACCTGGCACAGGTGTTGGAACGGATGAAGAATGCTATATGTGAAGCACCTAGACAGTGCTTGTTCTGCGTGATGCGATGAGAAACAAAACAATAGAAACTATTGCTCCAAAAGTTACATGAAAGCCAGGGTTGCTTTTCTGCCTACCAGTACTGGTAGGCTTTGCAGTCTTTGAGTGATAACTGACCATGGGAGGCCCCTCTCTCCCCAGCCTCCATTTCCTCATCTGGAAATTGAAGGAGTCTTGTCTGTTTATGAACATCTATGGTCCCCTAATACTAACTACATATTTTTAAATTGTACATGGTGGAGCTATAAAGCTTTGTCACTCCTAGAAATTACCATCTGTGCAGCCAAAACTAAGAGAAAGAAAGCATGCAAGTGATGTTTGCCTGTCCTTGTGCTCAGTGTGACGAATGCCACCTGAGGGCTAGAGATCAGGGTGTGTGCGTGTGTATGTGTGCACGCAGCTGAGTTACTCTCCACCTAAGTTTGCGTTTGTTTTTGTGATCCCACATTGAACTTTGAATGTTTTACAATGTACATAACATGTTAGTTTGGTGATATAGGAATATGTGTCCTAGAAAGTGACCCAACCAGTCCTGAATGACATTTCTCTCTTTGAGGATGAGTTACATGAAGATTTGCATGTACCCTAAGAAGACTGTCACACACACACACAAAAGCACCAAACAGGAAATAAAGATTACACAAACTAAAACAAAGCTGTGAGAGAGCACAGACTTCCACTGGAGAAATCAATTAACCAAAAGAAAAAGAGAAGTTGCCCTGGAGCAGTTCAACCACAGCAAAGAGAGATCAGAAGTAAGTGAAAAGCTAGATGTTTTCTTTTTAATAAGTGGGGATATATGCACTGGGGCTTCTTCGAATAAAAACTTATTTTCAATGGGATGAGGTTTACACAAAACTATATATGTTGCATGCATGCTCAGTCGTGTCTGGCACTTCGTGACCCCACAGGCTGTAGCTCTCCAGGCTCCTCTGTCCATGGGATTCTCCAGACAAGAATACTGGAGTGGGTTGCCATGCCCTCCTCCAGGGGATCTTTCTGACCAAGGGATCAAACCTGCATCTCTTGCATCTCCTGCAATAGCAGTTGGATTCTTTACCACTGTGCCACCTTTTTGTAGTCACATACATATATATTGAACACCACGGGCTAGAAGTTGGGAAAGTTTCTATTTGGTGGAAAGCCACGTATTATTATGACCTGTAATTTATCGAATAGTAACTTGAGACCTCATCTTACCTTTGTAGGAAACACCCTGAAGGTACTCTGTGACTTGAGAGGGGCTGAATGAGTTGAGAATTGTCAAGAAATCCAGGTAGGCTTTCCCGTAATCACTTTGGTACATGGACTGCTTCTTCGTGCGCTCTTGGCTCCTCATGTGGCTGAACAGCACAGAAGGGACTAGAGAGACGCAAGGGAAGGAAAGACAAGAAGCTGTCACTGGGCAGAGAATCCCAGCCTTTATTTGTGGGACTCGCCAGGTCCCACAAATGTGTTGTGGAATGTATTGAGGAATCTCGGAATAAGAAGAGTCTACAAAATTGTTTTAAAAAGTTACAGGTGTACTCACCTAGACCTTGAGAAGCAATGGGTAGGCTCGAGTAGCATCCATATTTGAAACTAAAATCCTGTAACTCAGGAATTTTAGCTGGAATTTGGTAATTCCGTCGAAATTCTGTGTCTGCTGGTCGGGGAACTAACTTTTTCCATTCTAGAAACATCTGAGAACGCTGTTTATCCTTCTGATCTGGGGCAGAGGTACAAATGGAAGGCAATAATTACTCCTTGTAAGGTATTTCTAAATAGCATCATATTTTCATTCCATTTTGCTTCTGGCAGTAGCTTCCAATTTATCACACTCAGAACCCTCTCTTCTTGCATTTAGAGGTATGGTCAATGTATTTTTTATGGACATTTCAACCAAGAAGTAATTTTCTGCTTTATCAGGCACAGGAAGCATAGGCTAAAATGATCAGAAGTAGTTTCTAATGAATATACTGTTCATCAGTTAGGAGTGTTCTTTGTTTCTGCTTCATGGACTCAGACAGCACACCTCACTCCAGTAGTCCTGCCTAGGCTCTGGGGCTGGGGTTAGGAAGCAGAGTGAGATATTTTAGATAGGGCTATGGTTGCCATATAAAATATAGGAGTTCAGTTAAATTTGTTGTAGTTGCTATTTTGGTTGCTGCACAAGGCCCTTGCAATGGAAATGTGGAGTTAAATTTGAATTTCAGATAATGAATAATTTTTTGTGTCTGTATAAGTACTCATTTTTTACCTGTTATTAGGACTTCCCTGGTAGCTCAGATGGTAAAGAATCTGCCTGCAAATGCAGTATTTTTGCCTGGGAAATCCTATAGACAGAGGAGCCTGGCAGGCTTCAATCCATTGGATCGCAAAGAGTCAGACACAAGTGAGACACTAATGCAATATCATTATTCAGTTTTAATTGAGCATCTTGTGTTTTTATTTGCCCAATCCAGCAACCTTAGATGGGCAGTACACATCATCCCCATTACCTAGAAAAGAACCACTCAAAAAAGACCTTACTGATGGATGGTTAGGCCAGATCATTGTTATTAGTGGGTCATAATAGTATTATTCTTGGAAATAACTGCTAAGAAATATTCACTAATATGATCATTAAAACCTCTGACGCACTAGCTAAAGTCAAGTTCCACAAGCATTACCAGATTAATGAAGTAGAGAATCACATCATCTTACTTAGAATGAGCTCACCCCTAATTCTCGCTACAAAATGTTGGTTCAGAGGCACATCACACAACACCAGCTTTAATCAGAACAAAAATATTAAAAATAGGAGTATCATGAGCAATGTCACAACAGTGCTAATTACTACTGACACTAACCTTGATTCTTCTTCCAAAATAGTTTTTCAATAGGTCTTCTCGAAATAGACTCCAATGTACATTGTATATCAAGCAATATGTGATGTCATCTACTGGCACCCAAGAGCAGTTTAATATTGATTTTTTAAAGAATGATCTCCGTCCAGAACAGCACAGTGGGAAAGGGTTTCACTACATGGTGTCTCTTAATTTAGATGTTGCAGGGAGAGAGGACATGGGTACTCAATGGCCCTCATAATGACCTCATAAACTGCCTGAGGAGAAGACAAGGTTAGAGAGAAGGGAAAACTCTAGGGCTCCAAAATCAGGACACTCCTTAAGATATTTTGGACAACCGTCTGGTATTGTTGCTAGTAAGTACCATCTATATAACTCAGTTTTTGTGAATTACTAATCAGTTCAGTTCAGTCACTCAGTCATGTCCGACTCTTTGCGACCCCATGAATCGCAGCATGCCAGGCCTCCCTGTCCATCACCAACTCCCGGAGTTCACTCAGACTCACATCTCTAATATCTTTATTAATAAACAAATTCCCATTTGTTGCAGATGTCTAGCCCTTTTTCCTAGCTACAACTCAAAAGCAAATGCTTTCAGTTCCTACATGTGTTCTGTGCCAAAGTTAGAGATAATGAAGTCATTGTTCTACCTTAAGACAACCTAAAATGAGTGTGATGAGAAAGAGATAGACAGGAGACATAGATACAGAATGTAATACCTTGCAACTGTAACAAATGGAGATAATACATCAGAATTACTTAGGAAGGTTATGCCAAAATATACCTGCTGAACCTCATCCCAGACATTGAGAATTTCTAGATGTGGGAGGGACCCAGGCACTTATATTATGAACAAGCTTCCCATATGCTTAAGAATCACTGACTCAGAGCTTTGGATAAGGTGCTACAGAAGCCCAGAGGGAGTGGCTTCTCTGGTAGCTCGGTGGTTAAGGCTTTACCTTCCAATTCAGGGAGTGCAGGTTCGATCCCTAGTCAAGAAACTAAGATCCCACATGCCTCCTGGCCAAAAAAACCAAAACATAAAAAACAGAAGCAATATTGTAACAAATTCAACAAAGACTTTTAAAATGGTCTGCATGAAAAATCTTTAAAAAAAGAAAAAGAAAAGAAACCCAGAGGTGGAAGGAAGACAAGAATCAAAAGGCAGATACAGTGGGAGGGGACGTGGGTAAACCTATGGCTGATTCATGTTGATGTTTGGTAAAAACCAACACGATACTGTAAAGCAATTATACTTAAATTAAAAATAAAGAAAGGCAGACACAGCAGAAGGTGTGTTTTGACGAATGGTCAGCACTGAAGCTAAAATGCACGGTGCATTTATCAAATGCAGTCTAGTTGGTGTGAATGTGAAGAATGCAGGGTAGGGAGGAACAGTAGCTGAGGGTGAAGCAGGAGGGGAAGGTTAGGATCCACACTGTGAAGGGTCTTGAGAGACTTGTCCATATAGAGCAACTGGAGATGAAGACCCAGAAATGACAAAAATCAGGCTCTGGATTTACTCTGAGTTCCTTTGAAGAGAAAGAGTAAGTCTTCATTGATCCTTAGTACATATCACCATAATAGACCTCATTAAATATTTACTAAATTGGGTGAACAAAAGAGAAACAAGAAATGTAATTGCTATGTATTAGTAATTAATCTGAACCACACTCTAGTGACTGCCTACATGATATATGCTTACAGTAACTCTTAGTTCTTAATCCTTAACTAATGGTTTATAGTCTTTGTAAAATTTCCTATAAACGAGTTCCTTCAGCACTATTGGGAGAAATTGCTGATACAGAAGGATCTGAGGAACAGCATGTGAGTGCTGAAGTGCAGCCGTAATGTTGTGGAAGTCCCAACAGAGAAGATAACCTGACCCAGTGCCAACCCCACCCCGAGGGACTATCCCTGTGCCTCAGGAGACCAATTCCCACTGGTTTTCTTTTCCAGTTGGTAAAGGTGATAGGGCTTCCCTGGTGGCTCAGTTGGTAAAGAATGCACATGCAATGCAGGAGACCCAGCTGTGATCCATGGGTGAGGAAGTTCTCTGGAGAAGGAAATGAATACCCACTTCAGTATTCCCGCCTGGAAAATTCTATGGACAGAGGAGTCTGGTGGGCTACAGTCCATGGGGTCACAAAGAGTCAGATACGACTGAGCGACTCTTTCACACTTCCACAAAGGTGAGACCAGAGTAGTTATAGCCCAAAGGGAGAAACTGCCCCTTTGAGATAGTCCATGGAATTGCAAAGAGTCAGACATGACTGAGCAACTAAGCACAGCACATGATGTTTGATCCCTAGGTGGGGAAGATCCTCTGGAGAAGGAAATAACTACCCACTTGAGTATTCTTGTCTGGTGAATTCTATGGGCAGAGGAGTCTGGCAGGTTACGGTCCATGCAGTTGCACAGAGTTGGACATGACTGAGGCAACTTACACACACAGCACATGATGGCTGCAGAAAGTCCCCTGTAAATCCACAGCAAGGACTGTTCAAAATGGCTAAGACCAAGGGCACTCAATCTATAGCCAGGTGAAAGCTAGTTCTGTTCTAATTCCTCAAAGCCAAGTTCTCAAGCCTGAGTGTGTAAACAAGCCCCTTTTACTGCTTCTCACTCATTGGCCTTAATTCAATAATGAGGATTCAAAGACAAGACACAGTCTCTGTGTTTCAGAAGCTTAAAGTATTAGAGAAACAGATACATAAAAGGGAATCACAATATTATTTGATAAATGATGTGGAAGAGGAAAGAACAGGAGCTATAAAAACATGGGAGGGGCGCTGATCCAAATCTGGAGGATCAGAGAAGACTCCTGGGAGAGAAATGAAGTTTACATTTAGACTTCAAATACGGACAGAGATAGGGCTTCCCGGGTGGCTCAGTAGTAAAGAAACTTTCTGCCAATGCAAGAGCCGCAGGACACATGGCTTTGATCCCTGGGTCAGGAAGATTCCCTAGAGGAGGAAATGGCAACCCACTCCAGTATTCTTGCCTGGGAAATCCCATGGACAGAGGGGCCTGGGGGGCTACAGTCCATAAGGTTACAAAGAGTCAGACACGAATTGGTGACTGAGCACACATGGACAGATAGGCTAAAAATAAAAGGAGGGAGAAGTCTTCACACAGAAGAGGCAGAGGGCAAAGGGCACAAGGTTACAGGAGGCATTGTAAAACTGGAGGGTAGGGGGCAGTCATAGGGGCTGGAGGACGCTGAGGGGGTGGGCAAGGACCAGATTATATAGCACTCACCTTAAGGCACTTAGCTTTTATCCTGGGGATAACGGTGGGGAGGGGGATATAACTGAAGGGTTTTAAGCTGGAAAGTGATGTCAATTGGCACATCTGGAAACTTACTATGACCCTAGTATGGACATGGACTTGAGGAGACAAAGTTGGAGAGGGGAGTGGATTAGAGGTTATCCAAGAGATAGATGATGATAGCCCGAATTAAGGCAGGGGCCGTGGGGAGGGAAAGAAGCAGATGGAGGCGAGAGATTTAGGAGGGAGTCTCGACAGGTCTGGGGTATTTATCCACACATGGGGAAATGGTAATTTGTGCTTGCAGAGAGCACAACTCTAATTGGAAGCTTAAAGACATCTTTTAAGAAGGCTGACATTTCAGATGTTTTTCCATGACCCTTTATCTGCAAGTATGGAGGTCTTTTGATTCTGTTCCCATCCAGCTTCAGAAAGTATACTTCCCAAAGATTCTCTCCATCACTCAACAAATATTTACAGGGAATGAGGCTACATGCTGTACTAGGCCCTGAGTGAATAAGAGCTTCGGGGGGCGTACTGAGTCATGGAGGAAAGAGCAAAGCACAAACAACAGGAAACAAGAATCAGTCAACAAATGACTGCAGAATGCAAAGGCGACGGGCAAACAAGATGACAGCAGGCCTCTTCAGATAAATCTAGGAAAGGTCTCACAGGCAAGGTGACATTTAAGCTGGAGTCGAGAGAGTGACAAAATGAAACCGCGCCTTTCAGGCAGAGGGGACAGGCTGAGTGCTGACCGAAGGTGGGCAAGAGGTTGCAATCTTAAAGGAACTGAAAAAAGGCGCATGTCGCTGGAGACTAGTGAATGAAAGGGCTGGAGTGAAGAGGAAAGCAAGGGCCAGGCCAGGCTTGCAGGGCCTTGTGAACCAAGAGAACGAAGTGGAACAGGGATTTTATTCAAAGTGCAAAGGAAGACAGTGAAAAGAAGCAGCAGAGGTATTCGATCCAGTTTAGACTGTGAAAGAGCCTCTGGCTGCCATGTGGCGAAGGAATTGCAGGGGTCGGTAGATGATACACAAAGTTCAGTGTTAGGGGAAGAAGAAGGTGATGACTTGGAACCCTAATGAGGCCTCTACTTGATCCCCCAATACACAAAATCAGGGGCCCAAGGAAGGACTTGAGGAAGATGTACAAATGCAGAAATCCTCGGGATGATGGAGAGTTGCTTTTATAAAGGAACCAGGAACCCTAAGGAACTCTGTTAGAGGTCAAGTAGAAAAAAAGACCAAAAAAAAAAAAAAAAGAGAGAGAGAGAGACACACACAAAGAAGTAGGGGAAACCAGGAGAGTATGGTGTCACAGAAGTTCAAAGGCCGTTTCAAGAAGGAGCAAGCAGCCACCGACATTTCATGCTGCCAGATTATTGGGCACGTTGACAAGAGTAGCTTCAATGACCAGATGGGGCAGAGACCAGATTGGAAAGGTTTGGAAGTAAAAGAATTAGCAGTGCTTCCTATGAAACCCAGTGGATGGCAACCATGCAAATGACTCCTCCCTCCCCACACTTGACCAGACTGAGAGCAGATTGGAGAGGTTAACACATTTTTAGAAGATGGAAACCAAATAGAGATGCAGCAATTGAGTTAGCAAAGTAGGGAAAGCTGAAATGAAGGGACTGCAGAAGGGGTTAACAAAATTAACCCACACAGCAAATCCACACAGCAAATCCACATGAGCTAATCCACACAGCAAAACTGCAGCAGGCTCAAAGTCAGAGGGAATTGGTTCAGTGGAAGGCTGGTATGGAGGCTCAGGGCAGAAAATGGGTGATCTTGGTCAAAACTTGGATACAGAGTGGTTAGAATTCCCTGAATCACCTTCTTGACCTCATGGTAGTCACATGATTACCCTTCCTAGACAGGTTCTTGGAGCAAAACTGAACCAAAGAAGGTCTGGATTCAGGGACACCAGGCACAGCAGAAGGTGATGTACTGAGATGTTGGACCAGGTAAAAATGGATTTAGTGAGTGTGACAGGCACATAGAAAACTAAGCATTTTAAAATAATTAATTATTAAATATCAATCACCTCAGATATGCAGATGACACCACCCTTATGGCAGAAAGTGGAGAGGAACTCAAAAGCCTCTTGATGAAAGTGAAAAAGGAGAGTGAAAAAGTTGGCTTAAAGCTCAACATTCAGAAAATGAAGATCATGGCACCTGGTCCCATCACTTCATGGCAAATAGATGGGGAAACAGTGCAAACAGTGTCAGACTGTATTTTGGGGGGCTCTAAAATCACTGCAGATGGTGACTGCAGCCATGAAATTAAAAGACGCTTACTCCTTGGAAGGAAAGTTATGACCAACCTAGATAGCATATTCAAAAGCAGAGACATTACTTTGCCAACAAAGGTCCGTCTAGTCAAGGCTATGGTTTTTCCAGTGGTCATGTATGGATGTGAGAGTTGGACTGTGAAGAAAGCTGAGCGCCGAAGAATTGATGCTCTTGAACTGTAGTGCTGGAGAAGACTCTCGAGAGTCCCTTGGACTGCAAGGAGATCCAATCAGTCCATTCTGAAGGAGATCAGCCCTGGGTGTTCTTTGGAAGGAATGATGCTGAAGCTGAAACTCCAGTACTTTGGCCACCTCATGTGAAGAGTTGATTCATTGGAAAAACCTCTGATGCTGGGAAGGATTGGGGGCAGGAGGAAAAGGGGACGACAGAGGATAAGATGGCTGGATGGCATCACCAACTCGATGGACGTGAGTTTGAGTGAACTCCGGGAGTTGGTGATGGACAGGGAGCCTGGCGTGCTGCGATTCATGGGGTCGCAAAGAGTCGGACACGACTGAGTGACTGAACTGAACTGAACTGAATGGTAAAAAAAGCAAAAGAGAACTAAAAGGAAATATACCCATAAAATATCATTTGGCTCAGCAGTGTTTGTTGTTGCTGCTATTTAGTCTCTAAGTCGTGTCCAACTCTTTGTGACCCCATGGACTATAGTCTGCCAGGCTCCTCTGTCCATGGGATTTCCAGGCAAGGATACTAGAGTGGGCTGCCATTTCCTTCTCCAGGGGATTTTCCTGACTCAGGGATCAAACTCATGCCTCCTGCTTTGGCAGATGGATTCTTTACCACTGAGCCACCAGGGAAGCCCAAGCAGTGTTAACATAATTATAATATATCATATGATCATAATTATAATATAAACACTAGCAATTGCATTAACTCCAAATTTGTAATATACTTATATTGAGAGGATGGATGGAGGGGACATGAGAAAGAATTGTAGGAGGACCACATCCTCAGTTACTATAACTGAAGTCCATCATAATGCCCAAGACTGATGAATCAGAAAGAGTAGTGCGAGGATATGATTTTAAAATACGGAGGATCCCATAAGAATAAATAGTTGAAAGGATGGAAATTGATAGTCAGTGGGAGTAGGACCAAGAGTGGATGGAGGAGGGGTCAGGGAATTGCTATTTCACTGTGAACCTGTAGGTAACTATTAGATTTCACTCTATGCACATATCAGTTTAATAAAAGGAATTTTAACATAAGAGTTTTTAAAATGGTAAACCAGCAGTAAATAATTGAAGACAGAAGGCTTAACTCAACCCCATCATCTTCTCCTGGCTCATCCTTGTCCTTTGGACACAAGAAGCCTTTCCTGACCTCTTCCTCCAGTGTTAGGCTGATGTCCTACTGTGCACCCACAGCACCCTGCATTTCCCACAACATGCACCTTTTTATAGGTGCTCACTAGGTCAACTCTTGTTTGCAAAATTGCCTTTCTCCACGTCTATACTGTGAGTGTCTTGAGGGAAGAGACCACATCTGTGTTGCTCACCATGGAGACTCCGGTGCCTAACATTTTACCAGGGAAAGGAGAAAAATGAACGTTTACCCATCGATCGGTCCACAAAATCTCTCTTTGTGATGGAAATAAACTGATTTCCTATTGCCTTCCGAACTTCTTCCATTGATGCAGCAATTTTCCAAGGAAAGTAGCTCTTTAATGAGGTTGTTGATTGAGGTAGTGTCCAGAGAAAGAAGTCCTATGGATACAAACACAATTTTCAAGAAAATCCACAGGGTTTCACCTTATGGAATGAAGAACACATGTGTTTTTGTATGTATGTGCTAAGTCACTTCAGTTGTGTCCAACTTTTGTGACCCCATGGATTGTAGCCCACCAGGCTCCTCTGTCCATAGGATTCTCCAGGCAAGAATACTGGAGTGGGTTGCCATTTCCTCTTCCAGGGGATCTTCCCAACCCAGGGATTGAACCCAGGTCTCTTACATCTCCTGCATTGGCAGGTGGGTTCTTTACCACTAGTGCCACCTGGGAAGTGTTTTTGTATACACATTCTTTTGAGTTCTTTACACCCAGCTACCACGATGAAGTTGCAGTGTCTTGCAGAGCCATCATCTGACCCAGCTATAACATGGAGCTTTGTCATTTCTTTCATTTTTCATGTGGAAGACAAAAAAATATGGCTGGGAGAAGTGATCATATTCTAAATATATTTTATAGGTATATAAGGTTTCTGGATGCATAGAATGTGGGATGTGAAGCAAAACAATGGGCCAAAAATGCAGAGAGGCCTCAGAAGAGTAAATAATGCAATAGACTCTCAACTTAGGTGATGGGAGAGTCTACAGGCTGGCAAAGGAACACTCATTGGCTTAGACAGCACAGGACCCTCCCACTCTGGCTCTTATTGGTTGAGACAGCACAGGACACCCTGCCACCCTGGCTGCCATTTGTTGAGAGCCTTCAATAACACTTAAAGGGAAAATAAATGCTGTCCAGTATGTATGTGTATGTCATATGTATACATATACAGTGTAATATTGTAACTATTTGGCATTAATTATAAATCTTAAGGAAAATACTCAAGAGGTAAATAGATTATATGTGGGTGCCATGAGGAACCAAATTAAATGGGGCATGTGTGTGTGTTCTAATGACTCCAAAGTCTACATCTAAAGCTCACCTTTTCCATTCGAGTCATAGATTTGTGCATTCAACTGCCTATTGGACATATCCTCACCCAACATGCCTTCAACTGAGCTCACATTTCCCCTAAAACCTTCCCCACCAAACCTGGTCCTCCTGAAAGTTCCAGTTCAGTAAATAGCATCAGCATAGACCCAGCCATGCAAGTAAAAACAGAAACAGCATCCTTCTTTCACTGCCCACCTTGTCTTTTACATCATTTCAGTCATCAAATCCTGACCTTAAATTCTACTGACCTGACCATCAAATTCTACTACCTTATTACCCATTGAACATGTCCAGGTGGCTCCATCCCAGGTGGCACCATGCCATGTGGAAACCCAATAAATGAAATCCTTTGCTACAATTGAGCTTTGCCTTTTATGATTCGAGAAGGGTACACAGTACCTAGAAAACAGAGAGAAGGTCAGCTACTTTCATTTAGTGGAGAAGGAATTCTAGCTGGCTCTTTTTAAACTAAGCCTATGAGTTACCTTGGTGGACAAGAGAAGAGCATTCTGGATAATCAAAATAGTATAAATTGTGATGGTTTGAGAACGCATATACCAAATACAAATACTTGTACATACCTGTTCATAGCAATTTTGTTCATAATAGCCAAAAGGTCAAAGTCACTCAGTCATGTCCAACTCTTTGTGACCCCATGGACTATGTAGTCCATGGAATTCTCCAAGCCAGAATACTGGAGTGGGTAGCTGTTCCCTTCTCCAGGGGATATTCCCAACCTCGGGATCGAACCCAGGTCTCCCACATTCCAGGCAGATTGTTTAGCAGCTGAGCCATCAGGGAAGACCAAGAATACTGGAGTGGGTAGCCTATCCCTTCTCCAGCATATCTTCCTGATTCAAGAATCGAACCGAGGTCTCCTGCAGTGCAGGCGGAGTCTGCAGCCAAAAGGTGGCAACAACCCAAATGTCAATCAATAGATAAATGGATAAACAAATTGTGGTATATACATACAATAGAATATTATTCAACCACAAAAAGGAATGAAGTGCTGATAGATGCGACAATGTGAGTGAACTTTGAAAATGATGTTTTTAAACAATGCTAAGTGTGAAGCCAGACACAAAGGTCATATATGGTACGAGTCCACATATAAAATATCTAGAATATCAGCCATAGAGACAGAAAGCAGATTGATAGTTGCCAGAGACAAGGGGAGAGAGAAATAGGAAGTAATTTCTTAATGGGTACAGGGTTTCCTCTTGGGATTATGAAAATATTTTGAAATGTGATAGAGATGGTGTTTGTATAACATTATGAATAGCAATTGCCAGTGATTTGTTTACATGAAAATGGTTAATTTCATGCTACATGAATTCCACTTTAATTAAAAAATATTTCTTATTTAGGGGGATAAGGGAGAAGTAGATAGAAATAATTGTGAGAAAGTGAGCAAAAAATAGTCTAAGAAGGACCATAGCTGTAGATGATGAAGGATCTTTGGGATATATCCAAACTCTCATTCTTATGGATTATGGATATAATATTAAAGTCAAAAGATATGTAGATAGTATCTTACCTGACTAGGGTAAGATCTGTGGTTCTTGATTCCTCTTGAAGTCCCAACATTGATCGAATCCTCTTTAGAATATGGTTTCCAGACATACTCATCATTGTACTGTGTTTGATTAGGAATAGGATCACCAAGTGAATATGTATATCCTAGCCTTCTGGTACTTTTCTGACTATAAGAAAAGAGTAGAAACCAAACTAAGATTTACATAACAATTTCACAACAGTACACGTGTCAAATAATTTTTCAAAGATTGGCTAGCTTAAGGCTTGATGCCAGAAATAATTCAATATCTAGGTTTCCCTGAACAAAGCAATCCTGTATCTTAGGATGGCCCTTAACAAAAGTATGGGAGTCCTAATATGAAATTTAAAAGAATAATCTGAAATTCATTAAAGTTTTAAATTAATTTTTTTTAAAGAACTGAGTACTCTTCTGTATAAACAAGTAGTTCAGTGTAACCAGATACTTGGTAAAGAAAAGTTTCTATGAAAAGTATTCCAGTTAATAAAAGGAAGAAATATAAGAATTAGGATACCAATGGTTTTCAAGTCCCTACTGAAATAATGAAATGATCAGCAGTTGCCACTGTGAATATACACACAAAAAAAACCTATTAAATATTTTTATTAAAATACCCAACCTGAATCAGATGAAGTCTTTGGAATATCAGATTACAGGAAATATATGAAAAAGAGGATGTTTTTAAATGACATGATGAGGGTGGAGTCATAAAAAATCCAGAAGAATAACTTGCTTCTTTGACAAAGAAATTCTCAAAAAAAAAAAAAAAAAGAAAAGAAAGAAAAGTAGAGAAACCTGTAGATTAAGTGAATAAAGATAATACAATGCATAGACCTTGTCTGGATTCAATTTCTAGCCAACTTTTTTTTTTTTTAATTATGAGACAATTGGGGGAAATTTTATTGCTGATTGGCTATTTGAGATTAAGGAATTGTTTTAGGTGACATAATGGTATTGTTACATATTTTTAAAGAGTCTTTATCTTTCAGAGAGACATAAAAACATATTTAGAATTGTGTGTGTGTTCGTCACTCAGTTGTGTCCAACTATCTGCAAGCCCATGGACTGTAGCTCACCAGGCTCCTCTGTCTTTGGGATTCTCTAGACAAGAATACTGGAGTGTGTTCTTATTCCCTTCTCCAGGGTATCTTCCTGACCCAGGGATCAAACCTGGGTCTCCTGCATTGCAGGCAGACTCTTCACCATCTGAGCTATCAGGGAAGCCCAAATATTTAGAATTAGCATGATATAATGCCTGGATTTTGCTTCAGTATTATTGAGTGGGAAGGCTAAGTGGAGGATATACATTAAAAATGTCCATGTGTTGTTGGTTATTATAGCTGGATGATAATTGGGAATTTATTGTATATTCCTTTTTCTATGTCTAAAATATTTCATGTTGACTTAAGAAAAAAAAAAGAGGAATGGGTTAGATTCAGGTTATGTTTGCAAGAAACCAAACATCTGGAAAGTGGGATCCATCTGGATGCTGGACTGTTTCACTTGTCATTCAGATGAGCAGATGCAAGCATGACTGTGGTCCTAAATCAAAGCGAAGTCATCAAAGGTACATGAAGATTTTTGCAAAGGGAACACAGCACAGATTACTTTAAAGGAATCAATTTGCACATCTGCATTTCTCAGCATACTCTTTCCTAATGTGTCTCCCCAAGTACAAATCTGCATATCTATGTGGGTCTTTCCCGCATCTCCCATCTCTTGCTCCCTGCATTCTTCTTCATCACTATACTTCGGGGTGTAAGCTGCCAACCATGAGAAGGGTGCCTGGCAAAGGGAAACTTCATTATAGTGCTTTCAGGGAACCCTCTTGTAACCCAAATTCCATACACTTACCCAGGACTTGCTGTTCTAGGTCAAGAGTAAAGGGTGGGACTGTAACCAGAGTATTCTGGCCTGTGTGGGGATGTCCTGTATGTAGGTATGCTGTAGATGGTGTGGCTGAGAGTAACAGCTAGTTTTCCCTTTCCTAACAACTATCAAATGTTCATCCCTCTTTAAGGAGAGCTTCTAAGAGAGCAGAGAATATAGATTGCTGAAAATGGCTCTTTCACTCACATCTTTAAATGTAAGCATTTTTCCAGCTTTTAAAAAAGTCCCTAGGATATGTCGATAGCAGGAAAGAAGAGCATCTCTGTGAAGATGAAACAGTACAGGATGTCAATGCTGATTCTTTTCAGTGTAACTGGAATCTTTCTGAGACTATCACATTTTTAAAGATTTACTGTATAAAACTGGTACATGAAAATCTTGTGATCTTTTTTCAGATTTTTTTTATTCGTCATTCAATAAGATGCTTAAATCTACTTTTTTAACCCATATGTATTATAAAACATTTACTTCAATATAGCCAATACTCATTTTATTTTATTATGTAAAATATTTAATACATGAAAGTATATGCTAGCTTGTCATACTATTAATTTTACATGTATGCTGCTGCTGCTGCTAAGTCGCTTCAGTCATGTCTGACTCTGTGCAACCCCATAGACGGCAGCCCACCAGGCTCCCCTGTCCCTGGGATTCTCCAGGCGAGAACACTGGAGTGGGTTGCCATTTCCTTCTCCAATGCATGAAAGTGAAAAGTGAAAGTGAAGTCGCTCAGTTGTGTCTGACTCTTAGCAACCCCATGGACTACAGCCCACCAGGGCCTCCATCCATGGGATTTTCCAGGCAAGAGTACTGGAGTGGGGTGCCATTGCCTTCTCCTTTACAAGTATAACTATATGCTAACCTATATAACTTTTTCTTTCATTAAATGCATAGTAAATATTTGTTTGGTATCTAAAGAAATCAATTAAATTGTTTCTGATTTTTATGCATGGTATTATTTAATTATTTGCCAAAGTCAAGCACCAGAGTTCTGCACACATGAGAACATATTTAACTAAGAAACCTCATTTTTTTTTTCATACTCCTCGCTTCAAAGATAGCTTACATATATAGCTATACATTTCACTGTATTATTTTTATTTCTTGGATATAATTAATCATATTAGACTTAAATCACTTTACACTTCCCCTGTCTACTTTTAATAATCTTCACTAAAATATGCATTCCATAATTTATCAGTAGTTTTCATAATATTTCTCAAAACATATTTTAACATTTATTTGAACTATAAGTGTAGCCAGGTTTTATTTGACAGGAAGTAACCTAATTTCACTTGCTGGTTGGACAATGACTGATTTTACCGGCTAGGTAAGCCTGGTGTAAATTACATGAGTTAAATCTTCAGCTCAAAGTTTTGGATAAAAATAGATTTAAAGTATGTAATGATAAAAAAAATATATCATATTGGAAAACATTTACTGAAATTAATGTTCCTATTTTCCAAGTCCTTTTTGAGTATATAATATGAAATAAGTTTCTTCCAAGTGAAGGAGTAACAGACGTAATTTAATAATCATTTGTTAAGACATGCCTTTTCATGTCTCAGAAAATGAGATAGGGAATAACTCAATAACTGGATGACAAATCATCTAATTATTTGCTTTCAATAAAAGTGAAGGAGTACCCAACCAAGCTGTCAGCCAATCAATCATTAAAAATCACCTGTGATTTTGCCATAAAACCCATTAAGAGTTCAGAGTATTGAATGGCAATGCTTCACTAAAACTCCTTTCATTCACATCTACTTAATTATGAGAACAAGTCTTCTCAATATGAGCATTTATAAATAAAAAAAGTAAGCAGGAAAAATTGATGCTGAGTGTGGTCTTATTCCAAAAATAATAACACTCAAATATGGAGACATAAAGTAATTGAAAACAAAACATCCCCATTTATCTCATTAAGATGCAATTCCAAAAAATTTACTTTTTGTGTTTAGTAATTATCAACAATTTGTAATGTGTTGATTGCTTTCAGCAATTCTGTACTAAAAATAATGTGATAACTCAATACTCGGAGTCATATAACATGTTTAAAAATTAATTTCAATTAATATACTGAAACAGTTGCAAAGAGGCATAATGGAGTGATCAATAAATTGCCTTCAAACACAAAATATATTAGAGCAGGGTAAAATTCTATGGAGGAAGTGGACTGGGAGTAAGAGTTCAAGAAGGAAAGAGAAAGAAATAAATAATCTATTAAAGAAGAGCTTGTTTGTATATATTTTTTAAAGGGTCAGAGAGTATCAATTTGCTAAGATGGTTAGATTACTCACTGGTTATATGTAAAGAAACGATTTAATGGTCTTGTTTTAAAATGTCAATATTCAGGATGGGTTGGAAGTTTTATGTTTTACAGCTATTTTAATTTATGATGAGAACTTTCCTGTGAACTTTAAAAAGACATGAATTTGAAGACCACTAATCTAGACTCCATAAGTACCCATTTGGTTCTGGCTTTCATCCCAAATGTTTCCTCTTCAGACAACCGTTACTGTCAGATGGTAAATCTCCCCGTAGGGGACATAATGTGACTCAGTGGGATAGCAAGCAACTCAGAAATCAAGAGCCTTGCAGCCCTGTGCTTTATGGAAGTCTGTCATAAATATTAGGCTGGGGGAAAATGAACAGAAATCTGGGGGGTAACTTCTTCATGCTAGCCAGGAGACTAGTGTGTTCAGCTTGTCCTCAGAACAAACACGTTAGTCAGGAGTCATCATTCCCACTTTGCCAACCTTAAAACTTTTAGCCGAAGTAAAACTGGGCTTGTTACTTGTCTAAGGTAGCAGAGAAAATAAGGACTAATTAGAACAGGGTGCTGAGGTTCAGCTCAGAACCCATTTCTGCCTGACTGCACTGCTGCAGTCTGGCCAGTATTCCATTGGACTTCTCAACAACGTGCACTTCTAAGGTGAAAAGATCCTCTACATTGGAAGCAATCTACAGAGTAAATACGGGCAAGGGAGGGTCCTCCATGCTGATTTCCCATTAATCACTGATGCAATGAAAGATGGCAGCCCCACCCTTGCTCACCCACCAGCGAGCTTAGAGGGGCAGCTGATGGAGAGAAATTCCCACCACCCTCGGTTCAGGTGGAGCTGGGGAGAAGCTGCAAGGCAATATTGCTTTAGGAACCAATAGTTGGAGGGGTGAAGGTAAAGGTAAGCGGACCTTGACCTTGTTCGACCTTCTGAGACTACAGTTGGCTGGAAGTGCTAACAATTCCTCACTTGTCCAATCATTCAGTTGTTATTGCCTACCTCCTATAAACCAGGTAACGGACTCAATTCATGCTCCATGTTTGGGTAGCACAATTATATTAACTATATACTGACTCTGTTGTAAAGCATGACACACAGTGGCTTTATGAAGGATCCGTGTATTAAATTTCTAAATCTCCCTATAGGGGCTTGGGATACTGTTTTAAGGTGAAAACCCTCTCTGACGCTTGGAGGAGACCTGTGTGTGCATCAGGTCTTATCTGAATGCATTTTCTATAAGCCTTCTCTGACTACTCTTTATCAGTTTTGGACTCTGAATAATAAAAGACAGGTGAACAAGTTCAAGTGTGTACATCAATGTGGCACGAACAGGGAGGTACCGAAACAAAGCAGGTGCTGTTCCTGTCTTAGGTGTGAATGCAGTCCTCATCGTGGTGGCATAAGAATCCCAACTGGTATCACCTGCTAAGAGCACAATAAACTGGTTTTAAATGTGGCAGACAGCATAGTTTGATCAAATGTTATTTCAATACTTAAAGCAATTTTGCAAGAGACAAACATTTTGAGTGGTAATGTAGAGTCTAAAGGAATGAAGGCCAACTTGTGAGCTCCACCAGGGAAGAAGGGAAGCTCAATTTAATCATCTGAGTTTCCCCCCTAAATAAAACTGTGTTCAGCCGTGTCTGATCCTTTGAGACCCCATGGACTGTAGCCCGCCAGACTCCTCTGTCCATAGGATTTCCTGGGCAAGAATACTGGAGTAGTTTGCCATTTCCATCTCCAGGGGATCTTCCCGACCCAGGGATCCAACCCATGTCGCCCACATTGGCAGGCAGATACTTTACCACCGAGCCACCAGGGAAGCCCTCCTTTAAGTTACTCGAATAAGTCTATTGTTTTCCTTGAGAATTCACATTGGCTGTTTTCAAGAATTTGAGCAAGTGAATTAGAAGATAGAATGGTAGAAATAAATGAATCAGAGAGAATAAAAGAAAAACGAATTAAAAGAAATGAGGACAATCTCAGAGACCTCCAGGACAATATTAAACGCTACAACATTTGAATCATAGGGGTTCCAGAAGAAGAAGACAAAAAGAAAGACCATGAGAAAATACTTGAGGAGATAATAGTTGAAAACTTCCCTAAACTGGGGAAGGAAATAATCACCCAAGTCCAAGAAACCCAGAGAATCCCAAACAGGATAAACCCAAGGCGAAACACCCCAAGACACATATTAATCAAATTAACAAAGATCAAACACAAAGAACAAATACTAAAAGCAGCAAGGGAAAAACAACAAATAACACACAAGGGAATTCCCATAAGGATAACAGCTGATCTTTCAATAGAAACTCTTCAAGCCAGGAGGGAATGGCAAGACATACTTAAAATGATGAAAGAAAATAACCTACAGCCCAGATTATTGTACCCAGCAAGGATTTCATTCAAGTATGAAGGAGAAATCAAAAGCTTCTCAGACAAGCAAAAGCTGAGAGAATTTTGCACCACCAAACCAGCTCTCCAACAAATACTAAAGGATATTCTCTAGACAGGAAACACAAAAATGGTGTATAAATTCAACCCCAAACAATAAAGTAAATGGCAACGGATCATACTTATCAGTAATTACCTTAAACGTAAATGGGTTGAATGCCCCAACCAAAAAGACAAAGACTGGCTGAATGGATACAAAAACAAGACCCCTACATATGTTGTCTACAGGAGACCCACCTCAAAACAGGGGACACATACAGACTGAAAGTGAAGGGCTGGAAAAAGATTTTCCATGCAAATAAGGACCAAAAGAAAGCAGGAGTAGCAATACTCATATCAGATAAAATAGACTTTAAAACAAAGGCTGTGAAAAGAGACAAAGAAGGTCACTACATAATGATCAAAGGATCAATCCAAGAAGAAGATATAACAATTATAAATATATATGCACCCAACATGGGAGCACCGCAGTATGTAAGACAAATGCTAACAAGTATGAAAGGAGAAATTAACAATAACACAATAACAGTGGGAGACTTTAATACCCCACTCACACCTAAGGATAGATCAACTAAACAGAAAATTAACAAGGAAACACAAACTTTAAATGATACAATAGACCAGTTAGACCTAATTGATATCTATAGGACATTTCATCCCAAAACAATGAATTTCACCTTTTTCTCAAGCGCATGGAACCTTCTCCAGGATAGATCACATCCTGGGCCATAAAGCTAGCCTTGTAAATTCAAAAAATAGAAATCATTCCAAGCATCTTTTTCTGACCACAACGCAGTAAGATTAGATCTCAATTACAGGAGAAAAACTATTAAAAATTCCAACATATGGAGGACTAACAACACCCTGCTGAATAACCAACAAATCACAGAAAAAATCAAAAAGAAATCAAAATTTGCATAGAAACGAATGAAAATGAAAATACAACAACCCAAAACCTGTGGGACACAGTAAAAGCAGTCCTAAGGGGAAAGTTCATAGCAATACAGGCACACCTCAAGAAACAAGAAAAAAAGTCAAATAAATAACCTAACTCTACACCTAAAGCAACTAGAAAAGGAAGAAATGAAGAACCCCAGGGTTAGTAGAAGGAAAGAAATCTTAAAAATTAGAGCAGAAATAAATGCAAAAGAAACAAAAGAGACCATAGCAAAAATCAACAAAGCCAAAAGCTGGTTCTTTGAAAGGATAAATAAAATTGATAAACCATTAGCCAGACTCATCAAGAAACAAAGGGAGAAAAATCAAATCAATAAAATTAGAAACGAGAGATCACAA
Source organism: Bos mutus (assembly GCF_027580195.1). Classification (NCBI taxonomy): domain Eukaryota; kingdom Metazoa; phylum Chordata; class Mammalia; order Artiodactyla; family Bovidae; genus Bos; species Bos mutus. Next base: position 29,848,777 of record NC_091628.1, read on the forward strand.
CAGACAACACAGAAATACAAAGGATCATAAGAGACTATTATCAACAATTATATGCCAATAAAATGGACAATGAGGAAGAAATGGACAAATTCTTAGAAAAGTACAACTTTCCAAAACTCGACCAGGAAGAAATAGAAAACCTTAACAGACCCATCACAAGCACGGAAATTGAAACTGTAATCAAAAATCTTCCAGCAAACAAAAGCCCAGGTCCAGACGGCTTCACAGCTGAATTCTACCAAAAATTTAGAGAAGAGCTAACACCTATCCTGCTCAAACTCTTCCAGAAAATTGCAGAGGAAGGTAAACTTCCAAACTCATTCTATGAGGCCACCATCACCCTAATACCAAAACCTGACAAAGATCCCACAAAAAAGAAAACTACAGGCCAATATCACTGATGAACATAGATGCAAAAATCCTAAACAAAATTCTAGCAATCAGAATCCAACAACATATTAAAAAGATCATACACCATGACCAAGTGGGCTTTATCCCAGGGATGCAAGGATTCTTCAATATCTGCAAATCAATCAATGTAATACACCACATTAACAAATTGAAAAACAAAAACCATATGATTATCTCAATAGATGCAGAGAAAGCCTTTGACAAAATTCAACACCCATTTATGATAAAAACTCTCCAGAAAGCAGGAATAGAAGGAACATACCTCAACATAATAAAACTATATATGACAAACCCACAGCAAACATTATCCTCAATGGTGAAAAATTGAAAGCATTTCCTCTAAAGTCAGGAACAAGACAAGGGTGCCCACTTTCACCATTACTATTCAACATAGTTTTGGAAGTTTTGGCCACAGCAATCAGAGCAGAAAAAGAAATAAAAGGAATCCAAATTGGAAAAGAAGAAGTAAAACTCTCACTATTTGCAGATGACATGATCCTCTACATAGAAAACCCTAAAGACTCCACCAGAAAATTACTAGAATTAATCAATGATTATAGTAAAGTTGCAGGATATAAAATCAACACACAGAAATCCCTTGCATTCCTATACACTAATAATGAGAAAACAGAAAGAGAAATTAAGGAAACAATTCCATTCACCATTGCAACAAAAAAAGAATAAAATACTTAGGAATATATCTACCTAAAGAAACTAAAGACCTATATATAGAAAAACTATAAAACACTGGTGAAAGAAATCAAAGAGGACACTAATAGATGGAGAAATATACCATGTTCATGGATTGGAAGAATCAATATAGTGAAAATGAGTATACTACCCAAAGCAATTTATAGATTCAATGCAATCCCTATCAAGCTACCAACAGTATTCTTCACAGAGCTAGAACAAATAATCACAATTTGTATGGAAATACAAAAAACCTCGAATAGCCAAAGCGATCTTGAGAAAGAAAAATGGAACTGGAGGAATCAACCTACCTGACTTCAGGCTCTACTACAAAGCCACAGTTATCAAGACAGTATGGTACTGGCACAAAGACAGAAATATAGATCAATGGAATAAAATAGAAAGCCCAGAGATAAATCCACGCACATATGGACACCTTATCTTTGACAAAGGAGGCAAGAATATACAATGGATTAAAGACAATCTCTTTAACAAGTGGTGCTGGGAAATCTGGTCAACCACTTGTAAAAGAATGAAACTAGAACACTTTCTAACACCATATACAAAAATAAACTCAAAATGGATTAAAGATCTCAACATAAGACCAGAAACTATAAAACTCCTAGAGGAGAACATAGGCAAAACACTCTCTGACATACATCACAGCAGGATCCTCTATGACCCACCTCCCAGAATATTGGAAATAAAAGCAAAAATAAACAAATGGGACCTAATTAAACTTAAAAGCTTCTGCACATCAAAGGAGACTATTAGCAAGGTGAAAAGACAGCCTTCAGAATGGGAGAAAATAATAGCAAATGAAGCAACCGACAAACAACTAATCTCAAAAATATACAAGCAACTCCTACAGCTCAACTCCAGAAAAATAAATGACCCAATCAAAAAATGGGCCAAAGATCTAAATAGACATTTCTTCAAAGAAGACATACAGATGGCTAACAAACACATGAAAAGATGCTCAACATCATTCATTATCAGAGAAATGCAAATCAAAACCACTATGAGATACCATTTCACACCAGTCAGAATGGCTGCGATCCAAAAGTCTACAAATAATAAATGCTGGAGAGGGTGTGGAGAAAAGGGAACCCTCTTACACTGTTGGTGGGAATGCAAACTAGTACGGCCACTATGGAGAACAGTGTGGGAGATTCCTTAAAAAACTGGAAATAGAACTGCCTTATGATCCAGCAATCCCACTGCTGGGCATACACACTGAGGAAACCAGAAGGGAAAGAGACACGTGTACCCCAATGTTCATCGCAGCACTGTTTATAATAGCCAGGACATAGAAGCAACCTAGATGTCCATCAGCAGATGAATGGATAAGAAAGCTGTGGTACATATACACAATGGAGTATTACTCAGCCATTAAAAAGAATACATTTGAATCAGTTCTAATGAGGTGGATGAAACTGGAGCCTATTATACAGAGTGAAGTAAGCCAGAAGGACAAACACCAATACAGTATACTAACGCATATATATGGAATTTAGAAAGATGGTAACGATAACCCTGTATACGAGACAGCAAAAGAGACACTGATGTATAGAACAGGCTTATGGACTCTGTGGGAGAGGGAGAGGGTGGGAAGATTTGGGAGAATGGCATTGAAACATGTGAAATGTCATGTATGAAACGAGATGCCAGTCCAGGTTCAATGCACGATGCTGGATGCTTGGGACTGGTGCACTGGGACGACCCAGAGGGATGGTATGGGGAGGGAGGAGGGAGGAGGGTTCAGGATGGATTTTCTTTTAAAAATAAAAAAAAAAAAAAGAATTTGAGCAATACATAAAAATATAAAGGGAGTTCACCTGAAATTCTATCATCTTAATGCACTCACTATCACTGTTTTAATGCCTGACTTTTCATGCATCATATTGGATACATCTGTAAAGGCATGAACTGATTTTACACAAAGGGGGTCATAGTTTGCAAGTCAGGTTCTCTCCTGGAGCCCTTCTCCATACTCCTTCCTGCTCATGCTGTCCTCACCCTCCACCCATCCCTCCTCCCAGGTTAACAGTTGTGCCTGTTTCTTTCCAGACTTTCAGACCAGCAGACATAATCATATACAGATTGATATATATGTACATCAATTCGGTAACAAACTGGTTTGTAAAATGTTTTTTAAATTTCCCCTATTCTTTATTTATTTTTAATTTTTTGGCTATATGACATGGCATGTGGAATCTAGTTCCCTGGCCAGGAATCAAACCCATGCCTCCTGCCTTGGAAGTGTGGAGTCTTAACCACTGGACTGCGAGGGAAATCCCAATGTATTGGGCTTTAGTCCTATTTTGTTTTACAAAAACAGGCTCATCCTACACAAAGTAACCTTCATGTATCTCTTCTATCTGTCACTTAATAGCATGATATGAAAATCCCTCGTCTGCTGCAGCTCCAATTCATTCTTTGTAATGACTGCGCAAGATTGTATAGTATGGTGAAGTCACTCAGTTGTGTCCCACTCTTTGCGACCCCATGGACTGTAGCCCACTAGGCTCCTCTGTCCATGGGATTTTCCAGGCAAGAATACTGGAGTGGGTTGCCATTTCCTTCTCCAGGGGATCTTCGTGACCCAGGGATCGAGCTAGGGTCTTCCACATTGCAGGCAGACTCTTTACCAGCTGAGCCACCAGGGAATCCCATTGTATGGTATAGATGTTCTGTAAAGCTGTGAGAGTGGGTGAGCTCAGCAAGGGACGGAGTGTCATTAGAAGAGCTGATGTCCGAAGGCTGAAACCCAGGCCTGTCCAATATCAAGAGGTTTGGGAGATGAGGAGCAGCTGGAGAAGGAGGCTGAGAAGAGTGTAAGATGAGCAGAGAACCAGGAGGCTGTGGATGGCGGAAAAAAAAAGGAGTTTCCAGGAGGAGGGAGGGACCACCTACAAGGCAAATGCCCCTGGCAGACCCAGGAGAGTGTGGACAGAGAATTCACTGCTGTGCTTAGTCACTTAGTCCTGTCTGATTCTTTTCAACCCTATGTACTATAGCCTGTCAGGCTCCTCTGTCCATGGGATTCTCCATGCAAGAATACTAGAGTGGGTTGCCATGCCCTCCTCCAAGAGATCTTCCCAACCCAGATATCAAAGCCAGGTCTCCTGCATTGGCAGACCCTAGAACTGATCTGCCCAACCTCTCATTGCCAACAGAGTACCACCAAATTACTTGGGAATATAGTTTTAAATTTTAATTCAGTGGTCATTTGCTCCTTCATAGCTTGGCAGTTACCTGTGGCTTTTTACATTTCACTAACACCGGGGTGAAATGATCTCTTCACATTTGGTGAGTTTCACCTCCACCTGAGGCTCCCCTAGTCTAATGAAAGGCTTAGCCCCTTCCTGTCATGCTCTGTCCCTCTGCTTGCAGACTCCTGTCTACTCTCTGATCCCGTCATACTAGAAATGACATTATCCTTTGATTCTCCTGCTTCACTTTACACTTGAAAGCATTTTATTCCAATTGCAGAATTAATGCTCTTTGTTGAGAGAATTTCAAGCATAGACAAGTAAGTGGGGAAAAACTGTGAGGTGGTGCTGCTCTCTAAAGAACCATCACTGAGCCTGAAGCTCTGAGTTTGACAGAGAAATCAGGAAGTTTTTTCTAAGCAACACCAGCCTAGGCCCCATCACTCTTGGCAGACGCAAGGAAGGATGTGAGGCGAGGAACATCCTGGATTATCTGTTGGACCCTAAATGCAATTTCAACATCCACATAAGAGAGAGGCAGAGGGAGGTTGAGGAGGCCATTGTGAGCATGCAGGCTGAGACTGGAGTGATGGGGCCACAGGTCAAGAGTGCCGACAGCCACCAGAAGCTGGAAGACGCAAGGCAGGACTCTCCCCGGAAGCCACCAGAGGGGGTGCAGCCATGTCAATAGCTTGATTGGAGGCAGAATCAACGAGACCTGGTGATGACCTTGAGGTGTCAGTGCCCTCCCCTCTACTTTGAGCAGCTGGGATCCTCCTCACTGCACTTCTGTGTCTAGGAGGACAAGGAGTGTAATTTTGTACATGAGTCTGAGGCTCTCCTGTGACATCCAATGGCCTGTGGTAGACAGATGAATATTTTGGTCTGAGATTGAGGAGGAGTTTATGAGCTAAAGATTAGAGAGACATGAATTGGCACTTGAAGCCCTGTGGCAGGATGTGGCCACTCAGAGTATGTAAACCAAGAGGGATACACCTTGGAGGATCGCAACATTCCCAGACAAGAGAGGGGAGAGCAGACAGTGAAAGAAACCAAGACAGCATGGCTAGATAGGGAGATGAGATTCAAGGGGAATGCGAAGGGGGAGATCCTGGTGAGGAGCACCCCCCCCCACACACGCACACAAACATGCACCTTCCTCTGCCTCTCCTGTTTGCCTGGACACCACAGAGAAACTCGGTGTTGTAAATATTTTTGTATTATTTTTTTTTCATCTGCTATTTGTAATTTACAAAGGGATGAATGGGATGAAAGTATACATTTCATTCATTCTCCTGGGACTGCAATCCTAGGGAATTTACAGTTGAACAATCCCCACTGCTCTGGAGCCACCAGGGAACCACAATTACCCAGCTAGAGGGCTGCAGTGGGTTATTATTGCCATGAGAAAGGCCAGGATGGAGCTGACTACACAGTAATCACGCCACTAGCATCACAGCTAGAGTGGCTCTCCCTCCACCGACACAAAAAGCTGAGTTAGTAAACCCGCAGCATTTGCATGCAGAATTAGTATTAAAAGCACTGCCTCTGTTAGATACAAGATCCCTTTGAAAGAAAGGGATGCGAAGATTAGAAGCCAGTACCAAAGGCTCTAGTTCCCAGCCTCTGCTGCCTATGCGCCTGGGGGTCGCGTCTCTGCATTCTTCAGCCCTGCCCCCCTTTCTGGGCTGTTTCTCAGATCCTGCCTGGGGTCAGGGTTCCCCCTGGGTCTGCTCTCTTCAGAGCTCCCCACCACCGTTTCGTCTTTGTCTTTAGCCTTGTTCTCCCAAAGGTGTCAGTCCTCCCTTTCCCTTGTACCCTCCTGGGCATTTCACGGGGCGTTTAAACAACTGAGCGTTTTAGGGAGGGGTTTGGCAGGAGTTAGGGCGAAGGGCTGGGGAGAGGCAAGGTCATGAAGGCCCTTTCATTCTCCCTGAATTCCCAGCCTCTATTTAAATTGAGTTCCATCCATAAGATCGCGGTATCTTGAAGACCTGGGCAGCCTTCGCCCTAGGTACCCCAGCTCCAGGAGAGACCCCGCCCCCGAACCTCGCCGGGCCAGGTGGCAGGGTCCGCAGGCTTACTTGGCCGTCTCTTGTTGCCATATTGAGAAGGGCACGCATCTTCCGGCCCAGGCTCTGCCATTCTTGCTCCAAGAGGCCGTCGTCGCGGGGCGCTTTCCACCAGCTCGACTGGGTGCTGCGGTGGAGGCTGTTTTGTGACGCGTCGCCATGGAGACGCAGGAGGGTCCCGACAGCTCATCTCCGGTGCACCGAGGTGCTGAGCGCTTCACCAGGCCGGCTGAGGACACGCTGTGCGATGGTAAAAGGATGTGTTTCTAGTGCCATGGATACCCTACTTTTGTGTATTTGTGTAATTCATGCAATAAGCTTTCCTGAGCACTGTCATACATTTGGGAAGAGGAGCAAAAGGGGATTAGACTGAAGAAAGTAATATTGTCCGGCTTTAACTGCAGATGTTCATCTTTGCGCAGTTTTCAGCTTAAGCGAATGAAGGCTAAATTGTCAGGGATCTTGCAGGATCTGAGCAAGAGGAAGTAGGAATCAAGCAAGAAGACAAAATCACAAGTCATGTGTGTCAGTGGAACTAGAGCCAGAGTCTCTGAGATAGGTCCATGCTATCAAACGGGCGACCCCAGCACAGGAATTAGGGGACAGTGGGAAGGTGGAAAGTGTGCTTGGAAAGAGGACTGAGCAGCGATGTGCGGGACCCCATTCTCCTCTCCAGGCCATGTTCCTGGCACCAAAAACTGTGTTTTGTACTTGTTGATTTAACTGTTCTTCTGTCCCCACAGATTGGACTGTGTCTCTCTCCCCCAGGTATGTTAGCATTTTCACAGAATGTAGAGGGTTTTATATTATTGGCAGCTACCTGGTAATCTGGTACATACTAGCAGTTTAGTAATATTGAATGTCTCCAAGTTAGGATACAGCTATTACCTACTTCCTTAGCTGATAAAGAATCTGCCTGAAATGAGGGAGATCTGTGTTCTATCCCTGGGTTGGGAAGATCTCCTGGAGAAGGGAAAGACTACCCACTCCAGTATTCTGGCCTGGAGAACTCCGTGGACTGTATAGTCCATGGGGTGGAAAGGAGTCGGACATGACTGAGCAACTTTCTCTATCATTACCCACTTAGGGCTTCCCAGGTGGCGCTAGTGGTAAAGAACCTGACTGCCAATACAGGAGATGCCAAAGACTACCCACTCCAATATTGTCGCCTGGAGGAGTCCATGGATGGAGGAGCCTGGAAGGCTACAATCCAGGGGTCGCAAAGAGTCAGATGTGACTGAAGTGACTTAGCATGGGTTACCCACTTCGGTGCAAAGAGAAAACAGTAAATATGCATTGGATACTGCCAGCTCCACGTTTAAAAAGCAATTTACGACAATCCCTTATTCTTTCAAAGAGTTATTCTAACACAGACCTTAGATAAACATGTTTACATGCAAGTACTAAAAAGTCCTTCATTTTTAGCCTAAAAATGAAGTGCTAAATAAGAATTTTCTGAGAGTAGAGTCCCATCCATGTAATGGAATGAATATAACACATTTAGACTCTGAAATTTGTTGCAATGAATGGTGGGACACACAGACTTCTATGGTATTAGAAGGAATGCATCTAAATTAAGATTTAGTAGTGAAGTCTAAATTAAGCAAGTAACACCCAATAACAGATTACTGTCTGGAAATAGTAGAGCTCATTAGCATAGTATAATTTAAAAGAGGTATATTTTAAAAATAGAGGAGTGAGTATATAGAATTTTAAAAGTGAATTTTTATTAATATCTTATATTTGACTTCTCCAGGCAGGCTGTGAAATGGGCAAGGGGTGGGGTGGGTTGGGTACACACTGAACTGAGAGCCAGAAGATCTGTCAGTTTTTACCTGGGGGCCTTGGGCACAAAGCAGATACAGTTCCAAGTCTCAGCTTTCTTATCTGTAAAGTGAATATACGACTACCCACCTCACTGGGCTGTAGAAACGAATAATTCTAACAATACTTGATAAATCATAAAGCCATACACACCTATGGTATTGCTCTTTTGTCTCATTGCTCTTCTGATCTTCATTCCTTTTTGTAGTCTTTCATTTCTGCTTCAAAATGGATGGTTCTTACAGGTCCATTTCATCGTGAACAGTACAGTGCTCTTCTTGCCTTTGAATTTGGGTTCCTTGAGGCAACTAGAGATTTCCCTGGTGGCTCAGACAGTAAAGCATCTGCCAACAATGCGGGAGACCCTGGTTCAAACCCTGGGTCGGGAAGATCTCCCGGAGAAGGAAATGGTAACCCATTCCAGTATTCTTGCCTGGAAAATCCCATGGACGGAGAAGCCAGGTAGGCTACAGTCCATAGGGTCACAAAGAGTCGGACGCGACTGAGCGACTTCACTTTCACTTTCACTTGAGACAACTCCATTCAAGGATTAAGTAGAAATGTTTCCCTTTCTTCTTTCCCATAACAGATACTAAGCACCAAAAGTGAGCCGTATGATGTATGTTAGAGGCATTAAGGGTTATTACTTGAGCTTTGGGGTAGGGGGGGGGGGGAGGCAGTGAAAGCAACCTAAAAGGATTGACTGAGCTGAGCTCCCTTGGAGAGTAAGATCAAACAAGTCCATCCTAAAGGAAATCAACCCTGAATATTCACTGGAAGGACTGATGCTGAGGCTGAAGCTCCAATACTTTGGCCACCTGATGCAAAGAGCTGACTCACTGGAAAAGACCCTGGTGCTAGGAAAGATTGAAGGCAGGAGGAGAAGGGGCGACAGAGGATGAGATGGTTGGATGGCACCACTGATTCAATGGACATGAGTCTGAGCAAACTCCAGGAGACAGGGAAGCCTGGTGTGCTGCGGTCCATGGTGTTGCAAAGAGTCAGACACAATTGAGCGACTGAACAAGCTTCCAAGGGCACTCAGAAGGCAACCAGGTGAACAGGGAGTGGCGCCCAAAGGCTGAGTGAGGCCCCAGAAGCGGGGACCGGCCTGTGTCCTTCAAAACCCCTGAGAACCTGGTGTTGCCATTCTATGAAAGAGGAGGGAGAGAGCCTAGCAGAAGGCCCAGCAGCCACTCTGGGAAACTTGGGCTCCACCTGAATGTGAGGAGAATGAAGTGGATTAGGCAACAGTGTGAAGGATCAGTTTAAGTAAATCCTCTTTTCCAGGAGTGAGAGAGGCAAGGTTCCATATCCCCTGCCAAAGTGAGTCAATCACACAGAAACTAAGACACTGAGTCTTCCAATACGCCTTTGAAAGAGTTTTGAATTGATCAAAACCAAATGGGGGCTTCCCAAGTGGCTCTAGTGGTAAAGAACCCACCTATCAATGTGGGAGACATGAGAGGCAGGTTCATTCCCTGGGTCAGGAAGATCCCCTGGAGAAGGAAATGGCAACCCACTCCAGTACTCTTCCCTAGAGAATCCCACGGACGGAGGATTCTCCCTGGCTGCAGTCCATGGGGTCACAAAGAGTCAGACACGACTGAAGGGACTTGGCACACACACAAAACCAGTTGAGAGTAGCTGCATTGAATGGGTTAAATGTTAATTGGTTATTCCCAATTTAAATGATTACAATCAATTTCTGTCTGCCATGCACATGGCCAGAAGAAACATGAGATGAAGAAGTAAGGACAGGGGTGGGTGGTGGAGGGAGGAGACAGCAAGGAAAGAACACTTGAATTTTGCCCATGTAAGAGAAGAGAGTCTAGTGGGGGAAGAGGGAATGGGTCAGGTAGAGGGTTATTACCTGAAAGGAGAGAAGAGTAACCAAGTTCATAGGCCAAGGCTAAGGAGCCACGAGAGAGAACTTGACCCTCCAGGGAGGGTGGATGGGGCCCCAGCCTGGAGGAAGTAGATGTGCCAGGAAGTGATCCCCAAACTGAGCATGTCTGCCACAACCTGGGCATCTGGTGAGGACACAGGTTCTGAGTCAGTAAGTCAGGGCAGAGGGTGGGGAGAGGGTAAGATTCTGCTTTTCTAACAAGACCCGCAGGTGATTCACGACATTTGAGATGGATAGATCTAGAACCGTGTCCCGGGACCAGCAGCCTTGGCATCACCTGGGAGCTTGTTAGAAACACAGATGCTCAGGCTCCATCCAGACCTCCTGGATCAGGATCTGCAGCCTCACCCTCAAGAGATTCCAGGGCACATTCCAGCCTGAGGAGCTCTGCTTCGGTTGACACGAGATGCAAGCTTGGAGAGGGAGTGGGAAAGAGTTGGTGGGAGACTCGGCTGGTGGCTGCTTCCAAAAGCCCAGAAAAGGTCACAGATATTCTTCAGCGATGCCAAGTGCTTTGGGTACCAATATGATGAGTGGGGTTTTTCTGACTTGCTTGTTGTATTTGGGCAAAAGACTTCCAGTTACTATGTGGTATGCAGTGCTTTTATTTTTATTCAAGTCTCTTCATGTAAAAAAAAAAAAAAAATACTGCCATTTCTCTTTTAGCTGATTGATTGCCTTGTAAAACATTTCCTCAGTTTCTGTGATGGACTCTGTGTTATTAAGGGTTCTCTAGAGAAACAGAACCAATAGTGTGTGTGTATACAGAGAGAGAGACTTAGTTTAAGGAATTGGCTCCCACACTTGTGGGGCCTGGCAATTCCTAAATCTGCAAAGTAGGCCAGCAAGCCAGAGGCCCAGGATGGCCTGGGGCAGAATGAGGTCCAGGTCTTCCTGAGGTCACCTGGTTCCTATCTGCCACCAACAGGGGTTGTGGTTAAGCAATCCAAGAATGACTGCTATCCTTCCATTGAAAAATCCAGAAAAGAAAATCCCATACTAGTCTCTATTAGGACAGTCCAGTTTAACAGGGTAAATTCTAAGCTCTGCTTCTAACTTGCCACTCACCAAACTCACATTTTATTCAAATAAAGCCGTAACAGCAAGTTCAGACCTTTGATTCTATCAAAACCTTGTCAATAGTACATACATGTCACCTCCCTCCTGGGCCATCTCTCTTGTCTTCTGATTCTTGAGTTTTTGTCTTCTCTGAACTCTTAAGAGTAATTATTCATGCCTTACACTGTTGGTTCTCTCCAGTTTATTCAAGCCATGAGTATCAAGTGTGAACATTCATTTAAAATCTGTTGGGCCAGCATTTATCCTTCCAAATGAATGTTCTCTTCTTCAAAGTAATCATTTATTATACTGACACTGCTATTGCTTAAAGCATCTTTGAAATGCGTTAGAAACTCTGTTCAGAAATTGATGCACATTCTTTTGAATTTCTTAAATATGGGTATAACTTTGCTCTTTGAAGATAGAGTACTTGAAACAGAAGACGTTTGAGCTGATAATTAAGGTAAGCAATCGAGTTAGGCAGTGTTATCCTTTGGCCAAAATTCAAACTCTAACCATGAGGTAATAAGATAAAAATTCCCTCCTGTAGATAATGTCCGGATTTGCATTCTTTTGGAACAAATTAATAGCTTAAAGTGACTCTTTCACTGAGAGCTTCTGTAATCTGTCACTTGGATAAATCAATCATTACATGTTTATTTTAAAACTAAATTTTACACTTACCGTCATTAATTTTATCACCAAAACTGGATCATAAGCATTTTAGATGCTTTCAATTTTGAATGTGTCCCTGAGCACTGATACTATTGTTCTTACTAGCTGAGCACCTGTCTGTTACAAGACTGGACACTCCTTAAAAGCAAGGGCTATGTTTTAGGCACCATTACTCACCAGCCCTCGGCTTCCCTGGTGGCTCAGATGGTAAAGAATCCACCTATAATGTGGGAGACCTGGGTTCAATTCCTAGGACGGGAAGATCCCCTCGAGGAGGGCATGGCAACCCCCTCCAGTATTCTTGCCCAGAGAATTCCATGGACAGAGGAGCCTGGCAGGCTAAGTCCATGGGGTTTCAAAGAGTCAGACACAACTGACCAGCTAAGCACACATACGTATTTCCTTAAAGGCCGTGGATAGACTTTGCTAAGTGAATATCGAATGAGTGAATGCACTTGGTTCCGAGTCAACTGATAACAAATTTTAATGATAAAAGAAAACTTTTAGATCTTTAGTCCATTCCTGGAGTGATGACTGATGGCTTTTCAAAAAATGGACTTTGTCAATTTTTGTGAATAGAGTTTCTATTCCCTTTGGGAAGTATATACTATTGGATATCCACCTAAGGTTTATTTGCTCTGGTATAAAACTTATTTGATTGTTAATATTCTTCATTTTGCACTGAATTTGAATAATAAACATTTATAATTTTCTGTTATTAAGGAAGATTCCCATTTTCTGAAACATCAGTATCACTTTTTTTCCTCCAAATACTTCATAGACTTGTTATTCAAAAAAGGCTCTTCTTTTTAAAAATTTTTGTTTATTTATTTTTGGGTGTGCCCTGCAGCATGCATGATCCTTGTTACCTGACCAGAGATCAAACCTGCGCCCCCTGCATTGGAAGCACAGAGTCTTAACCACTGGACCACTGGGGAAGTCCCCCAAAAGGCTCTTCCTGAGAAAGTAGCTATAAAACCACAATTCTTACTGTAAGTTAGTAAGTTACAAGGCCAACATACCACCTGCATAGCATGATGGAATGGTCACACACCTTGGTCACAAATTTAATCAATTCTATGTTGAATGCTAAGGAAACATTTAATTTCACGAATATGGCACATACCATTTCAAATACAAACGAAAGGACAATTGGTGGTGCTATCAAAATGCATCATACAGGAACATTCTTTAAAAGGATAAGAAAATTATACTTGGGACCCACAAATCTTTCTCATTAGAAGCCTATGTAGCAATTCATTCATGAAGGTTTTTATATGTAGATAGGATGATTTTTTTTTCTTTTTGAAGAACTCCACTGTAGCTATGAGATGAAAAATGTTATTGATGTGACTACAATGTATTATGATAATATATAGCTTTCTTCTATTTTGCTTTTAGTGTTAGGATTGCTAAAAGCTTATAAAATACCCAGCTGACATTATGTGCTTTTATTAGAGAGGACACGGCCGCATACATTATCCTTCTCCCGTCATGTGTGGTATCGCATCACCTGGCCTCTCTCTGCACAGGCCACTCTGTTAAGAGGGAGGCCACAGGAGTTCAGATTTCAGGCAGCGGGGGCAGGCTTGCAATCCTACCAGACTGGCCAGCCCTCCGTCAAGCCTCACCTCCGCTGTTTGTCCTAAGGTTTCATCCCACCAGCAGGATGACAGACTTGACTTCTGGAGAAAGATGTCCTGGACTTTTTGCTGAGCCAGGTTTGCAAGACAGTGGCACTGCTAACCTCACACTTGCTGGGTTTAGGTTCAGACAGGGATGTCCCCAAGCAGAGGGCCAAACCTGGAAATAGGAAGCATCTTGGGGCAAAACCTGGGTAAGATGGCTCCGCCTGGGAAGCCCCCAGGATGCCAGGGTATGTGGTGCCAGGGTATGCCAGGGTATGATGCCTGCTGCTTCCCTCTGGCTCTTTGCAGAAGCGTTCAAAGAAGAGGAACCTTCCAGCCGTGGGGCCAAAGCCTCCCATCCTGAAGTCAGCTGCATCAGACTGCCAAGGCATCACCCTTGGAAATGCAAGGAAGGGGCCTGTCAGAGGAGAGGGTCTGGAGGTACCCGCCTCCCTACTCTCCCACGTCCCCTTAGCCCTTGATGCTGGCACAGGCCTGGGGTGTAGGAGGAACTGCGGAACATCCAGCCCAATCAGATAAATGGGTTTGGTGTCTCCTCAGATTCCACAACGCATGGAAATGGCAATTCTGCCACAAGAGGCTCCATCAGAGATGATCTGGGTGACAGACTGCAGTTAAAAACTTCATCTATTGAACCTGAAAAAAAAGTAAAAAGGGCCTGCATTATTACCATCTCTGGTAAACCAAAACCCAACAGTACTTAAAACCCACACAACATCCAATGTAAACATTTCAATGTGAACAGAGAATCCTGGCTTCCCCAGAAAAACTCAAAAGACAGAAACATGCTACTTGCTGTTCACCAAGAGGACGCGGATGGTCACCTGCCTCTCCGTAAACTGGGCATGCAGGTACCGTTTCTCACTTGATGACAGAAGGCCCACAGGTGGGGACCAGATGCCAAGGACAGAGGTCAGTTTCTGAGAAGGAGACTCTAACTGATCACCAGGGCAGAGCCAGTGGAGATGCCTGCCTGGCCACTGATGTGTTGTGGCTGGACCACCTGAGGTGCATAATTATGGCTCAGATGAGCCTTGAGGAATCCTCCCTCCCCCGTTCTGGAGTGGAAGGGGGCCTCAGGGCTGGGTCAGAGTAAACTTGCAAGGAAGCACTGCCCAACTTCACATGCCCCTCGGTGTCCCCGGGATACCCAGTGGATGCAGCCTGCAGGACAGAGAGTGAGTGATGGTGAAACAGAGAAAGCCTGCCCAGGCTGCCCTGGCCAGGGGGTGAGGCTGGAGGGCGTCCAAGGGAGGACCGGGCATCTGGTGTGGGCACAACCAGACAAGGTAACCTTCCCCAAAAGGATGAGCATATAAACCCTGCTCCCCACCACCACACATGGCTGCGATGGGACAGAACATAAAGGCATCTTTGTAAGGAACACCCAGATAGAGAACATAAAGCAATAAGGAGGGGGAAAAGGGGAGGAGCGGGGAAGGCAGGAGGGAGGGAGGGACACAGAGACAGAGGGAAGCTGCTTCCAGGATAAGAAATAACCAGGAGTAAGCGACTGATCTGATCTGATCTGAAGCTTCCCTGGTGGCTCAAATGGTAAACAATCTGCCTGCAATGCAGGAGACCTGGGTTCGATCCCTGCGTCAGGAAGATCTTGGAGAAAGCAATGGCAACCCACTCCAGTATTCTTGCCTGGAGAATTCCACGGACAGAGGAGCCTGGCAAGCTACAGTCTTCAGGGTTGCAAAGAGTTAGACGTGACTAAACAATTAATACACACTTCAAGCTATTTTGCTAGAAACATTGGAAGAAAGCAACTGTCATGGAAAACAATTAGTGAAGCATCTGTATTCTTTAAAAAAATTTTTAACTGCAGTTCATAGAGACTGGTGGATTTTTTGGCTTGTTGGAGTATTTTTCTTTGTTGGCAATTAGCTGCAAGAGTACTGGTTCAAGGAAGTTGCCTTTCAGCACAGACTAGCCTGGGACAGAGGGCAGGCTCAGCAGAAGACAAATCCAGACAAGACTTGACTGGTGTCACTGCCTTAGCCACACCACCTGAAAAGTCTTGCCAAATCCTGGGGAGGAGCTACTGGATAGAAAATCCAGAACGCACCAGATATGACCTGCAGTTTGTTAAGAGAAGAAGTCTCACGGGTTATTCTTTAGTAGTCTTAGAAACCCTGGAGAACCTTCCAAATATATTTTTTATAATTTTATTGATTTTATTTATTTTCTGGCTGTGCTAAGTCTTTCTTGCTGCATGGGCTTTTCTCTAGTGGTGAGTGCGGGCTACTCTCTAGTTATGATGGGAGGGCTTCTCATTGTAGTGGTTTTTCTTGTTGCCGAGCACAGGCTCAATATTGTGGCGCAAGGGCTTACTCTGAGGTATGTGGGATCTTCCCAGACCAGGAATGGAGCCCATGCCTCCTGCACTGGCAGGCAGATTCTTTACCACTGAGCCACCAGGGAAGCCCTCAAACATTTTTAAAGATGGATGTCTCGACCATGTGTCTTCCTCCCCTAACCAACACGTTTCCCTAACATTCTGTTGCCCTGAATATGCACATCAGGAAAACATCATTCTTCTTTAGTTAAATTATTGTTAAAAATACTTCAATGAGCATTAACATGTATTTATGTTAACAATATATTTTAAAATTATTTTCTGAGTATGCTGCACAGTGAAACCACTGAGAGAAAACCTTAAGAAGCCTGAAAGGAAAAGTCATTATATTCTTTTTTAAAAAATTTATTGGAGTGCAGTTGATTTACAGTGTTGTGTTAGTTTACTATATTTCCTTTTGGTAGTAAATGTTTCTCACTTCTTTCTGAAAAATGTGATATTATATTTCCCCTTTATCAAGAGGCCTTTCCTTTTCCATTAATTGATTCTTTTCTCCCGTGATATTATTCTACCCTTCAACTATCATTCTGGGGGTACTTGAGAACTTTTTTTAAAGGTCAGATTTATTTTTTCATTTAAAAAAATTTTCTGGTCCCTCCACATGGCATGTGGGATCTTAGTCCCCTGATCAGGGACTGAACCTCTCTCCCTGCAGTGGAAGTGCAGAATCTTAACCACTGGACCACCAGAGAAGCCCCTACTTGAGAATTTTTAACATACCTCTAGAAGTTACGCTGAATTTTCGATCAGAAAAACTGCTCCTTCGGATTAAAGGTTCACTCATTTTTTCCAGAAATAATTTAATGGTCTCCTTCTTTTCTGGGCTTGTACTTGACAAATTTAGAACTTTTCCATTCACTTTTACAGTGGAATTGCTGAGCCCAAACCAATAGAAGAAATCAAACAATGCATCGGCTTTGAATTCATACGCAAAGCTCAACTCTTCTCCGTTAACAACCTTGTTTCCTGGAGGGAAAAAATTCTTTACTGCCTCTTGAAAATCAAACTGAAATAGAAAGAAGCATTTAATTAATTACATGAATATAATTATAACATTATATTATAGACATACATTACCATACAATTATACTATAGAATTAACAGCTGTCCAAATGTCCAAAATATCACACCCTTTATTTCTCTTTCTGACATAATTTTAAATAGGTGTCTTTATTTAAAAACAAACAAACAAATCTTTACCTTTGCATAAGTTCCATCAAGTTCAAGGTAAAGACCTTGAACTGCTTGGTCAAACTGATATTTATTCTTACCCCATTTCTCAGAAGTTGCTAGAAACTAAGTTCACCTTATTGGTAGTGATAATGCAGCAACAGAAAATGTCAGTCTGGATTCAGTTAAGTGAGAGTTAAGCTTTAGGGACTCCATCCTGGCTTGCAATGTCCAGACCCCCTTCTGTGTTGGCAGCCGTGGATTAACACAGGCCAACTCACCTGGAGCCGGTAGCTTTCTCCAATCACTGAGGAAATGACCATGTCCATCCCCTGCTCTATCTGTCTTCTTATCTTGGGGTGCCTTGTGTTTACAAGAAATGCGTATGTCCTTTCTAGAAATGAGGAAGCACAAGTCAAAAACAAGGGCTCACTTGTGACCTAGACCTGCTTCTTAGAGAATTGTCGACTTTCTGGTCACCAGCAAGCCAAATGACATCAAGGGCTCAGATGCGCTAACAAGCATTCCTTGTTACACTGTGATCTGTTCCTGGCCCCTCCTGCAGAGAAGGGCATCTTGACTTTGAATTATGAAGTGAGCAGGGGATCTGAATGACTCCGAACAAGATGAGCAGAGAATCAGCTCTATGAATCTGAATGAGGAAGGGCGTGTTTGAGGAAGTCTCTTTGGAATTTGTAGGCCCATTCTTACTCTCTTGGACTCATTTTTAAATAAGAACATTTTAGAAGTAAGTTTAAGAAATTCTAACGCTATCACAGAACTTATGCTCGTGACTCTCCACATACCACTTTGAGCAGGAGGAAGACGGGCAAATAGAGATATTTTCATATAGGAATTTGAGTTAATTTAGTTGCTATCAGTTTGATTTCCTGGAAGAAACAATAAAGGGATATCTTTGAAATTTGAAGGCCACAGCATGAAACATGAAAGCATCTACAAGCATTTTTCTTTTCTTTAAAATTAATTTTTATTTAAGAATAATTGCTTAATAGTGTTATGTTAGTTTCTATTGTACAGCAAAGTCAGTCAACTACACGTATATATATCTCCCCTCTTTTTTGGATTTCCTTCCCATTTAGGGCCACCACAGAGCACTGAGTAGAATTCCCTGAGCTATACAGTAGGTTCTCATTAGTTATCTATTTTATATATAATATCAATAGTATATATACATCCATCCCAATCTCCCAATTCATGCCACCCTCCCTTTCCCCGCTTGGTGTCCAGATGAAGCTTTGCAAATAACATTTATTTCCTTTATCCCAGTTTTCTCATCTGTGAGAGACAGAGAGAGAAAACTAGGATTCTCATCTGTAAGAACCCACCTGCAATGTGGAAGACCTGGCTTCAATTCCTGGGTTGGGAAGATCCCCTGGAGAAGGGAAAGGCTACCCACTCCAGCATCCTGTCCTGGAGAATTCCATGGACTGTATAGTCCATGGAGTCGCAAAGAGTCGGACATGACTGAAGTGACTTAGCAGCAGCAGCAGCAGAGTGACTTTCACTATCACTATCTCATCTATAAAATGGGGATGGTATAAGTACCACATAGGCAGGATGACCAGGCATCCTAGTTATGCCTGAGTCAGTTCTAGTTCATACCTTTGTCCCAGCATAATGATTACAATTCCTGTTTTCAGGTTCAAAAATGTTCTCCTTTGGATGACATGCCCCACAGGGTTTTTGCCCAATTATTGACATTAACTCATTCCTCACATGAGTATTTGATACGGGGTAGGCACCCCACTCCAGTACTTTTGCCTGGAAAATCCCATGGATGGAGAAGCCTGGTAGGCTGCAGTCCATGGGGTTGCTAGAGCTGGACACCACTGAGCGACTTCACTTTCACTTTTCACTTTCATGCATCAGAGAAGGAAATGGCAACCCACTCCAGTGTTCTTGCCTGGAGAATCCCAGGGACGGGGGAGCCTAGTGGGCTGCCGTCTATGGGGTCACACAGAGTCGGACACGACTGAAGTGACTTAGCAGCAGCAGCAGACAGTATGATATATCATCATCATCATCACTCCAGTCATTTTTGCAACCCCTTCAGGCTCAGAGATCACTTCCTGCCAAGACAGGAAGTACAAAAGAAAACTCAGAGACAAATGGCTTCTGCCGCAGGGTCATTTAGAGGTATGCTCTGCAGGCCTCCACTGATGGCCTAACCCATCTAGCTTCCAGCCTTGCACAAGCTGACACCCTCTCTGCTTTCTCCACGTCCAACTTCTGCCTCATCAACAGGCCACAGTCCACAGCCCAGAAAGGCAGAACCAAACCCAAACTTTATACACCTACCTTTCGAGGAGTCTTTTTTGGTCTGTACATGAACAAAGAAGAGCATTGGTTTGCTCAATATAGTTTCCCTGTAGTCTTTATAATCGCAGTAGTTGGTCAGTTCCACATATCTGTGAAAAAAGCAGAGATGATTACAAATGCTATGTAGCCTTCCACTGAAGTCAGGACAGGCATGTACTGGACACGTGTCTGCTATATCCACAGACCCTCCAAGGGAAGTCCTCTAAAATGTATTCTTCGGGAGGCAGTCATATCTTATATCAAATAAGTAATTCCCCCTCCCCTGGTTGACAGACAGATCAACATGCCACCCAAAGGTGGCCTGGGGCTGGGGGAGCCTGGCACCAGCATTCAGCTCTCAGGGGCAGCCTTTACCAAATGATGACCACTACCATCTTTTTGGGCTGTAAGACAGCAGTGTGTGTGTGTGTGTGTGTGTGCACGCGTGCCCACTCAGTCGTGTCTGACTCTCTGTGACCCCATGGATTGTAGCCCACTAGGCTCCTCTACCTGTGGGATTTTTCTAGGCAAAAATACCAGAGTGGGTTGCCATGCCCTTCTCCAGGGTATCTTCCCGATCCAAGGATCAAACCCTCATCTCTTGTGTTGGCAACTGGATTCTTTACCACTAGCCACCTGGGAAGCCCCTAAGATAGTGCTACCAGAGCACTATGTATCCCTGAATTGAGAATGAATTATCCTTCATAAGTGGACTTCTCAAGGTCTTCTCCAGTGCAGTCATCCTAACTGATGGATCTGAAATTTTCCTTTCCTTCTCTTTTTCTCTTCCCTTTTCTAATCCTGAGATAAACCCAGCCCCCTCCAGAGATGCAATATTCACATGAACTACTTCACATCTCCCCCGATTGTGAGCTTGTACAGTTTTAAAAAACTAATGTAGGATTTCTGCCCAGGGCCCTATTCAATTTAGCCTCCTTGGTCTTAGTTCATTATTTCAACCCAGGAAGATCTTTTTGCTTTTTGACTGTGTCTTCCAGCATGTCAGTTTCGTCTCCCTACTCTACACATTTTCCAAGCTGCCTTTCTGTGTCTCTACCTGCATTGTTGATTTAAAAGAAGACAGATGTAAATTGGCTTCTTTCAAGAAGATGGCTAATTTTCTAGCCAAACCCAAGTTCAGAAGCGGCGTGGACACGGGTGGGCTGAGAGGTACCCAGCGGGCTGGGGGATGCATCTGCCCTGAGCCCTCTTCAAGACAGGGTGGCCTCCCCACTGATGGGCATCGCTGTGAGGTCTGCGTGGGGTGAATGGGGGGCTTTTGCTATAGGGCTGTGTGTTGGCTTCTAGTCCCAGGCAGAGACCACTCCTGCATTTCTGGTTTGTGGTCCTTCCAGAACCTGACCTGAAAAATCACCACCTTGGGGACCACCTGCAGCTGGGGGGCTCTGGCCACACAGTCCTCAGCCTCCTTCCCCATCAACCTGCTTAGAGGGGCTGGAGCTGGAGACCCAGACCAAAGCCTGAGTCAAGAGCAGTGGGAGAATTTATCTACCCCCGAGTCAGGAAAACACAGCTTCCGCTCATCCGCCTCCAGCTCCGTCTCTTAGAAATCTGTGTCATCATCTTTTTTTCTGGGATTGTCAGATCCGATATTGAGAGCTTTTAAAACCTGACCCCCGATGGAGCACCTGGAATGCTTCCTGCCTTCTATTTCACCAGGCTTTTAATGTGGCCTCCACCTCCCAACCCTGGGCATGGGGGTGGGGATGGTGGTTAGGGGGGTGCTCCCGTGATGGATGAGGGGGACACAGGCTGGTGCATCCAGGCAACGAGAGGTGGGGGCTGGTGTCCCTGTTCAGGGGTGTGGGTGCGAGGGGGCAGGAGTTGGGGAGAGGAGGGTTGGGGTGGAGAAGTGGGGAGCCATGGAATGGACTGGGTGAGAGAATCCAGATGCAGACTGGGATCTGCATGGCTTTTCCTCCATGCCTCCCTGCCTGCCCCCCACCCTCCACCCCTGCCGCCACCCTTCCTGGGCAGAACAGGGTGGAGAGAGCATGGGGTAAGCGGGCCCCTGAAGGGCAATGTCACCGTTCTTCTTTGTCCCAGCTGACCAACTGCCAAAAGGTCCTGGAGAAAGGAAGCAAAGGAGAAGGAAGGAAGAAGGGAATGCCCCTTGCTGGGTTCCTTCTCTCTCATTCATTAATTCATTCACTAAGCCTGGGTGCTGACCTGTGCCTTACGCAGCTGAGGTGCTCAGGGCCCAGGAAGTGGGGGTGGGGTCGCAGGGCAGCAGTACAGGGGTCCCCCTGTGCTCCCCACCCCCTCTGCCATCCATCTATTTGGCTGTCAAGGACCTAACACAGGCAGGTGAGTGACCAGGGAAGCAGGGGAGGAGAGGCCAGTCAGTGAGGTCTGTGATTTCAGGGGGTGTGAGACAGGGTACAGGGAGAAAGAAGAGGAAAAGCTTATAGCAAAAGAAGCAAAGACCAAATCTGATTGGAGTAAACAGAGAGACAGATGCACGATGCTGGGCCGGGACCCCACCTTGATTATCATGAAGTGAATTCATAGTCAGTTACTGCTACTGCTGCTAAGTCGCTTCAGTTGTGTCCGACTCTGTGCCACCCCATAGACGGCAGCCCACCAAGCTCCCCTGTCCCTGGGATTCTCCAGGCAAGAACACTGGAGTGGGTTGCCATTTCCTTCTCCAATGCATGAAAGTGAAAAGTCAAAGTGAAGTTGCTCAGTCGTGTCCGACTCTTCACGACCCCTTGGACTGCAGCCTACCAGGCTCCTCCGTCCATGGGGTTTTCCAGGCAAGAGTACTGGAGTGGGGTGCCATTGCCTTCTCTGATAGTCAGTTAAGCACTTAATATTTCCCTCAAGGTGATTCCTCTGCTCTCAACAGCCATGGTCTTATGGTCACTCTCTAGGGCATGCGTGCGTGCGTAATACAGTGAGAAAGCCTGCAGTCTGGACTTACCCAAATGACAGTGCTCCACTTGCCTCTGCCTAAAATCGATTGTTTCATTGGAGGTATCGTTGGCAGGGAAAAGATAAAAATCTCAACTTGGAAACAATCACCGGTTGGGAAAATAATTGGTTTCCTCCAGAATTCCGCGGAAGAGGCTTTTTCTGAATGCTACTAACCCTGATCAAAGTCAAGGGACTTGGAGGAGGGAGGGGAAGGGGGGTCTTCTGGAGAGTCACATGTTGAGTTAAATGCATAACTTAAACATGAGTCACTTCTTCTGGAGCCTGAATTTAATAAGATATCCTGAATAATAAGATGACTCTCAACATCATTTAATCTTCCTTTGATGATTTAGAGACACTTTTAGGATCTTACCCGGGCTGTCAACACATCACAGAGCAGTGCCAGTTATCGCTGTACCACAGATGTGAGAAAATGCTGCTCACGCGAGAGCTCTGATAACAGAATTTGCAGACGAGATTGTGGCAAGATCCCTGCTTAACGCTCTATTGAAACCAGGTTGCAAAGAAGAAATATCCCCTTACGTTCATCCATTCCCAGCCTCCCAGACATGGTCCAATTGTTAAACACCTCAGAATCACAGTGGAATAAATAAATGGGAACATCCCTTTTGAATTCAGACATATGCACAGACACTGCCCTTCAGAGGCCTGCTGGTATGAAATTTGGATATGCAAGTCACTAAGATACAAAACAGACTGAGGACCTCATTGTTAAATCTCACAGGTCTTCAAGTACCCGACATTCAACTAACAGTTTTAAGATGAGCCTGACTAAACTACCTTAGTCTGATGAGACTAGCTATCTCATCTTTCATTATGCATATTTCTGAACTGCTAATGCAGATATTGCTCCTGTGTCCTGGATATTTATTATATTTGCTGAAGTTATCCCTAGGGAAGAGAAGCAGTTGACGAGAGCTGCTTTAAACTGATTTCTTCAGTGCTTTTACCCTGGCCCCAGAATGCTCCTAGGTTGGAACTTCCTACACCTGGCTTTCATCCACTGTGATGGGAAAGCATGGTGGTGGTGGTGGTTTAGTCGCCAAGTCATGTCCCACTCTTGCGACACTATGGACTGTATGTAGCCTGCCAGGCTCCTCTGTCCTTGGGATTCTCCAGGCAAGAATACTGGAGTGCGTTGCCATTTCCTTCTCCAGGGGATCCTCCCAACCCAGGGGTTGAACCCAGGTTTCCTGCATTGCAGGCAGATTCTTTACCAACTGATCTATGAGGGAAGCCGCAGTGGAAAGCATAGTGATTCAAAATAAGAAGATTTAATTTGTATCCTGATTAACTGGCTATGTGAACTCAGTCCCAGAGCCACAGCTCATCATGACCTTGAGTGAGTTACTTAACCCATCTGACCCGGTCCCCTCATCTATACAAGGGATATAACAGAATCACCATCCATTTGATGATGTAATGAAGTGCCAGTAACATAGACATACAGACGTGGGCTCATAGTAGATGCTCAACAAACATTATTAGTGTCTTTAATTCTGGCCAACTCCGCTGACCCTAGGGTGAAATTCTGTAAGCTTCTGATGCACAGCCAGGGCTGTGTTCATTCAAGTTACCAGGAAAAGAGGACTATGTATAAGTTTCTGAAAAATAAATAAGTAAGAGTTTCTCCTTCCTTGATCCAATTTCTTTCCTCATCTTTTTAGTTTGGAAAGCTAAAGGGAACTGCTTAATGAAGGCAATATCTGAAAGATGGGACCAAGAAAGAACATAGAATTTTTGCTTCTAGCAAATCAGGGGTAGCTAAGATCACCCACCCCAAAGATACCTATTCTTCTCCAGTTTCCTTCAGATTTTACATCATCTTGGAATGATTCAAAAGTCACTCCAAATTTTCCCGGCCCCTGAATATTTAAACTGGCTTCCCTCATGGCTCAGCAGTAAAGAGTCCACCTGCTAATGTAGGAGACTTGGGTTCAATCCCTGGGTAGGGAAGATCCCCTGGAAAAGGAAACAGCAAACCACTCCAGTGTTCTTGCCTGGTGAATCCCGTGGACAGAGGAGCCTGGTGGGCTACAGTCCATGGGATCACAAAGATTTGGACACAACTTAGCAACTAAACAACAACTGACAATTTGTTGTTAATACTCAAAGACAAATAGAAATTCAAATGCATGCTCACATCTGTGTGTGTGTGTTCATTTCTAAAATATGTAGGAAGGAATAGAGAAAAAGAGGAATATATTGGATAGTCCTTGTGTAAAAGGCCCAGAAATTGCTAATATCTTCCACAATTCTTTGCTGTGACTAAGCAAAAGCTTACAAGGACATTCTTTCCAGTGTCAACTTGTTAGTTTTATGCAAAACCTCCCCTACACACTCAAAACAGTTCCTTTGGTTTATCATCTCACCTTCTTCTTCTGCCCGACTCTTGTGAAATAAACAAAAATTTCCAATTCATCACTCTAATGTCTGTGGCTCTAATCATTGATATGCATGTTCAATCATTCATTTCTGCAATAAACAGTGACTAAGCAAATGTTAGGACAAACCTAGACAGTGTGTTAAAAAGCAAAGACATCACTTTGACAACAAAGGTCCATA
Source organism: Bos mutus (assembly GCF_027580195.1). NCBI lineage: Eukaryota > Metazoa > Chordata > Mammalia > Artiodactyla > Bovidae > Bos > Bos mutus. The sequence goes on from NC_091628.1 coordinate 29,873,658, forward strand.
TAGTCAAGGCTATGGTCTTTCCAGTAGTCATGTACAGATGTGAGAGCTGGACAGTAAAGAAGGCAGAGTGCCAAAGAATTGATGCTTCTGAACTGTGGTGCTGGAGAAGACTCTTGAGAGTCCCTTGGACAGCAAGCAGACTAAAGCAGTCAGTCTTAAAGGAAATCAACCCTGAATACTCTTTGGAAGGACTGATCCTGAGTCTGAAGCTCCGATACTTTTGCTCCTGATGCAAAGAGCTGACTCATTGGAAAAGATCCTGATGCTGGGAAAGATTGACAGCAGAAGAAGAGGGCAACAGATGAGATTGTTGGATGGCATCACCAATTCAATGGACATGAGTTTGAGCAAACTCCAGGAGATGGTGAGGGACAATGAAGCCTGGCATACCGCAGTCCACAGGGTTGAGAAGAGTTGGACACAACTTGGTGACTGAACAACAAAGCACCTACTATGTGCTTGGCACTGGGGCCCTAACAAAGAAAATAGTCTTGCTTTCTAGAAGTATACAGAAGCCCTTAGGAGAGGGCTAAAAAAAGGTACCATTTCAATATGAAAAGATTCACAACTAAGACCTCATTGCTTATAGTCTGATTATTGGACCTACAGCACTGACATCACAGGGGAGCTTGTAAAACTGCAAAATTCTGGGTCCCTCTCCAGTTGTATCTGATCTACAATCTGTTTTAACAAGCTCCTCAGGAGACTTGCAAGCTTATTAAAAGTTTGAGAAGCTTTGGCCTAGGACACAACCCCTGTTATTCAGAGGCTTACAAACTAATTAATCATTCAAACACACACAGACCAGAGGACTGCACAGTGCCCTGCTTATTGTGTCCACAGGGCTATGTCCTAGCGATGTAAATAAGAAGAAGCAAAGCCAAGAGCCTGAAGTTAGAATCATTTACTGAGCTGAGTCAGGTATAGCAGAAGGGTTGTTCTGTCAGGCCAAATAGACTGCCAATGGGTGGGCAGAAGCAGGAGATGGGAGCCCCGGTCGGGGCAGGGAGTCATGGCTTAGCTAAGCCTTGGGGACTGTGGGTGGCTGCATCCAGGCCTGCAGGTGTGTGTTTGCAAGGACTGGAGTGTGGCTGGAAGGACAAAGCTAGGCTCCCAAGGAAGAAAGCAGCAATGGCTCGTGGCTTTTTTTTTTTAATTGCACCCAATCTTAAAAAGTATTGCAGCATGCATGCCCTTAGTTGAGGCACACGGGATCTAGTTCTCTGACCAGGGATCGAACCCAGGCCCCCTGCATTGGGAGCTCAGAGTCTTAGCCACTGGACCACCAGGGAAGTTCTGTGGCTCATGGCTTTTGAATCACCCCATATGGGTTTGATTTCTGCCTCTGTGACTTCAGCAAATATTTTAACCTTGTTGAGATGTATATTCTCACCTATAAAATCTGGCGGACAAGAGGTGCCCCATGAGGAGGCTGAAAGATTAAATAGCATGTGAAGTATTTGGCGTTGGGGTTGCTTGATGAGAACATAAGCTGACATTGGTCCCGTGATGAAGGTGTGCCACTGACTATCTTGAGGGCTTAACAGATTTTAATTCTGAACAACTTATAAAGTTGGTGGCATTATTATTCCCAGTTTACAGCTGAGGAGACTGAGTCACAGAGATGAAGTCACTTTCCCCAGTCACTCGGCTAGTAAGCAGCGGGACCAGGGTACAAACCAAGGCAGCCTGGCCCAGCACTCATGCTTATCCACACTTTGTTGTTGTTGTTCGGTCGCTCAGTTGTGTCTGACTCTTTGTGACACCATGGACTGCAGCACAGCAGGCTTCCCTGTCCTTCACTATCTCCTGGAGTTTGCTGAAACTCACATCCACTGAGTCAGTGATGCCATCCAACCATCTCGTCCTCTATCACCCCCTTCTCCTCCTGCCTTCAATCTTTCCCAGCATCAGGGTCTTTTCTAATGAGCGGGCTCTTTGCATCAGGTGTCCACATTTACCCTAAACTGAATTCCATAAAAACCATAGTTCAACACATGAGAGGTTATTACTTCATCAATACCACTATGCGTCCTGTATAAGGGGCTGCTATCCTGGGCAGGTCATTAAATCCAAGACTCAGACCTGGGGCCAGAGCAGAGGATTGGTCGTGTCAGGAGCCCACTGAGCACAACAGTAAGGGTGGCCAGGCTCCATGCGGAGATGCTTCTGAGAAGTGGGCCTGGGCCGCAGACAGAGCCCAGGCACCTCCCACCCACCGTGGATGGAGCTGACACTCCCCCCAGTGACAATCTAAGTATGATCCAACCCTGACGCATCCTCCCCTGAGTCTTTACCCCCATGAGTCTCCTCCCTGCCTGCCCTGCACTTCCTGCCCCAGGCGGCTCACCTCAAGGGGGTTGAGACCATCACTCAGCTAAGAGATGCTCAGATCTGAGCAGAAGCAGGTCACAGCACTACTTTCAGCGGCTTCCTTCATACCGCTGGACTTACTTTCTCTTTTAGGCTGATTATATGTGTACTGGCTGATGTAATCCCAGTCATTTATTTGAGGTTCAGGAAATCTATGAGCGTGCTGCTGTGTCCCAGAGGAAGTCAGAATTATTCCAGGTTGGAAGCAGCTAGCTGACAGCCTGGGCTGTAGAGTTAGACAACTCTGCTGAGAGGCCTTGGCCCTGCAGTTCACCGGCATCTCACCCAGGGAAATTACTTAATCTGAGTCCTAATTTTCTCATCTGTAAAAATGAGAAACAAACAATGGCACCAACTTTGCCAGCTTTTGTGAGACAATAGCTGTGAAATACTTGGCACCAATGCTGAGACTCAAGTAAACATTAAAGAAAAATGTATTTGCTTTTTTTCCAAGCAGCCTCTTACATGCTAGAGGACTACTGAAAATAAGGGATTAGAGCTCCTCTTTGTCAAACGTTGGCCATTACATCCCACTAACAGGCTGCATTATAGGAAAAAAAAAAGGGAAAGCTGTGTGTATGCGTGTGTGATAGTTAATGGTAATTCACACCTGGTACCCTGAGCAAATTTCATTTGTAACATGGGTGGGAATTCTGAGCTTGATTCTGGGATCTTTAGAAGTGTGCTAGAACTTACTGGGAAAGAGTAAATCATGCAAATTCCTCTTCAGTTAAGTTGGCTAGAGATCACCGAAGGAAAGAAGAAAGGAGGAAGTGAACGATAGCTCAAGAGCAACTATTTTGAGACAGGAAGCTGCATCTATCTTCAAACCAAAGACAACTGGGTAAATCTGTGCCAGTTTGAGAAGCAGCAACTTCAGACACCTGAATTTTGACTGTGCCTCTCACGCCTGATCCATGAGGGCAAAACCTCTCACTGCCGCCCACAACTGTCTTCCCCTTCTTTCTAGAAGGCTCCCTCTGTTCAGACCAGGTTCCCTCCCAGTCCTCTTTCAGGACTGCACATCCACCTGCCACGGTCTGTCCCCCAAGAGGAAGGCAGGTTGTTCCACCTCCCGAATTATTCTCAGATACACCTTGCCATTCCCAGGTACAAAAGCCCTTGTGCTATTGCTTAGCCCATAAGAACCTTGTATTTGCTGATTCTTCTTTGCACCCTGGTCTCTGTTACCTCGTCATTGTTTATTCTGGACTCCAAACTGCCGGGGGAATTTTAATTTTCCCTTATGGAGGAGGTGTTCAAAGCAAGAGTTTAACAACCAGATTTCAATACCAGTTCAAGTTTTGCAGCGCTGTTGGCTGAGATCAGGGGAGTAAGGACTGCCTAAGACCTAACCTGTAGCTTCAATTAACTCTGGACATTTTTATTTTTCACACTCTGTTCTCAAATACAATGCTTATCTTCTTTTTTAAAATCTCTGCAAATCTGATTTCTAGCTCAGTTCCTACCACCATCCCCTGCTTATGGCTTGGAATTTTCAATTCGCTCAGAAAGGGAGAGATTTTTGCTGGGGAATCCTGTATCAGGCGCTCAGTGAAAGCCCTCACTATCTTTTGAGTGGAAAAGCAAGGTGTTCCCCAGCAGCTTTGAAGAAGGCATTTTAAATATCTCCTTTGGTTTGCTGGCCCCTCTTGACTTTATTCCACACATAGGGTGCCCGGGGCTGCTGTCTCTCCCTGGAGCAAAGGCTTTCTAGCTTAATAGATGTCTGCTTACTCATCTCAGAATCAACCTGTCCCGCTTCCTGATACCCAGCTCCACAGCACAAAAGCAAGCTCCCCACCCCGCAGGTGAAACTGGAGCCACCGGGTAACCTCTGGAAGCAAGAGACCCCAGCAGATCCCAGGGTGAAACTCGTCCTCCTTTGCCCTCCCAAAGCCCGCCTCAGATGGGCTTCAATCCTGCTGCTTTCAAGTCCCCTAGGAAGTGCTTCAGGCACTTTGCCACCGCACTTAAACATTCAGTGACCCTCCACCAAGTTGTTTTGGCCCCAGCTCTGCTCCCGGAAGCCACACTGCACTCATCTTCCCAGAATGGAACTGCCCACTCGACAGCCAACTGCCCGCTCAACAGCCCACATGGTCCCTGGGTTGGACTTCACAGGCTTTGGTTCCTTCTCAGACACGGTTTATTAATTTCTTTTTTTGAAAAGGCAGTGAGGCTAAAGATGGGAAACTGTAAACTTCCGCTTGCTCTCACCGGGTCTCCCCTCTGGATCCAGCTGATAGCGCAGAAGAGAACAACCTCTCCCCGCCCCTCCCCCTCAGGCTAAAGCGAGAGTGTGAGTCTCTGCTTAGCAAGGGTGTGCCTCTACTTTGAGCTTATTTGACCGGGTTAAGGAGCCAGAAAGGAAGAATCATCAGCCAGTTCCGCGCTCCCCTCCCTGCCCACCCTCTACCACCCTTATGGGCGGCTTGGACAGCTGTGAAATGTCGGTGCAAAAGGCAGAAAAAGCCAGGGCAGGGGGAGCTCCGCACCTCTGGGTGATGTTAACAATGAGAAAAATCTATAAGTGTGATGGGGGGTGGGGGTCCAGGCTGGATCTCTGGAAGTGAGGCATGGGGATGGGGATGGGGATGGGGGTGGGTAGCGTGGAGGCCTCGGCGGGAACCAGGAGGCGGGCTGGGGTGCGCGGCGAGGCCACCCACCTCCTCATGTAGCTGCTCAGGCGGTAGAGCTGCCCGTCGAGGCGCACGAAACCGTCTCCGAAGACGTTGAAGCCCCCGCGCGCCGAGGCGGGCTCCGCGGGCGCGGGCACCACGAGCTGGTCGCCGCGCAGCTGAAAAGCGCCGGGCTGCAGCCGCAGCAGCTGGCCCAGGGGCAGCAGGGCCAGCTCGCAGTCGCACGTCCACAGGCTGCGCAGCTCCCCCGACGAGATGGATGTCAGGCTCGGCCTGGCCGCGGGGGCGCTCTCCAGCCCCGCCATGGCCGGGCTCGTGCTCTCGCTGCTGATGGCCCCCGGGGAGGCGCTGGTGCCCCGACTCGGTCCGCCAGGGACCCCGGGACGCCGCTCAGGTTCCCGCCGGCGAGGAGCGCAGAGCTGCGGCTACCGTGCCGAGAAAACGGCCCCGGCGCCGCGCGGCCCTTTTATCCCGCGCCGCGCCCCTCCCGGCCCTAGGGCACGACCCCAGACGCTCCGGGCGGGCGCGTCACAGCATCTCAGGACTTGGCACGCTCCCTCCCGGCCGCGCCCGCTCGCGGCCAAGGGTTTACTCATCGCCCTGGGGTCCGCCGCTCCACGCCTGGGGCTGGGCCCGCCCCTGCCTGGACACTGTCGGCGAAGGGGGTGGGGGTAGGGACACACACTGCCAGGGGACACTGCCACGGGGACAGTGCCAGGAGGGAGGGAAACGTCCACCGAGGCTGCGGGGTCAGGCCCAGGATGGGAGCCAGGGCGCGCAGCTCGCCCAAGGCACCACACCTCCGCGCACGGGTTGGAGCGAGGCATGCATCCCTCTCCCGGCTCCCCACCTGGGGCCCTGGGGCCTGGGGCAGTGCCGGATCTCTGATCTCTACTCCCATGTCCGGCCCCCAAGCAGGAGTCAGATGCCAACCACCGTCTCCTATCCTTGCTGTTTTTTCCCTTCTAGATTATTCCGTGAATCTCCCCTGCTCAGCTTTTGCTTCGCCTGGATTCCCTTCTATGTGGAAATCCCACTGGTCATCGTGTCACTTTCCCACAATGGCTTCGTGAATCCCCCGTGGATTCCATCGCTTTGTTCTCCTTGCTTCTCTGGCACGGCAGACCACGGGGAGCAGTGTGTCCAGAGCGGGGGTGGAGGTGGGGAACCGAAGGGACCCAGAGGCCCTCTCTTCCCCTGCCTCCCCAGAGGCTGAGCCCCTCGAGTCCTGGAACATCTCCGGGTGTTCAATGTGGAGATATATTTGAGAGTTAGGTGTGGCTCGTTTTGTGCAAGGCATGAAAGGAGGGCTTTCCCATTCAGTTTAACTGTACAACTATTGCCAAAACATATACTAGCGGACAGGAAGAAAGCTAAATTCTGAGAAAAGTAGAATGAATAAACATAAGCCCCGCGCTTTCCTAGCGTGTGTGTGTCCTTCAGTCGAATCCGACTCTTTGGAACCCTGTGGACTGTAGCCCACCAGGCTCCTCTGTCCATGGGATTCTCCAGGGAAGAATACTGGAGTGGGTTGCCATTTCCTTCTCCAGGGGATCTTCTGGACCCAGGGATCGAACCCTCATCTCTTATGTCTCCTGCATTGGCAGGCAGGTTCTTTACCACTAGCCTCAACTTACTAATAGAGAGGTGGACAAGCAAGCAGTCCAGCAATCCTAGGACACTGAATGAAAATCTCTGTTGAGGATAAGCCTGAATTTATGGGAAGAGAGTCCAGTCTAGTGCTGAGATGCTGGAAGACTTCCTAAGTACTGTAATTTAGGACTGACTCTCAGCCATTTCCCAAAGTTTGAGTAGAACTTAGAAAATATCTTTAACTCGTCTTTATGTGCCCCCACCAGGACCCTGCATAGGTTTAATCATGTGAAATAAGGTCTTTCTGTCACATCTCATTGAATCTTAGAATATAAATAAGCTCCATTCACTCCTTCCTGCAGACAAGAGTCCCTATAATCTGTCCTTATGGCTGTGTCTTCCTGAGCAAATCTAATTTGTCCAGCAGGCATTGATACCGAATCAATCTTCTGCAGGAGGAAGGGGGCATCTGCCTGGGAAACAAGCACCTGAGGGTGTTCTTTCACAGGGTGAAGCCTGGGGATCACTGCGCAGGAGGTAGGTATGGGGAGGCTGAGGCTGTTAGGTGAGACCCAGAGCCTGGGATTGTGTTCACAGACAGGGAGGTGGCACCGGGAGTAGACCCACCACACCCTACTCAGGTGTTCATTCATTCTCACCCCAAACACTGCTGTAGTTACTGCTGCCCACCAGGCACCAAAAAAAAAAGGACTTGATGAAGGTGAGAGCTGTACTAGATGTATGGACCAAGGATGAGGGCAAGATCAAGAGAGGGGTTGATTCTACCTGGCAGGGCCCAGGAAGGGTTCTCAGAGGAGGTGACCAAAGGCCTGGACTCTGAATACAGGATCAGAGCATCATTAATAAGAAGTTAGAAGATCCTGGACCAACCGTATGCAAAGGAGAAATTAGGGGGAGAGTAGAAAATTGTGTGACCAAAGAAGCTGATACCTATTTAGGGTGCTGTTTTTGTTATTCAGTTGTTGTGTCTGACTTTTTGTGACCCCATGGACTGTAGCCCACCCGGCTCCTCTGTCCATGGGGATTTCCAGGCAAGAAAACTGGAGTGGGTTGCCATTTTCGCCTCCAGGATTTAGGGTGAGAAGGTGAGTTTTGTAAGGGATGAGACCAGAAAGGGAAAGTGGAGCCAGATAACAATAGGTTGTCTGAATTGTCTAAGAATTAGGATTCTTAGGGTACTGAGGAGCCTTTGAGTGCTTTGAAGGAGGGAAGTGGCATAATTATGCCTGAGTTTAAATAGATGCTTTCGGTTATGACCACACAGAAGAGGTTTTGAAACAGGAAGATTGGAGGCAAAGAGACCAGGAGATTGATGTAGTAGTCTAGGTAAGATTTAATGAAGGTCTGACATAGCAGCTGTGAGAATAGAAATGCCAGGATGAGTTGGGGACATTTTTTAACTAGAGTCAGCAGGATTTCATGAGCTAATCTACAGAAGACGAAAGTGCGAGGCAAAGGAGTAGAAAGATGCTTTTAGTTTCTCACTTGGGTACCTCGAGGGTGATAACAGTAATGAGGTCAGAGGTTGTGGGAGAAGGAGCAGATTTGGGAGGGAATCCGATCAGTATGTACAGGTGTGAGAGCTGGACAGTAAAAAGGGCGGAGCACCGAAGAATCGATGCCTTCGAACTATGATGCTAGAGAAGACTCCTGAGAGTCCCTTGGACAGCAGGAAGATCAAACCAGTCAATTTTAAGGAAAATCAACCCTGAATACTCTTTGGAAGGACTGATGCTGAAGCTGAAACTCCAGTATATTGGTCATCTAATGCAAACAGCTGTCTCATTGGAAAGTCCTGATGCTGGGAAAGAATGAAGGCAGAAGGAGAAAGGGGCATCAGAGGATGAGATGGCTGGATGGCATCACCGATGCAATGGACCTGAACTTGGGCAAACTTCGGGAGATGGTGAGAAACAGGGAGGCCTGGCGTGCTGCAGACCATGGGGTGGCAAAGAGTCAGACACAACTGGGTAGCTGAACAACAGCAGCAGGAACTGATGAGTACAGGAGGAAACATCCTTATTGGGGCTACTTATGGAACAACCACCTAGACAAGTCCAGTAAGCAGTTAGCAGGGGGATCTGGAGTTTTGGAGAGAAGACATTGTTAATGATTGAAATTTGAAAGCCATTAGCTCAAGGACAGGGATCAAAGCCGGAACAGTGGTTAGGAACATCTACCAGTAAGTGAGAAGGTAGGAATTTGAACCCAAGCCTTTAACTCACTTCCACAAATGTGTGTTGAGCACCTGCTATGTTCCAGGGCCAGCGGTTTGCTGACGATTCCAAGGTGAATAAATAGAGGAGGGCCCTTTCCTCCAGTCATAGAGAAACGTAGGGATCGGCACAGCTCATTTTCTGCCGCCATGTCCAGACTTGTTGCTGAAGCCCAGTTATTTATTTTGCTTGTAGCAGGTCTCTGATGCAGCAACAGCAATAACAACTCCAAAAGTTGCTTTCCCAATTATCAGGTCAATGAGAGCATGTCTAGGGCAGAGCTCCATCCAGCCCCACATGGACCAAGTTCAGTACTACTGATCACCCTTCAACTTTTACTCTCTACGAATGGTTTGGCTTTGTTGAGAGGCGAAGTGTTATGTGTCAGGGTTGTATGCATTTGGTTAAGATGAACATAGCAGCTCTCCCAGCTTCCCAAGTGGCTCAGTGGTAAAGAATCTGCCTGCAATTCAGGACACCTGGGTTCAATCCCTAGGTCAGGAACATCCCCTGGAGAAGGAAATAGCACCCACTCCAGTATTCTTGCCTGGGAAATCCTATGGACAGAGAAGCCTGGCAGGTTACAGCCCAGGGAGTCCATCAAAATGTGTTGCAGTAAAATATCAACAACTTATTACCTGAAAAGAAGAATTCAATGAGATTTTTCTTTGTTTTTCCATAGTTCTCTGATTTTCCAATTTTTTGTATTTTCCAAATGAGTATATATTGTTTTGCACAGAACAATGATGTGGGACACAATAAAAATATTTTAAAGAGACTTTCCTGATGTGTTATCTAGAGGCTTCATTTCATGCATTTTCAAACACCTGCATTTCTTAATGGATAATTTACGCACTATCAGAATGCAGAGAAAGACATCAAAAAGTGAACAGAAAAGAATAGCATTCATTGTAATACCAAACATTGCTAACTAGTGGAGAGTTAGATCTTTTCATGTGTTGTTTCCTTTTCATTAAAAAGTATTAACCAGGCAAACATAATCAAGTCTAGCAAAGATATCTTCAGTCTTTTTTATATTGTTGGCTTGTTTACACAGTTGTGTTCATACAGTAGAGTTTTCATTCTGCTTTTCTTGTTTAAGACCATTTATATGTATATGTGGTGTTGGAGAAGACTTGAGAGTCCCTTGGACTGCAAGGAGATCCAACCAGTCCATTCTAAAGGAGATCAGCCCTGGGTGTTCTTTGGAAGGAATGATGCTAAAGCTGAAACTCCAGTACTTTGGCCACCTCATGCAAAGAGTTGACTCATTGGAAAAGACTCTGATGTTGGGAGGGATTGGGGGCAGGAGGAGAAGGGGATGACAGAGGATGAGATGGCTGGATGGCATCACCGACTTGATGGACGTGAGTTTGAGTGAACTCTGGGAGTTGGTGATGGACAGGGAGGCCTGGCATGCTGCAATTCATGGGGTCGAAAAGAATCGGACACGACTGAGCGATTGAACTGAACTGAACTGAACTGATATGTATATGTGTGTGTGTGTGTATATATATATATATATATATATATATCATGTTTCAGAAATTGTTTTTTTAAGTATTATTTTAAGCCACTGTTTTTTTCATCAAGTGGATATATTATAGTTTGTCTCGACATTTCTTTGCTCTTAATCTCTTATGTTATTTCCAGTTTTTTCTTATTATAAACAATGCTGCAATGAACATCCTTGCACATTAAAATTTTAATCCAAACTCTCAGAAATGGAATTATTGAGATAAGTGATATAACAATACACAAGGCTCTTGAAACATGTACCATTGTTTTCCAAAAGAATTGTACCCAATTGTCTTCTCACCAGCCGTAAATTCTCATGGTTTCCAATATTTGGTCCTAGGGGTTTGATACCTCAGCTATCTATATTTGTAGTTCTTAGATTACAAATGAAGATAAAAGTTTCGATGTGATGTTATCATTCAAATTTAGAAGACTGTTCATAGCAGAACAATAACCCAAGGGTGAGTCTGTGGCTATGTTTGCAGTTCAAGCAAGACAATCAAGATCTTGCCATCCCCATATGCTCCCTTTGGGGTGACGTCACCAGCTCACAGGCTCAGTTCCTAAGGTTTGGAGGTTCAAGTCATCCAGACCCAGAGAGCTTGACTCCAATTAACCAAACTCAGCAGACTGAAAGCCAGTTCTCCACCAGCATAACCCCCATCCTTGGATTTCCTGTCAGCATGCAAAGACATGCAAGTTTTCCCCTCTTAACAAACAAATAATTTTTGAGCATTTTTATCTCTCTCCTTTTAGCTGCTCTCCCATCTCTCACTTTCCCTCTTTAGTCAAACTTCCTGAAAGGACCATCTAAACTCCTGCCTACCATTCACTCTTCAAGACTTTACCACCAGACCTCCACCCTATCACACCACTGTAACTGACCTTCCTGACTCCCCAGTGATCTCCATGCTGCCAAATCTAACAGATGCTTTCTGTCCTAATCTCACTAGACAACACTTTTGCTGAAATTCTTCCCTCCCTTAGCTTGTGAAGAAATTGCACAGACAGTGCATAGTGCTAGGTTTTAGTTTAAAACTCAGTGCTGACCCTTATTGGCCCTGTCATCTTCACCTCTCTGGTGCTTGACTTCCTCATTCTTAAAATCCATGCAAGGTAGGAGAAGGCAGAACAGTCACGTGACTCCTAGCTCAGCTGTTGCCGCCTTATCACCTGGATTCCAGTTCCATGTCCAGCTGTGATCTTGAGCATCTGGCTCCTCTCTGCTCCAGTTTCCTCCTCTGTAAATGGTGGGACTTTGTGAGGGTTTGATGAACTACCGCCAAGTCTTCTCAACAGTGCCTGGCCTTCAATAAGTGCCCTTTAAGAGTTTGCTTTATGCCTATAAGAGGAGACTTCTGTAAGAGTCACATGAGATGCTGTCATCGCATCTGTTAGCAGAGCACGGATGGTCATGCCAGCTCCCTGTCGTCTGCTGGTCTTCCTCCCGCTACTCGGGCCACTTCTTTCCGGAGTCCCAGGGTTCTGTCCCTGGCCACCTTCTCTTTACCTAGGAGACCTGGTTTAAATCCTGGCTCCAGATCCTCAGCCCCAACTTCACTGATGATTCTCTAATCTCTAGCTCCAGACCAGCCTCATTTTCAGATTCTCTGACCAACATCCCCAACTCCTTACTAAACTCTCCCGGGGGGTTTCTACTGGCACTTCTAACTCATCAACTTCCTTCCCCGCTCCAGACCTGCTCTTTCTCCCCTGTTCCTCATTCCAGGAAGCATCACCATCCTTCAGTTCAAGACTTCAGAGTCATCCCACCCTCTTGCTTCCTTCCTTCCCACACACCCTCCCACACTGTCCCTCTGCCCCATCCTCCCCGACAACTGGCTGCCTCCGCCTGCAGGCTCTTCTGCAAATCCCAGGAATCTCCTGTTTTCTCCCCAGGCCTGCTGCAGTTGTTCACTTCACTTTGTATCACTCTCCCCTGGACTAGTTGAGTAACTGCCACGCTGGCCTCAGCCCCCATCCCGCCTCCACCTTATGGCATTCAGATGAATTGTGTTGCTTCCCCTACATTAGGGAGGGGCCCCCATCCAATGGGAATGGTGTCCCCCAGAAGGATGGCTGTGTGAGGACAGAGCAAGAGGGTAACATCTATAAGCCCAAGAGAGAACACAGGAGGTAACTAAACTGTGACACCTTGACCTTGGACTAAAGAACTGTGAGAAAAACCAATGTCTGTTGTTTCAGCTCCCCCGGTCCATGGGATCTTGTAGGGCAACCCGAGCAGACTGAGACCCCACCTCAGCCTCAGGTCTGGGCCCCCTGCTCTAGGCTGGTGGGGTTGAGCTTGCTGCTCCCCAGAGCACAGGCTGGCTTTCCATCAATGCTGAGCTCAGGCTTAAATATCACCTCCTCAGGGCAGGTTACGTGTGCTTCCTCCTCATCCCCAGGACAAATGATACCCACTGTGCGTGCCCCTAGGCCAGGCATCGTGCCACTGATTTCCTTGTCTGTCTCTTCCACTAAACCCATGAGAGAGAGAGAGGAAAAAACCCCAAAAAAACTGTATCCAATGCCTTTTTCATTCCTAGCACAGTGTGGTTTCACAGAACACATCCAATTTATTTTTATTGAATGAATGAATAAGTGAATGAAAGGCAGCGTCATGTCATTATACATAAAGTTCTCAGAATGGTACCTGACTCTGAATACGTGCTATTGAGTGTTTGCTCAATAAATGGACAAAAAATTGCTGAGCATGCTTTGAATCACTTTTTCTTCTATTGTATCTGTTGAAGTCTTATGAGAGCTAAACTAAGAACATACGGGAAAATAAAAGCCCAGATTTGCAAAGAGATTTACTCATGCAAAGCAGTTCAAACTCGTAGTTATTGCACTGATTCTTGACAACTTTAGTCATGGCTGAGCCAGAATGGAAAATTTTACCTCCTTCACTGTGTGCTGACCTCACTGGGCTCTGACTGTGTTCATCTCTGAGCTCACTGTCTGCCCAAATAAACACTCCCTTTCCACGGCAGAGTTCACAGGCAAGCCTACCCAGGCCAGTTGGTTCATCCCGTTACGTTCTTTGGAGCTTTGGTTAAAACCTCTTTAATTGCTGGTGGGGCACTCAGTGATGTGGGCAATGAGGCAAATGTGGGTTAGGATGTGGCAGCCGGAAGCATCTAGCACAGGAGAGAGGCTGGAGGAAGGGAGATGACTGGAGAAGAGCACTGTGTTGATGAGAACCAAGTGTGAGAACAGAGGGCCAATTCAGTTTTACAGACGCTGATTGAAGGCTTGCCTGGGTTAGGTGCTTGGGAGGCAAAGACGCCTAAGACCTGTTCCCTGCTTCCAGGGACCTGGAACCAAGCCAATTCTGAGTATTCAAAGCCTAAAATATTTACATCCGAAGTGGGAATATAATGCTGTACATATGCAGCTTACGTAATGTTGTAAACCAGCATTACCTCAATTAAAAAGAAATATTTATTTTTAGAACATAATAAAATATTTACTGCCTGGCCCTTTACAGAGAACACATGCCAGTCTCTGCTTGGGGTCCAGACTGGGGTCTGGAGTGAGTTTCCCTCACCAGGGCACCTCCCTCTCCTGGAGGCAACTCTCTGCCCCCCACCTCTCCCACAATCTCTCCAGAGCTACCCACCACCCCTCAGCCATGGAAAAGACTCCAGACCACTAGAGAATAAAAGCTAGCCCCCAAACCCAAACCCTCAACCCCCCAAACACTTCTCTCAAATTAAAAAAAGTAACCTGACTTCATGGCCACTTTCGCCTTCTTTGGTAGTTCGGTCCACGCATTCATTCACCCAGTCATTCATTCATCCCATAAACACGGCTTGAGCCCCTTGGCCCTGGTGCTTTCTAGGGTTGAGGGAGAGAGTGAGAAGTAGACCTTCACCCTCCACAGAGTCAATAGTTACCTCCAGTCTTAGACTCTGATCTGAATGGTCAAGGCACAGACTTGGCACTGGGTAGACCTGGGTTAAGACCCTGATTCGGACCCTTGTGAACTCTGCCTGCGTGAAAGTAACTAAATGAGCCAGCCCTGAGATAGTGAAAGAGTGGAGTCACTTTAACCCCTTCTCATTTCTGTGCATAGCCCTTTGCACATGGCAGCAGGAGTGGGAGGTGGGGGATGGCATGGGGTGGGAAGTGGGGTGGGGGAGTGGTGGGGTGGGGTGGGGAGAGGCGCACAAGCCCCACCCCAGAGAACTGTCATCTCCATCTCCAGAGACCGGAGAATCCAGCCAGCCACACCTCCGCGTTGATAAAGCCAACACAGATTTAGAGAAAACAACCCCGGGTGTGTTTTCCCTTTTTAAAAAATTTAATACTGGAAAACACTGCACTATTTCCAGGCCCCTTGGTATTTGTTACAATCTCAAGAGCCAAAATGATTTGAGTCAACAACAAAAAATGAGAATTTTCCTCTCACCACTCACCTCTGGGATTCTGAGAAAATGCGGAGCAGAAATAATAAGGATCTTGGCGATGCCGGGCTGACAGCAGTGGGAAGAGGGACCCAGCTGCCGGTCCCAACGTCAGGCCTCTGGAATGCTGGGCCCTAGTGCAGTAATCCTTTTCAAAGAAGAAGAAAAAAAAAAAAGGCCCAGCACAGTATGTTCAGAAAGAAGTGAAATTTAACAAACAACAACAAAAAAAACAAGATATTTTGTGTCTTTGGGAGGCTTTACAATCAAGGGCTTAGCAGAGGCGGGGGTTAGGAAAACTTGCCCTTCCTTAATCCTGTTTTGACCTATAAATTACCAGAACAGCCCAAGGAGGGGGAGAATGGCTACTTCCTTATCACTTTGGACAACTCCACAGCTTTGAAAAACTTGTAATTCCATTACCAGTAAGCGATGTGTGCTAAACGCGGAAAAATCAGAAGACATTGATCTGATTTTTAAAATTAATACACGGAAGTCTCCCCTCTGGAATTTCCCCCATCCAGAGGTAAGCACTGGTCAATGTGTGACGCCTTTCTTTCTCCTGTGTAAAGGGAGTGTGTAAAACACACTTTTTCACCCAGTGTAGCTGCACGGGTAGTTAAGCTAATGTGCCAAGTGCCAATGAATGCGTGGACCAGGCTCCCTGAGGCCCCACGACCTGGTCTGGAATCAGGCTCTGCCCTCACCAGCTGTGTGGCTTCAGGCATGTGCTCCCCTCTTTCTGCCTCAGTTTCCTCTTTCGTGAAGCAGAGTTCTTTACAGCACCCACTTGACAGGGTTGTACTGAGGACTGCGTGTGGTGTGTGTGCTCAGTCGCTTCAGTCGTTTCCGACTCTTTGCAACACTATGGATTGTATCCCGCCACGCTCCTCTGTCCATGGGATTCTCCAGGCAAGAATACTGGAGTGGGTTGCTATGCCCTCCTCCTGGGGATCTTCTCCACCTAGGGACTGAACCCACATCTTCTGCATCTCCTGATTTGCAGGCAGATTCTTTACCCACTGAGCCACCTGGAAAACCCATAGCAAGGATTAAATGAGTTATTATATGTAAAGAATTAAGACAGGAACTAGCACTGCTGTGTGTGCGCGTATTCATTAATATATACACGCATTTATCTTAAATAAAATTACATCAAACTATTCATGGCATTTGGTAGCCCTTCTTTTTATGGGTTAATTATAATGACGATATTATAATTATTGTCAGTATTTTAAGTTGTTTCTCATTTCTCACTATTATTAAAAAAAAAGGTACTGCCAAGTTTTTGCACTTAAATCTTTGGCAACTTGTCTAATATTGCCTAGAATTCATTGCTTGAAACTGAGTCAGATGCTATGCCTTTTTAAAGGATTTTGATACATAATGCTGAATTATTCTACAACAGGTTTTACCACTTTAAATTTCCAGTAGCATAGTATGAAGGTGACTTTTTTCCTTAAATTCTTGAAAGTACTGGATATTTTCATCCTATTCCATTTTTTTTCCCCCATAAGGTTGGGGAGTTTTATTGTTTTAATTTTTATTTATTTTGTTAACAGGAAGGTTAAACATTTTTGTTTATATTTATTGGCTACTTCATTTTTCCCTTGGAAATTTGCTATTTATGTCCATGTTAACATATGTATTCTTATTGGTTTGTAACCACTCTTCATATATTCAAAATGTTCCTTATATTTTTAAGTTTATTATCTGTCTTTCAGATCAGATCAGATCAGTCGCTCAGTCGTGTCTGACTCTTTGCGACCCCATGAATCACAGCACGCCAGGCCTCCCTGTCCATCACCAACTCCCGGTGTTCACTGAGACTCACGTCCATCGAGTCGGTGATGCCATCCAGCCATCTCATCCTCTGTCATCCCCTTCCCAAAGCATATCCAAGTATATTTTTTATCATTGAGAAGTTTTTTGTGTGCATGTATATTTTAAGTACTCAAATCCAGCAATATTTTCCACTATGATTTTTGTCCTAAAAGTCATTGTTATAAATCCTTCTCTACTATCATCTCTCAAGTTACAACAATCTATTTTCTCCCAAAATACTTACAATTTCATTTTTACATTTGAAAATTAAGTTTATATCAAGCAACTTGCAGCTAATATGTATGGTTTCTCCTGCAGATTCAGTAATTAGAAAGACCGATCATCATCCAACGTGCTTGATTGTTTTGAACATCAGTGTTCTCTTCCAAAAACTGAAAATGATGAAATAGCCTCTGTTTGTGATTGAGATTGTATGTATTTTGAAAAGTATTAAGTGACACAGCGGTGTACATAATTATAACCGAATCCAACTTGAAGATGCGAAAGGCGTGAGACACAGAAGAAAGGTTTGAGAATTCCTCTCAAGACTTTGGGAAGTGAGACATCTTCAAGTCTAAGATTCCCTAATTCTGAATGACCAATAAGCTTACAAAAGCCCAGAGCAGGGAGGCATTTGGGATTTTATAGCATAAATACATGGCTTAAATATGTGAATTGACACTTTATGCCTTTAGATATCACAGAACTGACTTTATATGCTGTCTAAAAGCAAACAAACAAAATTCAAGTTTTATAATTTAAAGAATTAGAAGTAGTTATTATTACATGGGCTTCCGTGGTGGCTCAGATGGTAAAGAATCTGCCTGCAATGCAAGAGACCCAGGTTCTATCCCTTCCATCTTGGGAAGATGCTCCAAGAAGGAAATGGCAGCCCACTCCAGTATCTTGCCTGGAAAATCCCATGGACAGAGGAGCCTGGTGGACTATAGTCCATGGGGTCACAAAGAGTCAGACATGACTGAGTGACTAACACTTTTTACTTTCTTATTATTACATATTTCAGCTAAAACACACACACACACCAAAAAACCCAAAAAACTTCCATTTGATTCTCCATAAACCTCATGGCAAATTTATTAGTGTTATGCAAGACTGTCACTTTTGTTGCTCAATATTTGCAAACTCTCACCTTGCTATTTTCTCTAAATCAGGATATGTATGCTCAGTCGCTCAGCCATGTCTGACTTTTGGCGACCCCACGGACTGCAGCCTGCCAGGCCCCTCTGTCCATGGAATTCTCCAGGCAAGAATATTAGAGTGGGTTGCCATTTCCTTCTCCAAATCAGAATAGTGCAGATAAGGGATAGGTCAGAAGTGGTTGGTGGGGCCATCCCTTTCAGCCTCCATGTTCTGGGCTCTGTTCAGAGCTTCCACCCACACCTGGTAACTTTGCACCAGGATTCATCCCCAGAGAAAGGGGGAGGGAGTAGTGTGGGAGGAGTGGGGGAGGGTGAGCCCACAGCCACCCACCCTTCTGCTTTATCCTTGGTCCTTAACAGGAATACATCATGCCATTGACAGCTGACGTGGACTCAGCTTCAGAGACACATTACCCAAGGGGAAACAGCACAAGTTCATGAATAAATAGTTACAAAACCATTTTCAGCGTTTCTGAAAGGCTTCCGAGAACCCAGTGAATAATCCTCAGTCATTCATCTATTTTATCGTTCGTTTGCTCAGGTTCCTGCAGAACACTACCAGAAACATGAGGCACTTCGGGTGGTTTTCAAGGATGTGAACTAAGGCTCTCTCATTTTCTCAGATGGAGGTAGTAAATTTAGCAATAAGAGGTACACGAGGGCTGTGTTACACCCTCATTATGCAGCTGTGATTGAATTTGGGGTAAGAAATTTTGGTGCTTTGGAAAGTACCACACGTTCTTCATTTGCTTTTTCCTTTCTGTGCTATTGAACACTTTTCTGAAATCTTTTTCTGATAAGAAAAGCAAGAAGTGTGACAACACTTTTTTAATGAGCCCGAGTTTGTCCTCCTTATATAAAAAGTACAAAAAAAAAAAAAACCCAGCTACCATTTCCTGCATGCCTGGTATATACCGGTAAGGAGTCTGACTGCAATGCAGGAGACCGGGGTTTGATCTCTGGGTTAGGAAGATCCCCTAGAGAAGGAAATGGCAACCCACTCCAATATTCTTACCTGGAAAATCCCATGGACAGAGGAGCCTGGCAGGCTACAGTTCATGGGGTTGCAAACAGTCGGACATGACTGAGCGACTTCACTTCACTTCACATCTGACTGCCACACACCCTGTTAAGGTAAATATTATCACTGTTTTCTAGGTGAGGAAAGGAATTTCAGAAGGATTAAGTAACCAGCCTGAATTGTCAGGGGATTTGAACCCAATCTCCCTCTAAAGGGTTTTCTCTTTCCACTCACTACTTAGGGCTGACTTTCCTA
Organism: Bos mutus; assembly: GCF_027580195.1. Classification (NCBI taxonomy): domain Eukaryota; kingdom Metazoa; phylum Chordata; class Mammalia; order Artiodactyla; family Bovidae; genus Bos; species Bos mutus. The sequence continues at coordinate 29,892,693 of NC_091628.1, forward strand.
AACTTGACCTACGAAATGACATTTAACAGACAGCTTTCTCTTTTCTCCACTCTCATGCAGGACAGGAAAAGGGGAAAAAAACCTTGCTGAGTCTTTAAATCATGAAACGATTTTCATCATCAATTCTGTGATTTAATGCTCTGAGGTTTCTATTAGATATTAAGGAATTACATTTCTTGGTTGTGTCTTTCTTCTGTTCCACATTCTGTCCTTGGGGAATTACAGTTCAGGCTGTTTTCCTGACTACTTGGTGAATGCCTCATTTCCGCAGGGTAATCTTCCTTCTACTTTCTTGTTACTCTAAAATCTAACAGAGTTTCAAATCCATGTATTGCCTTCTCCCATTAAGTATGGACTGCTGATCTACTATGACATACACTAAAATAGGAAAAGTCCATCTTCATGGTTCCCCGGAGAGTTGTATGAACGGACATTCTAACAAACTGTCAGAAAGAAACTCAGACTTTGAGGAGACTGTAATTCAGTATTTGTGAAATCTTCAGCTGCACAGAGCTCTTACAACATACAACCACTGACGTTTCTTTCTACCCAAGAGGTATGTACTCCTGAGTTCAATGAGGCAGAAACCATGGATATGAGCTACAGAAAAGAGATTTTAAAACACAAAGATTCGTCTCTAGCAAATCATTGCAGGCTTTTAAATAATCTCTTAACAATTTGAAATTTTTGAAAAAGAATAAGAAAGACTTCAACGATTTTCTCTTTTTTTCACGTGGGAGATGCTGGCACAAAGAGTATTTCATTTGAACGTGTATCCTCATGACTGGTACATAGTAGGCATTTGATAAATATTTTTTGGGGAAAAGGAATGAATAATTAAGACAAAGATTATTACTCTTTTTTAAAATTTATTTTTAATTGAAGGATAATTGCTTTACAATATTGTGTTGGTTTCTGCTGTACAATCAACATGTTTCAGCCATAGGTATATATGTCCTCTCCCTCTTGAGCCTCCCTCCCACCTCTCCCCATATCACCCTTGAACAAAGATTATTACTCTTTATACTATTTCAGTTTTGTTCTTCAATTTATTTATTCAACATTTATTCTACCCAGTTGACAAGTATGGTAAAAGATGCTGAGAATACAGCACACTGCCTGTCCTAACATACGTTTTTAACTTAACCATCTGTTTAACCTAGGGCAATGCTTTCGTGGTCCTTTCTTCATATAAGATGAGAAGAATTACAGCTTCTCTGAATATGTTGTGAGAATGAAGCAGGATAAGATGATTCGTAAACTGTTTAGTTGTCTATTAATATATTATCAATAAATGCTATCAGAATGCAAGTAACAGAAGATCTCACTCAAAATGGCTTAAACCACCAAGGAAATTTGTTAGCTCAAGTAACTGAAAATATTAGAGGTAATATCAGCTTCACACAAGGTTTGATCCAGTAGCTCAACATTGTCACATCCAGTTTCTTTCCAGTTCTTCACTTTGCCCTTTTTCGTGTCAAATTCTAAGGCTTACTCCCTTGATGGTCTCCCGTAGGTTCCAGGAGCTCTCAGGCATGGTACTTCCTCATTCTGGTTCAAAGAGAAGAGAAAGCATCCCTGCCGAGCCTTTCCAAAAAATAAAAATAAGATTCATTCTGATTGGGCCTCCTTGTGTCACATGACCACTCTGTAAAAATCAGATTCATTCTGATTGGGCCTCCTTATGTCACATGCCCACTCTGTAAAAATCAGATTCATTCTGATTGGGCCTCATGTCACATGCCCACTCTGTAAAAATCAGATTCATTCTGATTGGGCCTCCTTGTGTCACATGCCCACTCTGTGTCCAGAGGGATGGAAGGCACCGATTGGCTAAACTTAGACTGCTCGCCCCAAACCTGAAGCTGGATGTGAAATTGGCTTACTCCAAACTTCATGGATTCCCCCGGTAAAAGAGAGAATGAAAATGGAGGGAAATGGATGATGAATATGCAGCCAACTAACTGCTCTGCTAACTGAATGTGAAGCAAGAGTCAGTCAACAATGCTGCCTGAAATCCATTTTATAGTCCCAGGTGAACTAAAAAAACCCAAAAAAACCCAATATTTGGAAAAAACGAGAGGCATGAATAAAGTGTATGATGTATATAAAGTTATAGAAACATAAATAGGACTCTGATAAGTAAGATAATTAATAGATTCAGTGACATAGTTCACTATTCTACTCCAAATAACAGTCATATAGTTATAAAATCTTTTTTGTTACATGATACACTTTACACAGCGCTTCATACCATTATCCAATTTAACAAAACACTCCAGAGCGAAGCACTTTGCAAAGAATAAAATGCTTAACATATGTAAGGAATTCTTCTCTTTCTTTGAAAACTGCTCTGGGTGGTTCGCCTATTGTTTGGTTAAGAGAATTATACAATTTTGAGACAGGCTTCCTTATCTCGGGTAGACTGAAAGGCAATTAAACAATTATTCAAGTCAAAATCTGAGGTAAGTAGAAGGCTGCTTCAAAGGGTCCACTTGACAAAGTGAAAAGCATTTGAGCAGAAACAGAGAGCTGTATATAATTTCCTTCTGGAATATCCACTCCATATGGCCCAAAGCAAGAATTTTAAACTCCTCCGTGGAGAAAGAGACAGAAATAAAAACATTAACTTTTTTGCTCCGACTTCTTCCAGCCATTTTCTGAAGAGCCTTTGGAAACCATCCATTCTTGTAAACAGAAATCAACTGAGAGACTCCAAGGAGGTTTTTTTTTTTCTCTCTCTCTCTGTGTAGGGCTTGTTCAGTCATGAATCAATGTCTTGTTCTGAGAGGAAGGTGTCAGCAACAAAAATTGGTTGTAAAAATGATATTAAACTTTAGTATGCTCTTCATGGTGCCTCCTATTTCCCGTGGCCAAGGACAGAAACCTCGGAAGACACAGGGAGGGGAAGTTCCCCACCCACAACCCACCAGTCAGGACGCCAGGATTCCAGCTTCACAGCAGAAGCCTGTAAAGTCAGTAGCCAACCCTTCTGAGGAGGGCACGGCAACCCACTCCAGTATTCTTGCCTAGAGAATCCCATGGACAGATGGGATTCTGCCTGTTCATCAGACAGACTACAGTCCACAGGGCTACAGTCCATAGCGTTGCAAAGAGTCGGACATGACTGAAGCAACTTAACACAGCACACACGGGCAGTGCCAGGCAGGGCTAAGTCAGGAGTGTTCGGTGGGCTGAGGGGGTGGAGGCTATGAACGCTGTCTCCACACCGTGATTATACCCGCCTTGAACTCCCTTCATCCCTTGGCCTCCTCCAGGTCATCAACTTGGGAATCATGACAGCCTCAGTGCCTGAGCTATCACTCAGACCGCTGTGTGTTGGGGAGGGTGGGAGGGTGCAGGGTAGGGGGAGATGATAGCACAGAGTAGAGTTTGGTTTGAGAAATCTGGAGAACAAGAATGAAAGTTCTCATTACTGCCTCCTCATTAGAGCAGGACAGGGAAGCCCGGTGTGCTGCAGTCCACGGGGTTGCAAAGAGTTGAACGTGAATGAGCAACTGAACAGCAACTGCTTCCCCACCTCCCACTGCAGCCCCTCCCTATGCTGCCCTTGAAATCTACTTCATCAGAGCAGAAATGATGCTAGGCAGAACTCCCTCAAGAGCTGTAAGCCCATGCCTCTGCCACACTTGCATCAGAGTCTCCACCCTTGTTGGAATTCCCTCTGCATGGAACTGAGACCCACCAGCCTGCTCACCTCTGGAATCTTTCTCGTCACATCCTTGGGGAGGGGAAGGGGCCAGGATTGAAGAGGGATCTGGACCAAGTCGGGACCTCGGTCTTTAACTAAATTTAACCTTGATTCCGAGGACAGATATTTCCATTTGAAAGGATGTCTCAAAGGGAGCATTTGGTGTGCCTAGCAAACCATGGTGTAATTTGTGGCTTTTAACATTAGTCACCTCCCTGCTAGGGAAGAGGTTTGAAGTCCAGAAATAAGGATATTGCAGAAATGGACAAAACCACAGGGGAAAGGGTGGAGGAGCAGCTGCTGCCTTGCTTAAAGGTCACAAAGCTTTATTTGTACTTTAATATCCAGAGTCTAAGTGAGATAGACTGAGAGGTTACGATCCAAGTGAAAATTAGCTGAGGGCAACTGTGCCTTTTGAATTCTCTGAGTTGTGCTTGGCTGTAGAAGAATGCAAACCCTCTTAGCTATCTCTCTGTCCATGAGCATAGATGAGGAAGGAAAAGGCATTTATAAGAATAAACAGAAAAAAAAATGCTAATTATTGGCATGGAATGGCAAGAAAAAATGATGGCCTTCCCTTCCATAGAGATTCTTAGAACAGGACAGATGTATGAGTTAGGTACAGATGCACGTGGAAACGGTTTTCTTCCCAGAGAATGTGATTCTGTGTTGTGCGTAACCCCTAGTTCTCTGGGCCACTAGAGTCTGAGTCAATCTAGGGATGCGGGATGCAGGATGCAGGAACCATGCTAGAGGCAACCCACTGGCTCTCAGCCCCCAACCCAGACACACTGTGGGAGCTCTGACCTCCTTCCTCCTAGCAGAGTCTCTGAGAGGTCACATCTTCTCCTTGTGATTAATTCAGATTTCGTGTCTGTTTCCAGCCTGTGACTTAGCGGCCTTAATCTGTCCCCTCTTGTGTTGCTGATGATCACTCCTGTATCTGTCTCAACCTGATGGCTCTCCAGCCATCGATGTTGGCATCCCTTCAGGGGATGTTCACAGAGGAGGAGGTGCTGAGTGTTTGTAATAAAAAGAGGGGCTCTGCTTTCTCAGTTTCTGGTCAAATTTCTCCTGGTGGAGATACATCCTTCTCCCACGGTTGAAGGATGTATATGAGCACACTTTCTCCTGACACGTCTCCAAACAATAGTCACCTTGAGTTCCAGGACAGATGCTGAGAACAATAACCAGTCTATACCGAGTGCCTTTATGCACTAGATGCCCTGCCAACCGCTTTACATGCATTAACTCAGTTGACCTTTGCTTCAAGCCTGTGAGGTAGGAACTGTCATGTTCCTACTCTACATGTTGGCAGACACCCAGCACCTCAACTCTCTGACCTCAAGGTGACAGGGTAGGAGGTGGCCTGGTCTGCTTTTGCTTCATTGTTGTAACCAACCCTCAGTTTCACTGTTATGTCACATCAGGTGCCCTTGGGTCATTAAGGCCATGATTCTCCAGTGGACATCAGGCTTCATTATATTACATGTGTTGATAGCTTTGATTTTCTTTTAGTTACAATGCAATTAAGAAAATATGAATGAAGACTCAAGAAATAGAAGATGCAATCTGAGCAATAACAAAAGCTGAGATAGTTGTTAGGGAACCGTTGACTGAAACCACTTGCCTTGGCCAGGCATGATGATAACCACGTGCATGAGTTATCTCACAATAGGAGGTCCCGATAAGGAACACAGTGCTGAAACTCACCGGGAGAATGCAGGAGAAGCTGGAAGGAGGGAGGAGGCACCAGCCAATTATATGTCCTACTAACCTCCCAGAATCCTTTGCACCAGTGTCCATCATGATTGAACAGTGCATGTGCCACCAGGAAGGACCCTGAGTCAGATCAATACAGATGAAGCAAGATGATTGGTCAGAGACAACCTGGAAACTAACCCCATCACCATAAAACCTGAGACTGCGAGTCACATGGCAGAGCAGTCCTCCTGGGTTCCCTCACCCTCCTGCAGTCCATTTGGGTGCCCCAATATAGTCTTTTGCTTTGTCAGTATGTGCATTTCCTTGGACAATTCATTTTGAAATGTTAGATAAGAGCCCACTCTCAGGCCCTGGAAAGGGTCCCCCTTCCTGCAACATACTGGGTATTTAATATCATCATTTTCTGTTCTGTGAGGACTCAGTCCTCATTACAGCCCTAGGAAGTAGGAACCATTATTATTCCCATTTTATAGGCACAGAGAGGTTAAGTGACTGGCCCAAGATTGCACAGCTCTTCTTGGAGAAGCCAGCATTCAAATCCAGCAATAATGGGAGTCTATTCCTTGCAAATGCCAAGTTCAACAAAGCTTTCAACCTTCTTGTATGCTTGCTTTTTATCTCACTTTAGAAAAGAATACACCAAAAAGATCAGAATTAAGATGAGAAGCAGCTAAGAGGAGGGACTCAAATCCAGGGAGGGATGCAGAGTTCAGGTTTTCTGATTGGTCCCTCCTTTTGGTTCATCAGAGAATGCTATACTGCACATAAATTGTAACAAAATTGAAGAGACAAGTGTCCTACTGCTACTGCTAAGTCGCTTCAGTCGTGTCTGACTCTGTGCAACCCCATAGACGGCAGCCCAGCAGGCTCCCCCGTCCCTGGGATTCTCCAGGCAAGAACTCTGGAGTGGGTTGCCATTTCCTTTTCCAATGCATGAAAGTGAAAAGTCAAAGTGAAGTCTCTCAGTCGTGTCCGACTCTTTGCAATCCCATGGACTGCAGCCTACCAGGCTCCTCCATCCATGGGATTTTCCAGGCAAGAGTACTGGAGTGGGGTGCCATTGCCGAGAAGGACACAAATACAGCCCTGTGGGGGCTTAGGTAACACAACACTCCCTGCCTGCTTCTGCCCACAGGAGACAACACTGAGTTAGGTCTCAAACAATCACTAGGATCTAGTATCTCTATGGATGGAGACAGGAAAGATGTCTGGGAACACTCTCTGGAGAAGGAGGGCTTCTGGTGCAAGTGTCCTGGGATCCAGAAGTGGTTACTGAGACCCATGGACCAAGGAGGAAGTAATGGATGATTCCAGAAGAGAAGATGCCTGGATTTATGAGAATGACCAGCAGGTGAAGGTTGGCAATGTTTCTAGCCCACACAGGGCCTTCAAAAGCCCTTGGTAGTGACCCAGCGGGGGTCTACTTCAATCTGTCTGCAGGGACCCTGTGTATCTGTTTGTCAGGATGTCCTGGTTTAACCAGCTATCTTGGCATCCCACCTCCCATCCACTTTCATGGACAAAGAATCATATGGCTACTCTGTATCTGGCAAGTTCAAAGAGCCTACAGGTAGGGCCCAACACTTAGGTGCATTGAAAGTGCTCAAGAAACTGTGTTTTTTAAAAACCTGTGTCACAAACACTAGCTAAGCATTGTAAAGAAGATGAGTCTCAGATATCAAACTTGTAAGTGATTGCAACCAAAAATAGTTTTGAAAGCTAGAGTTAGTTTTTCTTCCTACACCTTATTTGGTCTGGGCCCAACTTAATACAAAATAATCTCAGTTGGTATCTATCACAAAGATATACAGGAAAAGCCAGGCTTTGATAAATAAATAGCCTTCTGTCTATCTGCAGCCAGTTAGAGCAAGGAAAAAGCTTACCAAAGGCTTATAACACATATTGGCACAATCTGATAGTGCTAACTTTTATCCAGAAACCTTTGAGCTTAAAACAACTGTATTCCAAGAAGTTAATTGAAACCACATAGAGTTGTCAGGGAGCTTAAAAATCAAACACACAGTAACTTTGAAACAATGAGACTTACTAATTGTGGTAGACAAGTTGGCCAGTTTTTGCAGAGGAGCCAGACTATTTGTAGATGAGCTAAAACACTTTCAGGAAAGAAAGAAAATTGCAGAGTGTTCACAGAGCAGAGGGCAGGACAAGGAGGGGGCAATTCTAATCGTCCTTTCAACTTGGACATGGAATCTGTCTACAGGGATTCCCTTGGGGGTACGTGTGGGCTTTTTTTTTTAGCCTTATTTAGTTGATTGATGCTGTGTTGTTGCTGGGGTTTATTACTATGTGAAGTTGAAAGGCTTGATGTTAATGCATCTTAAACTTCAAGCCTCACCACAAACACTCCTGTTTTAAACTTGACTGTGCTGGGCAGTGTGCTTTGATCGGGTGGCCGTCTGGCTTGTGTGTTTCTGTTGTTCCCCAAGCACGTGATGTGACAACTGAGGCAATGAACCCACTTTCTCTCCGGCTCTCTTCTGATTCTTTGGTTGTTTGTTCATTGAAAGGTGAGTAAATGATAACAAAAATATTAATAAAGCCCCCCTTAAAGTCTTATATTTAAAAGAACGTGTAACCAAAACCACAAATAAAGCAACTTGAACTCATTTACACTATGAGTAGGGAACAATGACTTTGGACCTGCCCTAATTTTGGATTCCAGATTCCAAACATTTCATAAAATATGACCAGCCACGTGAAATCACAGGGTATGTACTGTGGGAATTATATTCATAGGGAGATGTTGTTTTCAACAGTTCCTGCTGGCAAAGCCAGACTTCTCACCGCCAACTTTAACCTTGTCAAATAAAACCATTCCAGGTAGGGAGGTTGGCGAGACGTCAAGGTATATTTGAAACCTAAAATTTGACTCTCCAGGGTAGGGGGAAATCATATATTCATTTATGCTCTGTTATGGCATATATTATGTATTTTTAAGGAAAGAAAAGGCTGATCACTTCCTTTTTATGTGTATTATCTGAACGAACTCAAATATTAGGTGTCAGTGAAATGCCAGATGACCAATGAGATCAGCTACATGAAAATATACAGTTCCACTCTTCTAAATGAGTATCTCTTTTATCCTAATAAATGTTATTAAATATATGCAGAAAAGGTTCTCTCATAAATAAAATCCAACTTATTTTCAGATGCTGAGGATCTGAGAAGACCCTCGGGGAGGAAAAAAAAAGACTTGCAAACTTATTTTATTCCCAGATAATTCCTGTACATGTTAAATGTAGTAGGTGCAAACAATGGCATCAAATACTCTGTCAGAAATCACTCAGGGAAAGCAAGAAAGTATATGCTCTAATTCATTCAGTAGCTATTTTCATAGTCAAGGAAGGCTGAAGACGCTAAGCTTCATCCCAGCACAAACCATCTTTATTCAGGATCAGACAGATAGAATACCTGGGTGCCAAGTTCAATTCCAGACCATCAAACACAAATGCATAGATGCCTGGGCTATGACCATGGGCCAGGTACCGTGAGATCCTGGGTATGTTAATGAACCATACCACAGGGGCTAGAGTGGTGGCCCCAAAGGGATCAGATAGGATCTTTTCTGGAAGAACGGTCTTTGCAAAGGTAATCAGTAATTATGATGGGGATCTTTAGATGAGGTCATCTTGGATTAGCTTGTGCTTGTGCTTAATTGCTTAGTTGTGTCTGACTCCGCAACCCCATGGACTGTAGCCTGCTGGATTAGCTAGGTGTTCCCTAAATCCAGTGGTAAATGATTTTATAAGCAACACACAGGGACTTCCCTGGTGGTCTGGTAGTTAAGAATCCACCTGGCAAGGCAGGGGACTTGGGTTCGATCCCTGGTCAGGAAACTAAGATCCTGAATGCACTGGGGCAGCTAAGCCAGTGCCCTCTGGACCCTGTGTGCCACATCTAGACAATCTGTGCTCTGCGATGATGGATCCCACATGACCCAACCAAGATCCTGCGTGCTGTAGCTAAGAGTAAACACACCCAAATCAATAGATATTTTTAAAAAACTGAAATGATAAACTTTAAAAAGAGAGAGAGAAACACAGAGGAGAGATAGGCAGCAAGAAGGAGAAGGCATGGAAAGATGGAGGCAGAGACTGGAGTCTGGGAACATCTGGAGCCACCAGAAGTTGGAAGAAGAAAGGGATATTCTTTGAAGCCTCCCGCAGGACTGCGACCACGCCAGCTCTTCCATTTTGGACGTCTGCCCTCTGGAACTGTGAGGGGATAAATGTTGTTTCAAGCCATCAAGTTTGTGGTCATTGTTATAGCAGTCCTGGGAGATGGATACAAGCACCCTCCCAACATTTGGAGCTTGAGGACAAATTTCAGGGCAGGGAAAGTGAAAGTGAAGTCACTCAGTCATGTCCGACTCTTTGTGACCCCACAGACTGTAGCCTACCAGGCTTCTCCATCCATGGGATTTTCCAGGCAAGAATACTGGAGTGGGTTGCCATTTCCTTCTCCAGGGGATCTTCCTGACCCAGGGATCGAACCCGGGTCTCCCACATTGTAGGCAGATGCTTTTACCGTCTGAGCCACCAGGGAAGTCCACTCAGGGCAGGGAGAGGATAGAAAAAATTTACTTTAGAAATAGCTTTTTCACTGCAAAGAAAATAACAGGCAGAAAAATAGAAAAATTAATTGTGTGTGTGATTAAAAAAAAAAATCCAAGCCAGTTCAGGACCCACACACGTATCTTTTGGATCCTCCAACCCCAAATGCTGGAGTCCTGGGCTGTTGGGCTTGGCATGCAGCCTGGATTTTCTGCCTTTCCACACAGAGCCAGACTCATCTTTACAAGAGGTCCTGAAGAGTAGGCTTGAGTAGGAAATGCTTTCTTGTACATGCTTATTTATAGACAGCATATGTGGAATAAGGGACTTGGAAATTCATGTGCATGTGTGAAGATCCTCAGCGAAGGCCTGGGTGCACCCACAGCAGGGGTTCAGCTGTACTGGGGGTGTCTGGCACACTGGTGAGTTGGATTGGACCAGAGACCAAAGCAGTGCTATGAAAATTCTTGCTAGAAAATTCCTCCTTCGGCAGGATTTTTACCCAGAGGCCCAGGCATTGACTTCCCACATCTGTAAACTTCAGAGTTTGTCTATGAAACGCTGCATGTGTGCACGCACAGTTCTGAGACAGAGTTCAGGGCTTATTATTGATACTACCCTTTGGAAAGTCTCTGTGACCATGCCTCCCCTCCCCCCAACCCAAAATGTAAGAAACCAGAGGAAGACTTAGTTAGCAAGACCCATGAGAACAGCCTCAATGGTCAGAGAAATTCTAGTTCCAAAGACACAGCTTCTACTCAGCAGGGCTCCTGGAGTCAAGGTTGGGTTCAAAGTGATGGGAGAAGACTGCAAGCAGTGACTGGAAGGCTGGCATGTGGAGGTCCGAGTGGCCTCGCTTCAGGACCCCGTCAGGGGCTGATGCAGCAGGGAAGGCCATTGTCCATCCCCTCCGCCAAGCATCCTACAAAGGTTTGGCATACTGAGCCTTTGGTAACCGCTACAGAAACTGGCTGCACCTACAGAGCAGAGCACACAGGCGATGGCCCTGGAGACCCCAGAGATGGTGGGAGAGCTTCAGGGGGCTGAGTGTCCTGCCACAGCCGAGGGGACGATGGAGGCAGCAGCATTCAGGTGCCCATATTCCGGCGGTCGTGTGCTGCAAACTCATGGCCACCTGCAGATGTGATTGTGTTCAGGTGACATACTGCTATGACACAGGATTTGCACCCCACAAAATTATATAAATATATTTAGGTTGATCAGTGCTCATTACACTGGGGATAAGTTTTAACGCTTAGTCATTTTTGAAAAAAAGAAATCCCCTAGATTCCTGCTAAAATTCTTATGACCAAGATAGTGATGTCCATGCTTATTCCCTAATGGGCCTACAGTACCGTTTGCCCTGAGCATCATGGAAAAAGAACTGGAGGCACATCTCTGGAAACCATGATTGGGTGGTATTTTCAGACTTCTGGTCGACCTCTGCTGTGTGGCCTATGGACTAAGAAGGCATTCTACCCACTGGGACTGATGCTGCTAGCCTCTCTGTTCCAGGTTTGTCCAGAGCCTTTTTTCATTGAGATAAACAGGAAAATCAGACCCTTTCTTAAAACACTAGACAAAAAAAAAAGCAAAAAACCCATAAATGTATAGTTTTTTTTGGTTTTTTTTTTTACGGCCTCAACAAAGGCAGGTAGAGACAAGAATACATATTTATACAGAACGTTTTTTGACAAAATAGAAAAGGACCTTTGAGAGTTCCAATTTTATGATTTGCTTAAGAAACAAAAAAGCTAAAGCCTCAGCCACAGTCTCTATTGAAAAAGAACAGAAAAGAAGAAAAAAAAAATCAGAGAAGAGGAACTAGTTGGAAAGTAGAGTGAATGCTGGCTTCCCTGGGCCCACTCAAGCCTGTCACCATGGAGACTCCTGAAGGTTCCAGGAATGACTCACTCGATTCGCTGGTGGAGACTTTGAAATGGAAGCAACACCGCAGCACAAAGGCAAACAGTCTGCAGCCCTTGAAGAAGGAGCCTTTGACTTCTGACTGATGCCCAGAATGCGGAATTTGGGCTGCAGCGCTGCTGACAAGATGCCCTTTGCTTCTTCTGGGTCCTCATTATGGCGGAGGGTGGGGGAGGGTTCTTGCCTCCAAGAGCAAAGGTCAAGAAAATACTTTCGCCTGGTTGCCTGGGATGGGGCTTTGGCACCACTGTGGGGGGAGCAGGGATGTAAAACCCGAGTGTGTGAATGCTGGGAAGGCAAGGCTGCCGTGCGGGGGGCTGAAGCCAGGGACAGGTGGCCCAGGATGGTGGCAGGGCGCTTTTCAGAAGCTCCAGGTTGGGGACAGGTAGTGCAGGCGCCGTGAGGCTGCTGAAGCTTGGTTCCAGGGCTGCCCCGGTGGCTGTGGGACACTCGATCACGTTAGGTTCTTCAGAACTCAGGGATGCAGGCGCCAGGCTGAGCGGCCTTGGACTTCACCTCCACCTTAGCAAGGATGTAAAGACAAAGAGCCCTGGGAGGAAGCTCAAAGGAAGCTGGTCTATGTGCAGAGTTATGTCTGCTGAACACCCCTGAAATCACCTCGGGGCAACCGTGGCACTGGGAAAACACCAGCCCGGGGTTCTGGGGAACCCACACAGAATGACCTGCATGCGCTCAGAGGCCTTCTCTCTCAAGAGCTTCCTTGCCTGTGTAGCAGATCCTCTTGCAAAAAAAGGCTACCCTGGGGTCACATGAGACGTGTGCGTTCAGTTGTGCCTGACTCTGCGACCCCAAGGACTGTAGCCCGCCAGGATCTTCTTCTTTGGATTCTCCAGGCAAGAATACTAAAGTGGGTTGCCATTTCCTCCTCCAGGGGATCTTCCCAACCCAGGGATCGAACCCACATCTCTGGCATTTCCTGCATTGGCAGGTAGGTTCTTCCCCACTGAGCCACTTGAGAAACCCATCCTGGGGGCCACATCAGTTCCCAAACTGGGGGGTGGGGTGGGACCAGTGTCCCCTTCAAGGGAACATCCAGGGGTCCCAGCCCCTGCAGGCACATTGGTCAGGCTGGCCGTCCCCTCCATCCCACCCTCCTCTCTGGTTACAGCCAAGACCACCAGCCACGGAGGGAAAACTAAGGAGGGAGAAAACCTCCTGGGGTCAGGCCCAGGCCTTGTCTCAGACTGAGCAAAAGCAGTGAGCCTGGGACTCTGGGGTTGCCCCCACCACGGTCATAAACCGTTCACCAGAATTCCAGGGTCTGAGATGCAAGGAAACGGTGCCCCTTTCTTCCCTCGAAGCGGAAAACCACAGGGAAGATGTGTATTTGTCCTCCTCCGCCCTGAATCGCCCTGGCCTGGGGGACCACACCTGCTGAACCAGGAGAATGAGGAAGAAATACAGGTCTGAGCAGAGACTCCTCTCAACGATTTATTCTGATTTCCCGACAAGTGAGTTAATTGGATGGGCCCCCGTGACAGACATTCCATACTCAGATTCATAGCTTTCTGCCAAAACAACATATTGTGTGCTGCTATATTTTCCGAGTCGGAACTGGGAGCTGACGTGGCTCCTGAGCAGTTTCATGTGGGAGAAGGGAGACAGGACGTGCAGAACAAAGACGGCTGCTTCAGACGTGACGGGTGGCCTGGCAAGAAGAGCCGGGGGCCTGTCCCCTGCCCTTTGCAGTGGCACATGCTCCTTTTGCCGTGTCCTTGTGGCTCTGCCTTTGTGGGGTTCAAGTTCAAAGGGAGACACAGAACAGAGGCTGGTTGGGGAGCCTCCCCACCTGGGGCCTCACTGCAGCCTGGGAAGGATGGGGGTTGTCTGGCAGGACCTCCGTGGGTGTGGCCGACACTCAGGGAGGGCAGGTCCCTGCCACGTGGTTCCGGCCTGTGTCTCCATCCAGTGTGCCCATGCAAGGCCCCTAGATTTTCCCAAAAGCACGGTGTCCCCCAGCTGCCACTTCCCCAGGGAGGCAGGGTCCCAGCTGCACAGAGTGAAGGGCCAGGGCAGGCTCAGGGCCGCATCTAGTGGGTTCCTCTCCCTTTCAGCAAAAATGTAACGGCTGCCTCCTGTGACAAGATATTACCTCCCCTCTGAAACATCTCTTCGTTTTCTGGTGTTTTCCATCCCTCCCCGTGTTCCTTCATCCATATGCCGGGGTCCTCAGCTCCCGCCAGTCCTGGCCCCTGCCCCGGCCCCTGCACCATCACGGAGCACCAAGCAGTGACGCCAAGGCCCCGGCTCTCCTCCCAGCGCTCGGGCTCCCCACCACCCTTCAGCCTCCGTGGCAGCTGCTGTCAGTCTTAGACAGGCAGAGAGAGACTGCTGCCTTCCTGGGAGATGGGGGTCTATAGACTTTGTTCACCATTCGGGCCCCAGAGTGCTCATCAGGGAGCAAGCAAATGCCACCCTGGAGTGCCCTTGAGACAGAAGGCACATGCACGACTCCACCCCAAAGAGCCCCCCAGGGCCCCCTCCCAGACCCCCCCCTGACAGTGTGGGCCACTGAGCTGTGTGGACTCCCCAAACTTCTGCTGTCACTGTTCTCACCTCCATGACCTCAGACCGCGCTCAGCCCCCAGGAGCACCTACTGGCGTCGTGTCCGGGCTCTAGTGACACTCCTCTCTGGACCCCCACCGCTCTGGACGCACCATCTTGAAGTCCTTGGGTTGTTGCCAGTGCTTCTTTAGGCTTTTTCATCACACTGGAAACCTCTCGAGGACAGAACCACGTCCTCTGTTTCTCTGATGGCTCCCAGGAAACTCCTTCTGTGGGCTCCTCCCACCACCTCTCTGAGATGCACCCTGTCAGGTCTCTTCCCAGTCCCCCCTTCCACTGGGCCTCTGGTTTGGGGGCTCAGTCCTCTCATGGTCCCTTCTCCCCTCTGAAGCCACGCTCACTCTGGGCTACATCAGCCATGCACAGCCGCCACCGCTGCCTCCAAGTCTCACAGTCCCAACCAAGAATGCTAACCCACATCTCAACTCCCAGCTGCATGGCTCTGCCTCAAAGCTCTGAGGTGACTCTGATTCAGTTTGTCATGAGCTAAGCAAATTATGTGTCTCTCCAACTGATCTTTCTCTGGTCTCACCTGTCTTGATGAATGGCTCCACGACCCACCCAGTCACCCAGAAACTTGGAATCCCCCGAGATTCCCCCACCCCAACCATCACCGTTGCTACTGCACCCAGCTCAACACCTCAGCTGCTCTTTTCAGACTCACCACAGGTCAGGACCAGAGATGGGCGCTAACTTAGACCATTTCCTTTTCTTCTCACCAGAAAGCTATCTATCAAGCACCATTTTCATCCCTATCAAGCACCATTTTCATCCCTATCTTACAGATGAGGACACCAAGATTTAAAGAAGTGAAGAAATCTGCCCCAAGGCACACAAATGGCAAGTAGCGGCTTTGAGACCCAGATGAGCAGAACCCGGCGGAGACATACACATTTTCCTACATTCAGCCAGAACCTGTCCTTCTCGGGAGAGGACCCGCGAGGCAGAGGGCAGTCTTTCTATAAAAGGCAAATGGGGCCTTCCCTGGAGGTCCGGTGGTTAAGACTCCGCCTTCCAATGCAGGAAGAGCAGGTTCCATCCTTGGTCAGGGGACTAAGGTCCCACATGCTGCAGGGTGCAGCCAAAATTTTTTTAACGGGGTAGGGGGTGGGCAAATGGTGCTTCCCAGCACCTGGTGACCAGACCCAGGCTCAGTAGAGCCTTCTCGCTCCCTCACCACACATGCCACCTGCGAGGGAACGGGCTCCAGAGCCACCAACAGTTACCACATTCTGCTAACTGCCCATCGAGTTTAAAATTCTTGTGTGAGTTATGATTATTCTGGCAAGGATGGTCAGTTGTGCTGAATTTCCACTGAGAATAAAAAGACGAGCTTAAAGTTCCAGCATGAAAGATCTAAATTTGAAAAAAAAAAAAAAACCTAGATGCAGAGAGCTGGTGGACTGTGTATTCTCTTGTAAGGGGGCCTATGGGACCCCTCTCTCTCCTTTTAAATCCTTTTAAATGGCTCAGAGGGCTTCCCTGCTGGCTCAGTGGTAAAGAATCCACCTGCCAATGCAAGAGATGCAGGTTCCATTCCTGGGTCAGAAAGATCCCTTAGAGAAGGAAATGGGAACCCACTCCAGTATTCTTGCCTGGGAAGTCTCATGCACAGAGGAGCCTGGCAGGCTACAGTCCATGGGGTCAGTCACAAAGAGTCAGACACGACTTAACAACGAAACAACAACAGCAACAGACAACTCAGAGGCTTGGTATAACTGGAATGAGTTTAGAGGAACCAAAATGAAGATAGCCCTGCCACTAGACATGATCAGTTGTTTTTTTTAAAAAATTCATTTTATTGAACCATAGCTGATTTACAATGCTGTGTTAATTTCTGCTGTACAGCAAAGTGATTTATATATATATATATATACACATACACTCTTTTTCATATTTCTTTCTATTTTAGTTTATTACAGGAAATTGAATATAGTTCCCTGTGCTATACAGTCGGCCCTTGCTGTTTATCCATTCTATATATAATAGCTTACATCTCCTACTGTGCTATACAGTCGGCCCTTGCTGTTTATCCATTCTATTTGTAATAGCTCACATCTCCTAATCTCAAACTCCCAGTCCATTCCTCTTCCACCTCTTCTCCCCCTTGGCAACTTCAGGTCTGATCTCTACATCTCTGAGTCTCTTTCTCTTGCATATGTTCATACTTTAGATTCCACATATAAGTGATATCATATGGTATTTGTCTTTCTCTTTCTGACTTACTTCACTTAGTGTGATAATCTCTAGTTGCATCCATGTTGCTGCAAGTGGCATTATTTCATTCATTTTTATAGCTGAGTAGTATTCCATTTATTGGAGAAGGAAATGGCAGCCCACTCCAGTGTTCTTGCCTGGAGAATCCCAGGGGCGGGGGAGCCTGGTGGGCTGCCGTCTATGGGGTTGCACAGAGTCGGACACGACTGAAGTGACTTAGCAGTATTCCATTTTGTGTATATACCCCATCTTCTTTACCCATGCATCTATTGATGGACATTTAGGTTGCACCTACGTCTTGGCTATTGTGAATAGTGTTGCTATGAACACAGGGGTGCGTGTATCTTTCGAGTCATAGCTTGGCCCAGGTATATGCACGGCGTGGCATTGCTGGACCCGTGTGGCAACTCCGTGTAGTTTTCTGAGTACCCTTCACACTGTTTTCTACAGTGGCTGCAGCGATTTGCATTCCTACTGACAGTGTAGGAGGGTTTCCCTTTTCACCAGAGGTTGCTGTTGGCCTGTAGGCATATTTGCCTTGGCACACATAGTGTTTCATGAAAATCCCGATTTCTGGCTTCTTTTGAAAAATCAGTTGGTATGCCAACCCCAGGCTCTCTGCCTCCATTGGCAAAAGCCTGGCTGGAGCAGGGTCAGCCGGCCTCCCTGGGAGGGTCCTGCACACTGCAGGTGGCCTCGGCCCCCAGCCAGCTTAGCTACTGATGTCATCTTCCTGACCTCCCCAGGGCTGTGAGTAGGTGACCTCAGGCGGCAGTAGGAAGGCCAGACTTTCAAAGGGGCACTTTCCACTTGCCCAAAATCTGAGCTGTGCCAAACTTTGTTAGGTAGAGTGTGGACCGCAAGCCTAATTCCTTTTGCCTTGAAGGGTCTGGTTTCCATACTCCTATTTTTTCCCTCCAGGCTTCCCAGGTGGCTCAGTAGTAAGGAATCCGCCTGCCAATGCATGAGATGAAGGAGACGCAGGTTCAATCTCTGGTTTAGGAAGATGTCCTAGAGAAGGAAATGGCAACTCACTTGCAGTATTCTTGCCTGGAAAATTCCATGGACAGAGGAGCCCAGTGGGCTGCATTCCCTGGGGTTGCAAAGAACCGGACATGACTGAGCAACTGAACACACACACACACACACACACACACACACACACACACACACACACACACACACATTTTATTGCTCCAGAAAAACACAGCTAGATCAAGTGATCTTACCTACCTTCCGGGGAAATCAAAAGATTTCATCAGGTATTAAAGCACAAGCTTCTTTCTCAGAATCACCAACTTGGCTACACAGGATCACTCGATGATTTCTGCCTAATGAAAAATCCAGAGCAGGAGGCTGGGGTCTGACAGAGCCCGTTTGGCTATTTACTCCAGTGCTAATCACAGTCATGTTTACAGGAAAATGCCCTCATCGGCCTCCAGCAGCTCCAGCCACTCAGCCATGTGAGAGCTGTCTTCAAAGTCAATTGCCTGTCATTCTGCTGATTTATGTTGAGCAACTGCAAGGCCCCCTCAAGGTATTTGTAGCGGCTTGATGATTCCCAGCTTATAAAGTGGCAGTGGGCAGAATATTTCGGTTCAAATTCCCATCAGGACAGACTTTTAAATCCCCGGCTCTGCTGCTCGTATTTGCAATGTGAGCACTTTAGATAAGCAGAAACCGCCGAGCCCTAAATGCTGAGGGGAAAGTGCAACCTGGGTGTCTTCAAATAGAGCCTGAACCCAAATCTTCTTTCAGACTTTGGCTGGAAAGGGATTCCAATGGTCTTTTAAAATCGTGATCGCATATGCCTTTTCCCAAGAAATCCTGAAAACAGAGGCTGGTTGAGAGCTATCAGATAAGATTAGAGGAGTCTGAATGCCTTTCCCTTCCCTCCCACCTGCATTCTTATGCTGCAGCCAGCAGAATCTGACTTCTTTGGAATAGCTTGCCCTCTGAAAGAAGCAAAATAAAAATATAACTGAAAAGGGTGACCTAGAGCTTCCCAGGTGGCACTGGTGGTAAAGAATGTGCCTGCCACTTCAGGAGACGAAAGAGACATGAGCTTGATCCCTGGGTTGGGAAGATCCCCCTGGAGGAGGGTATGGGAACCCACTCCAGTATTCTTGCCTGGAGAATCCCATGGACAGAGGATCACAGAGGGCTACAGTCCATATGGTCACAAAGAGTTGGACACATCCAAAGCAACTGAACATATGCACATCAAATGTCTAACTCTTTCATTTCTAGTTTAGCTTCCATTTTAATAGAGTGGAGCCTCCCTTCTGATCCCATTCTCTCTCAACCTCTTTTCCACCCCATAGAAAGTGCTAGAAGGATCCAGATCCCAGGAAGCCAGCCTTCCTCTGCTAATGCTGGGAGGTGAGACAGTAGGTTCTTACTGAAACTCACCCAGCGTCCTACAGGGAAACCTTCCAAGCTTTGTCCCAGCAGGGAGTCATCGAGAGGTGAAAATGGATTCATCTTTTATGTTCTCCCATCTTGCATTTGGAAGTCAGACACCCATGATTTATGGATTGCCTACGGCTTATATTGCCTGTATTTCTGCATTGCTAGTTCGCTGGGATAATAAAGTTTCACAATGTTAGGGCTGCAGGGAGATTTAGAGATCTTGTTCTCTGGGTAAAGAAACAAGTCTGGTGATGTCCCCTAAATCAGTAGAGCCCAAGGATCCTTAAAAACCCACACATGTGAGAGACTGAGTCATCTGAATTGAGGCTGACTCCAAAGGATGCTCCATTGATTCATCTCCCTGTCATCCTTCTCCAGCTCCCACTTAGAGAAAGTGTGTATTTCTTCCATTTGGAAAAAGACAGCTCAGCCACGCCACGTCTTTACCCTCATTCTTCTCTTTATATCCCAAGTGTCTCTTCCCATGTTTCCATCACCTGCCCAATGTGGCCAGTTCCAAACTAGCTCCCTGCTTTTGTGCCTAGATGGATGCTTTTCTGAAGCTTGTTCTAGACCAGTTTTCACAGCCTCCTCTCGGTTGGGTCCTTCAGCTCCTGAAACCCGGTTCCCTGCTGCCTGGCTGTAAATTGTTATGCCTTGGAAGTGCCACTGGGTGGCAATATTTCAGAGTATTCCTGAGCCGGCGACGTGGCTCTGGGCTGGGCTGGTGGTTTGTCTTGAGCAGAACAAACCCAGCCAGTCTGGCTGTGTGAACAGGCAGAGCAAAGAGGCTTACCCTGATGCTCGAGAAATTGAGGATGAGATATTCCAGAGTTGAGGGCACAGGTCTGACTGCTGTTTGTATTTTCAGAGCTTGCTCGAGCCACAAAACTGACTCCTGCCCTCCTTCTAACAAAGGACCTTCAAATCCCAAGGCTATTAGGGAGGTGTCCTCGAAAAGAATGACCATAACCCTCTGCCCTCCCTGTTATGATTTTTCAACCAATCATCAGGCCCTGATTCATCCATGAAAACAACAACCGAAGGGGAAAAGGCGGCCCTTGTGAGCGTTGTGTGTTTGCTGGACAGGAGGGTAATGGCTTAATCCTTCTAATGGCCTTGGTCGCTGCAGGATATTAGCTATTAGAAGAGTCTGCTGCAAGGGGGGCCCTGGGGAAGGTAGGGCCGGCCATCTGCTGATTACAACACACCCGAGGAACAGAAAGAACGTTTAAAGAGACACTGTCTGTCTCCTCAGACACACATAATTGCTTTGTCATTTAAAAGGTCCATGTAGGGCTTGAGTTTTAGCATCCAAATTATTTGCATGGCTCAGACTAAATGCAAGGGCGCTGACTGGAGACACTCCCAGGAACTGTTTGTTTCCACCCCTCTCGCTTTCTGAACAGAACTTCTCTGGGGACGACAAGGAATGTGGGCTAACACGCTTAAGCATTTACATCATAGGCTGGATTCTGTGGAAGTCAAACCAAATGTTTTTATTATAAACAAGTCAGCCTGAGACTGAACTGTGAAGGACCCATTTGATTTCCAGGCCTCCCGCCCCAGCCCCGGGCTCCTCGCAGGAAAGAGTCCCTGCATGCCTGGCCTCCTTCAGTTCCTCTCTAGTTCCTCTAGTTCCTTTCTCATTTATTTTAGTTACATTTCACTTTCCCTCCCAGGCCCGAGAGGAAACAAAAGGAAAGGAGCTCACCTGGAGTGTCAGAAAGTCACAGGAGAAGGCAGGTCTTCTCTGGGAAAGCTGGGAGCAGGCAGCCTCACCACCCAGGTGGTCGAGGCCAGGATGGAGAGGTGAACAGGTAGATCTCTGGCTTCTCCTCCCAGCCAGACCCTGCTCAATACAGCGACACCTGTTGTCACATCCAGGAATTTTATACCTCAACTCAGTGAGAAGGCGGAGAAGGCAATGGAACCCCACTCCAGTACTCTTGCCTGGAAAATCCCATGGACGGAGAAGCCTGGTAGGCTGCAGTTCATGGGGTTGCTAGGAGTCGGACACGACTGAGCGACTTCACTTTCACTTTCCACTTTCATGCATTGGAGAAGGAAATGGCAACCCACTCCAGTGTTCTTGCCTGGAGAATCCCAGGGACAGGGGAGCCTGGTGGGCTGCTGTCTCTGGGGTTGCACAGAGTCGGACATGACTGAAGCAACTTAGCAGCAGCAGCAGCAGTGAGAAGGAAGATGTGGAGGATGGAAGTGCTGATGGTGGTGTTTAGTCGTGAAGTCGTGTCCGACTCTCTTGCAACCCCGTGGACTGTAGCCCACCAGGCTCCTCTGTCCATGGGATTCTCCAGGCAAGAATACTGGAGTGGGTTGCCATGCCCTCCTCCAGGGGGGTCTGCCCAACTAGGGATCAAACCCACCTCTCTTGCTTGGAGGATGTAGTTATTATCAAATGCATCCTGTCATTGCACAGAATCAAGCATCTGCTCTCTGCATCCAGAGAATGTAGAACCTTAGGGAGACATAGCTCCAGAACACTGAGGGGCAAGTGCTGCCCGTGTGAGGGGCATGGGCGGCATGGGCTGTCCTATAAATGTCCCAGGCAGTAGGGGGTGCAGGTGTCCAAGGAAATGATGAAGTCAAGGAAATCTCAAAGGAGAGGTGAGACTGGAGTTGGACCTTGAAGGAAGAGTAGACTTAGCCAACAGAGGGGAGGAGGAGGGTATTCCTAATGGAGACCTTGCACGAACACAGTGTAGAAAGCAGGAACGTTCAAGAATAAGAAAGCACCCTGTGTGGCTGCCGCTGAAGGGTCTGAGAAGCACACTAGGAGAAAGCGCAGAAGAAGCAGGCACAGGTCAGATCTGGAATCTCTGCAGTTGGTATTTTTAGACTGCAAGGAACAGTCACTTAATTCACCTGAAGTGACGGAGTTGAATCTAAGATGTGACGGGTAAGGACAGGAGGGCAGGACACAGTCCTGTCTCCAAGGAGAGCAGGACAGCCACGGTGCTGAGCTCCACAAGACAGGAGAAGGGTGTGGGAACAGAGTGTTTGAAGGTCCAGATTATTCACAGAAAAATTGAGGGATAGTGTGTCCAACAGGGGCTCCCAGGTGGTGCTGGTGGAAACAAACCCGCCTGTCAGTGCAGGAGATACAGGAAACATGGGTTCAGTCCTTGGGTCAGGAAGAGCCCTGGCAACCCACTCCAGTATTCTTGCCTGGAGAATCTCATGGACAGAGGAGCCTGGTGGGCTACAGTTCATAGTGTCACAATGAGTTGGACACGACTGAAGTGACTTAGCACACACACAAGTGCAACAGATCAGAAGATGATTTCCACTGAAAGGATAGGTTATTACTCACAGTTCCTAAGAGGACGGGCACACCACAGCACACAGGGCCTCACGGGGAAGCACCAGGGCTGGAGGGGTTGCAACAGGGAGCAGGGACAGGAGCCTGTACTGTGGTGTATGCAGAAGGAGCAGGTGAGGAGGGCTGAGTGGGTTTGGGATTGGCTGGTTTGAATCATTTCAGCAGCCCCTGGGCTGTAGAGTTGTCCCGAGGTGTGTGGTCCGTGGGTGTCCTGGGGTGGTTGGGACAGGGAACTAGTGGCCGGGGCAGAGTGTGAGAGCCATAAAGAATTGGCGGGGCATGGGCTCTGGGTTTGTTGGTTTGCATTCAGAAAGCATGTTCTTGGATGGGTCGTTTGGCAGCTCTAGGTCTTGGCTAAGCCTAGCAGAGGCATTCCCTGCAGGGCCCGCAAAGCCCCAGACATCAAAGCATCAGGATATAGAAAATTAGACATGCATGGTTATGACACCAGGGGATCATTCAGGACCTCATGTGGCTTGAGCAGTTTGGTCATCCACCCCTGTGGCTGCCACTGCAGTTCCAGGTTGCCTGACTCAGGCTCAGCCCCTTATTGACTCTCCTCCACTGCCCTGTCTGGAGTCAGACTCCCAGGAAAGGACCAGATTGGTGCAGTGACCTCTGTCCAGCATAACTGTTCCCATTGGGCAGGTCTTTCTGCCAGGCCACACATGCTGGCTGCTCACCAGTCTAGTACCCATTCACAGGCTAACCAAATTTACTACGGGGTCTCATGTCTTGGCAAGCTGTGCTTAGAGCCCACTGATGGCAGGGGGGTGGAGCTCAGGGTGGACAGGGACACCCTAAGGGGTCCCAGAAGAAAATACACTCAGCCAGCACCTCACTCGGCTTTTACTGTTTAAAACTTCTGAAAGGCCAGGTGTGAATCTGAGCTACCACCTCAGAAGCATCCGAGGATTTAAAACATGGTGATGACAAGCGAGAGTAGTGTTTTTATAAAGATGACACTGGCAAAAAAAAAAAAAAAAAAGGGAATGGATTGGAGAGAGAAGAAGCTGAAAAGTGGAAGAATCAGGAGAATCTTCACATAATCTTCAGAGATTTAGGCACCTGGAGTGGGTGGTGAGTGTGGGAACAGAGGAAGGAGCAGTTCCCAAAGTCAAGGCTGAAGGAAGCACTGATGGAACTGAGTAACCGACAAGCCAAGGAAGAGGAGGGAGAAGGACCACTCAAGGGCCACATCGGGACTTAGAACCTGGAGGATGGAGAGAAAATGCCTCCCTGACAAAAATAGCAACGATGGGAAGGGAAGAGATACAGGGAGACTTGTTTAGGTCTATGAACCGGTGATGGACACTGATAATCCCCAGTGACTCCTGAGTAGGACGCAGTGCAAGGACTTCCCTGGTGGTCTGGTGGCTGAGACTCCACGCTCCCCACTCAGGGGACCCAGGTTCCAGCCCTGGTCAGGGAACTGGATCCCACATGCTATAGCTACGAGTTCATAGGCCACAGTGAAAGATCTTGCATGCTGTAATGAAGAGCAAAGATCCTGTGTGCCACATGTAAGCCAAATAAGCACATAATAAGCATATAAAAAAAGAAACAATGGGCCCTTCACAGTGAGACACCTCGCTGAGTAGACAACCTAGTTATGTTCTTATTTGCTCCTGAGTCCAGAAATTCCATAAGCCCAATGACCACATCCCTAGATCCCCCCAAGTTTTCTCAGAGTCCAGGTTTTTGGTCCCCAGTAGATAAATACAAACCAGACTTCTCTGATATCCTCCACCCACCTCTGACCAAGTAGGTTTTAAAAGTCATTCAAAGCATGATTCTCATACAAATATATACTGAGCACCTGCTAAAGGGGCCTCAGGTCACCCAGTGGCTCAGTGGCAAAGAATCCACCTGCCAATGCAGGAGACACGGGTTTGATCCCTGACCCAGCACAGCTGGGAGAATAAATAAATAAAGATAAATAAAAGAATAAATAATAAATAAAGATAAATAAGAATAAAGAGAGAATAAAGAAGTAACAAAGATAAATAAATAATAAGTAAATAAAATTATTTTTTAAAATTATAGAGAAGACTTATTCTGGACTATTGCAATAGATGTTGAGACTATTGCAATAGAAGAGAGACCAGGCTCAGCTCCCAACATGAAGACAAGTCGGGGGTTATAGGCAACAAGAAGAGTGATGGGGTAAGTGGATGGAAGACTAATAGAAGACATCAAGGAAAGGGCTTTTTGCTAAACTGGCTTGCAGGATTCTAGCTGAAGATAGGCGAGCATGGTCAGGTATCAAGGGTGGGAGATGAGGAATTCAATGGTATATCTTGGATCAGTTATCAAGGACAGGGGGAGTCTCACTATACTAACTTAACAGGATTCTTGTTAAGACAGGGCAAGGGAAGCCCAGCAAGGACAGGACAGGGGCCAAGGTTGAGGTCTGGTTGAGAAGAAGGTTCTGGATGGCCAGCTAATACTAGAACGAGGAGAGTTTTTGTCAGTTACCACTCTAATGCTTATGAAACTGTGTGCCCAGAACTTAGAGGTCTGCAAAGATGCTAAGTTTGCAATCCAGAATGCTGTCTGGTGAGAGGGAGACAGTGCAGGATGGGAATGGGAGAGAGAATGAGGGTGGAGGCCCCAGGGCTTTGCAACAAGTCAGCAAGGACTTCGGACATCCACACTGTCTGAGCAGAGCTTCAAGGCAATCCTGACTCAAAATCCAGGGAGGCCCCTGATAACCATTACCCTAACAGTGAAATCAAGGCCTTGAGGGTTCAAGAATTTGCCCAGATCATCAAAATCCCAAGTCAATGCTCTTTTTTTGCCCAGTAGCACGATTTTACATGTTACACCAGATCACTTGACTCTGAGAATTCGCCAGCCGGCTCTAGGTGACAGCCTGCCAGTCCTGTGACAAACACCCAGCTCTCCCCACCCCCATCTGGCCCAGCCCACTCCATCCTGAGGTCCAGTCTCTGCCTGTCTTGCGGATGTTTACTGAGTCTAAGGGAATGCTCATTTTCTACAGCTTTGCCCTTGTTACATATGCGTTGACAGGCCTTTCCAAATCCGTCTCTCGTTTATTGACTCTGACAGCGCACTCCACCGGAGGTGCAGCAGGTGTGGGTTTCTTAGGTGATGACCACCCAGGTTGGTTTCTCTGGAGTCTCTGCCTTCCTGGCCAGTGGAAGCCCCAGGCAAGGTCTTCACCTAGAATGGGCAGCGGCAGGCTGCTTGTTCATCACTGGCAGCTTGTCCCACTGCTGAAATCTGAGACCTGCTCCCATCACAACTTCAGGTCACAGGGCTATTGGCCCCTTTTCAGCAGTTTCCTGGAAATGGATGATGGAGACAAGTTCCAATCCCCCTGCAGAGTGGGAACATTCACAGCAGCCATTTACCACTTCAACACTGCTTACAGGGGAGCAGTTCGTGCTGAGCACTGAGCCACATGCCTGGGGCTCCCTGGTGAGTGAAATGAACACATGGTCCTTCCCTTGAGACAGAAATATTGGGGGGATGGGCCAGACAGCAGTCACCCTGCAGTGGGGAACCGGTGTGCTGAGGCCAGGCCCAGGTGGTCACAGAAAGGCAGGTAGACCAGCTGGCCAGAACACACACACACACACACACACACACACACACACACACACACACACACACACATACACGGTAAGGTGCGGCCAAAAGAGCTGAGGGCACCAAGCAGCAGCCAGAATTGGTTTGTTCGCAACGTCAAGGTCGTGACAGAACTGGCACTCTGAGAATCAAGAGTTGTCTTCAACGCAAATTGCTGGGACACCTCCAGGAATAACTACAGAGCTGACATATACACTCCAGCACACATCTCTCCAGGCTTCCCCGGTGGCTCAGCAGTAAAGAATCGCCTGCCAATGCAGGAGACGTGGATCAGGAACACCTGGATCAGGAAGATCCCCTGGAGGAGGAAACAGCATCCTACTCCAGCATTCTTGCCTGGAAAATCCCCTGGCCAGAGGAGCCTGGCAGGCTACAGTCCACGGGGGTGTTGCAAAGAGTCAGACACAACTGACTGACTAAACAAAACAACAACTCATTCTCTAGGACTCCCTGGCTGGACTTCTTTTATTCCAGCCACCCTGGTGAGGCCTTGGAATATGGTGCTTAAACCACAGATTTTGGAAACAGACCCAGCTCTGCCTCTTACCGCCTGTGTGTGCGTGCATGCTAAGTCACTTCAGTCATCTGAAGTTGGACAGCTTCAGACTGTCCAACTCTTTGGGACTCTATGGACATGTAGCCTGCCAGGCTCCTCGGATTCTCCAGGCAAGAATACTGGAGTGGGTTTTTATGTTCTTCTCCAGGGTATCTTCCTGATCCAGGGATTAAACCTGAGTCTCTTAAATGCCTGCATTGGCAGGAGAGTTGCCACCTGGGAAGCGCTACTAACTTTGACTTGGAGTAAATACCCTAACTCGACCTGAGACTCAGATTCCTCAACTGTAAAATGGAGCTAACCATAGAGTTGTTAAAGGATGGATCAGGGTTCTCCAGAGAAGGAGACTATCTCTATCTCTATTTATAGATGCATCCTTTGTATATATTGAGATTTATTTTAAGGAATTGGTTCACATGATTATGGGGGATGGCAAGTCAGAAGCCATGAGTCAGGCTGGGAATTCAGGCAGGAGCTGATACTCTGAAGAATATCTTCTTCTCTAGGAAATCTCAATTTTTACTCATAAGGCCTTTCAACTTATTGGATGGGGCTCACCCATCTTACGATGGGTAATTTCCTTTTCTTAAAATCAACGGATAGGAGATCTTAGCCCCATCTACAAAATTCCTTCACAGCAAAACCCAGACTGTTTTGTTTGTTTAGTCAGAGAGGACCACTTTGAGGACTTTGCTATTTTTCTTGAGTAAGAAGGTCTGGTGCCATGGGCGTTCTCTGAACACTGGAGGATCCAGATCTGACTTATGTTTTAACAGGGTCACCCTGGACTGGAGGTGTGAAGAAAATAAGCTGAAGGGGACAAAAGTGGAAACCAGGAGATGAGTTAGAAGTCTTCACCAGCAGGCAAGAGGTCATGACACCAAGATGCAGAGTCAGGCATAAGAAGAGATCAGATTTGCTCCTACAACTCAGTAGGAAAAACAAAAATCACCCAAAACAAAACAGAACAAATCTCCCCAGAACAACAACAAAAAAATCCTCATTGGAAAATGAGCAAAGGGTTTGAATAGACATTTCTCCAAAGCAGACATGCAAACGGCCAATAGGTACATGAAAAGATGCTCAATATCACTAACCATCAGGGAAGGGCAAATGCAAATCACAGTGAGATATCACGTCACACCTGTGTGGATGACTATTATTTTTTAAAAAGGAAGATAGCAAATGTTGGTGAGGATGCAGGACTCTTAGTGTATAGATACACTGTGCTGGGAATACAGAATGGCACAGTCACTGCGGCCACCAGTATGGAGTTTCCTCAAAAAATAGCAAATAGAGTTGCAATCTCACTTCTGGGTGTTTATCCAAAAGAGTTGAAATCAGGATCTCAAAGAGATAACTGCACACTGATGTTCACCATTGTTCACAAGGGCCAAGATATGGAAATAACATAAAGGTTCGTTGAGAGATGAATGATAAGAGAAAATGTGGTACACATGTACAATATATTCAGCTTAACAAAAGGAGGACTTTGGTCCTTTCTATCTGGGCAAGGGGCTTCATCTCTGTGCGTCTCAACTCCTCTTCTGTAAAATGGGTCTAGTTATAGCACTACTACAGGTTTAGGTAAGATACTGAAGCTGAAGCAATGTGCTAAGGCTGTTTTTCTATTTTCAAGCGGCTTCAGGGCCAGAAACATTGTAATCACAAGGAATGCAGAAGGAGATGTGTTCTGATTACATTTTGACTCTTTCTTTCAGATTCATGCCATCTATGCCCAACAGCCTTAGATCCTAAGGAAACAGGCGCTGGTCTCCTTGGCAAAAAAGCCACAGTGTTTAGGAATCTTTCTGAGTTCAGCCCAGGTCCCCTTGTTCGGTGTTTTGTAGCTCACACCAGTTATAATTGGATGTGGCAGAGCTTTCTTAGGTCAAGATCTGAGGAAGGTCTGAGATTTCACCTGCCCTTCAAGCTAAGACATTTCACAGACACAAGATGCCAGGATCAGAGATGAAACACCACTACGGGCGGCAGTCTCACTTCACCACGTGTCCCTTCAGTCGCCCTGGTTCCCCTGCCCCAAGTCCACAGCGCTCGCACGACCAGCCCAGACAGGAGCCGCTACCCCACAGCTCGGGATCCCAGGGCCCAGGTCCAAGCTGAGTGAACAGGAAACCTTGCAGCTGGGAGCTGGCAAGAACCCCCACCCGCCACTCCTGGGGAGAGAGCGGTCCCAGGGCAGTCACTGTGGGCACCTCGACCCACTCAGGCGTCTGTGTGATGAGCCGTGCCGTGGGCATACACGGCGGAGACATGCCAGGCCGTCACACCCAGGCTGCCGCCTCTTTTCCATCACTCCATTGTCCGAGAACATCTTAAAGAATGTCCGTGTTACTCTGCAGACAGCTGAAATCCCGGCCTGAGAACCGTATCTCCCAGGCAACCCATTTCTCTCACAAAAACACACCACTTCTCAGAAGAGCAAATTAGAATTAAATAGAAAAGCAAGCTTTTTCCATCTTTCTCCCTGTGTTTGAGCTATGCTGACTTCATTTACAGAGTCACAGAGGCCAGGAAAGGTATTAGTTTGGTTGGGAGTTGGGGGATATATACATACATACTGTGGTTCTATGGAGCTCTGAGCCTAAACGGCTAACAAATGTGTCAGTGGTATGTTAGAATAACGACAATAATAAAGAGCGTCACAAACGCTCTTTAAAACGCCATTGAACAGTCCTCCTCTAAGCCTGGCTGAACCTGAGGTCCTCTTGGGGGCCACAGTGTGGGGATCTGTTCCACAGGATGACCATCACCCAACTCCATCAATTCAACCCCAAGTTTTCTCTCAATTACACTGCTTCTCTCCACCCTGCTCTTAGCCATTATCATTTCTAGCCTGGACTATTTCAAAGGCCACTTCATTCATTTCTCCATACAATAACCGAAACCATCTTTTTAAAACAATAAATCATACACTCCTTGCTTTAAAGCCTTCCGTTGTATGTAATAGAACAGGACAGGATGGGGTAGAACGCACACCCTTCCTCTATGGGACCTGAGCCCTGACCACCTCTTTAATCAACTCTCACCACTTCACCTCTGCTCTCTACCCTCCATCCACCCATCCCACCCCACCCGCATTTCTGAGCTCCTTCCCCCCAGAACGCCTTTCTCCCCAATCCTGGTAGATGTTACTATCACTCACCAAGATTTCTCATTGTCTCTCCTGGGCTCGCATCCCCTTGAGATGAGGCCTGACTGTGCTATTTGCTGTGGCCAGTCATATGTGTCACACACACCACCCCCCACTCCCGCCCCAGCAAACGCCTTAAGGGAGGAGCGCATTCCTCCACGCTCCGCTCCGCGTGCGATGCTCACAGGAGACAAGTTAACAGGGCGATGCCGTCAGATCAAAGCCTCCTAAACCCTGAGCCACATGTGGAGGACAGCTGCCAGAAAGCCGCCCAGAACCTCAGCTGATTTAATGTGAGAGAGAAGTCAGACTTTAATGGGCTGCGCCATAGAAATTTGGGGATTGGCTGTTATCACCTCTTTTGCTCAGGGCAGCCTGGCTGAGAGATTGTCAACTTTCCATGAAGAAGTCTTCCTGGACTTTGCTTACACAACCGCACACATGCACACACACGCACACACACACACACACACACAGCACCGCTTTGGTATTCTCTCAGCTTTCTTAACTCTTCCTTCATCATCCTTATCACAGCCTGTAGTTACGTATTTTAATTTGTGTGTGTTTGCCCGTCGCCCTTGTGAGCCCTCCTGGGCACAGCTTCATGTGGGTAGGAGTTTGGGGTGGGAAGAAACTGGAGGAGAGGACAGAGGGGTGGGGAGGTGACATGAGGGCAGACCACAGCAGGAGCTGGCGGCGATGACCAAGAGGGTTTTCAAGGACAGAAAGCCTAGTATTCGTGTTGTAGCAATCTGATGCGTGGTGCTGGCATGTGGACCTTTTTGCCTCTAAGCCTCTTTCCTGTAGAAAGTTTTTCTGTATCTTATAATGGGGAGAGGGTGCTGCACGGACGTTGAGGGGGATGGGTCTGACCTGTGCTAGGGCTGAACCTGGGGCAGAGACCAAGGAGTCTCTGCAAGATGCCAAGAGGAAAATGAAAATTCAAAGGCAAATTGGGTCCCAGGGTCTGAGTGGGAGTGGGTGAACACCCCGTAGGGACATGCATCCTGGGTGCCTCTCCCCGCACCACGTTCTGCCCTCACCTTCTGAATGAGTCCTGTTCTGTGTCGAGGACAGGTGAGCTCAGGAAGGAAAAGAACAAAAGGGATAAATGCATATGCTTCGTTCTTTCCTTCCTTCCTCATTCATTCAGCAAGTATACGCTGCATGCTGGGCGCTGTGCTAAGGCTAGGGGTTCCGTGGGGGTTCTTCATGCCGGTTGTTCACGAGGGTTGCTCTGGGGGTGTCTGTGCTCCCGCACGTCTCCCGGTTGCGTATGCAGAGCTCCCTAAACCCCCTCTCTGGGCCTTTGTGGGGCGGGGATGTCGGCCACACTGCAGGAGGAACCTCCCCCTTGCCCTTTTGGGTCTTTTGGATAGTGTGCTTGATTCCTTTGGGAGTTCTTTAATGCTAATTCCACCAGGTCACATGACCTCATCACTGCTTTCATCCTTTTATGATTACACGGGGTAGGTGTGAGAAGAGAGAACTGGTGATTAGTGGGTGATGTGAGCTCCATCTTCCCCCAACCCCATTCTGTCTGGAGGCTGTGTGTTCTCGTGTTCGCCTTATGCCCACACATTGTATCGATGTTGGCTATGGGACAGCATTGCATGGACCTAAGTGCTAAGAATGTTGGTGTCCCCTCAATCCACTGGGGCCTATTTGGGGGCTAAATACAAGAGCTACACATCCAGGGCCTCCGAGAAGAGAAGAAACCCCATGAAGAAACACCTAGAGCACCCTCCTCCCAGTTCTGTTAATCATGGCTCTCTCTCCACTTATTCTGGGATACAGGTTGTTATGGAGACAAGGGAGAACCGAACTGGAATGATTCTGGGGGAGATGTTGCAACCTGGAGGGAGGCACTGGGGGCATAAGCTTCTCTGAAGATTCATGGCTTCGACCTGGGTTTGCAGGATCTGCTGCTGGCTGTAGTCTTAGTCTAAAATTTCTTAAGACTCTGAAAATTGGATTAGTTGCCTTCTTGCCCTTAAGGTCCCAGGAGCTTGGGGGGGACACAGCCCGCTGGTGGGGCCTCAATGCTGGATGAAGTGTCTGTGATTGGAGGATGAACAGATGCAGCATGGAGAAGTCATGTGCTTTCTCACCCCGGAGCCCAGGCTCGGCAGGAAGAGACAGGTCACCATTCAGCCAAGACCAGAGGGTCTTGGCCGTGACAGTTCTCTAAGTGGCAGAAGTACACCTGCAGGGACCTTAACACCGCTGAAGCGGGGTAGTGTGCCCCTTCAAAGGCACCCTGATCAGGAGGAGACCAGTAGGACCCTCAGCCCAGCAGCCTCCATGTGGTCACTGTGGCTTCATTCCCAAGGGTCTTTAGTGGAACCTGCATCAGCAGAGGTGGCTCGGGGGTCACCTAGCTGCTGGAGTCCCAGGGAGGCCCTTGGACACGTGACCCTCCGTGAGATGCTCACTTTTCAGACACGTGTGCTTCCAGCCCTGGGACACAGCACTGCTGCCTGCCTTCCCAGGGTGTGTAGGGACCCCAGGGGTGCCTGGAGGTCCCTGGAGGAATGGGTCTGTTTCCTGCACAGGGTCTGCTGGGAAAGACGAGCACAACCTGAAAAAGATGCCAGGCTTTCGTTCTAGCTGCTGGAACCACTCTTGTGGCAGGATGTAAAACACTAGATTCTCCTCGCCTTTGGAAGTAAACAGGAAAACAGAAAAGAACAGAAATGTCTAATACGTTGCACTATTGATTTTTTTTTTTTTTTTTGCTTTGAGGTCCTGTCAAAGCCTTTTGCTGTATCAAAACCAGCTGTTTCATTGAATGAATACCTGTGCTGTGTGTGTGTGTGTGTTGGGGTGGGTGTCACTGCTTGGAGCCTCGGGAGATACAAAGGTGCATCAAATCTGTGTGTGCCCTCAAGAAGCTGAAAGCCCAGTAGGACAAAGTGGGGTCACAGTTATTACAACACTAGGCAGACGTGATAAACAGATGCTATGTAGTTTAGAGGAAAGAGGTTTATACAGAGGGTTGCCAGATAAAACACTAAAAGCCCAATTTAATTTGCATGTCAAGGACTTCCAAGGTGGTCCAGTGGTTAAGACTCTACCGTCCAATGCAGGGGGCACAGGTTCAATCCCAGATCAGGATGCTAAATTCCTACATGCCACAGGGTGCCTGTAAAAAAAAGGTTTTTTTTAATTAAAAAAAATAAAGAAGATTTGAAAAAAAATTTGCATGTCAGGTAAACAATGCATCATTTTGTTAGTGTAAGTATGTCACAAATACTGCTTGGGACATACCTATACTAGCAAAACGATGCATTGTTTAGCATTGTTTGTCTGGCATGCAAATTTAACTGTGCATCCTGGGTTTTTATGTGCTAAACCTGTCTACCCTATTTATGGAAGACTTCATGGAGTAAACAGTATTTCATCTAAGTTTTCAGAGAAGAGGGTGAGCGGGTGCATGGAGGGCCACAGCTGCCACACTCTCACATGCCCTCTGACGCCTGCAGAGATGTCTGTCCATGTGCTCAGGAGGAGAAACTGCGGGCTCACAAGGGGACAGGAACTGTGCTGTCTCCTGCCTGTCCCCACAGCGGCCAAGGTAGGGGCAGGTCAGTGCCGCGGTCCCTGCGGGCTGGGTCACACTGAGATGTCACACGAACCCTATGCCAGCCACTCATGTCCTCACTCCAGGACCCAGTCTGGGAGGGGGAGCAGGAGGGAGAGACCAGGATCTAGGACATCGCCAGTTGCCATGGCAAAGGGAGAGGGTGCTGCACAGCCTAGGCTTTTAAAACTCATCCTCAGAAGCAACACAGCCACTTGCACGCAAATGCCCGAGTTCAGCGAGATGAGAAAATGCCATCCTCCCATGTGCCCAGGGAGCGGGGGGAGAGAAAAGCACAAAGCTCCTTGAACAGCCAGAAAGACCACCTCCGTCAGCACGCTCCAATTTTCAGTTGTACCAACAACTGGCTTCAAATCTTACCCAACCCCAGGCTTACCTCACCA
The DNA here is from genome assembly GCF_027580195.1 of Bos mutus. Taxonomy (NCBI): domain Eukaryota; kingdom Metazoa; phylum Chordata; class Mammalia; order Artiodactyla; family Bovidae; genus Bos; species Bos mutus. Next base: position 29,926,501 of record NC_091628.1, read on the forward strand.
ACCCCAGGGGCCAAGGCTGGGTTTACCCTGGGGTCCACCCCCTGCCAACCACCACCAGTGCTAGACCTCAGGATTTCTGGAGGACGAGCCCACGTGGTTCAGGGCTGTCTCAAACCCAGGTGCTGAGCAGTTTGATTGTCACCCCCCGACTTCCAAAGGCAAACATGGTTCCTGTTTCCACCCTATGGAAGCCTAGGGGTGGAAAGAAAGCCAGTCATCCTCAGAGAAGGGCCAGTGATGGGGCAGCACCTGCCCTGGGCACAAAGGAGCCAACATCAAGCTGACTGTCCTAAGTGGCAGGGGACCCAGGGATCCAACTCACGTTGGAGCCTATGGAGGGGAGGTGTGGCAGTGAGAGCTCACTGCCCAGCTCCAGCTGGGAGCCATGTGGTTCCCCGCACCCTGGAGCCAGAGCAGCAGGGAGGTGACCCCAGACTGACCCCAGTGGATCCAGAGTGCCCGCAACAGCTAACACAGGGCCTGCCCCAGATGTCATCTGCGGGCTGCTACTGGCATCGTGCTAGAGAATAACCTGTCTGCGGCAACTTCACGAGCAGAATTGTTTTCAAGCCGGGGACTAACAGGTTGTTCCCAAGACAAGGTAGGTTGACCATGCCCAGCAGAGGCACTTCTAGCACAACCTGGTTGGGCCTCAGCTCTCAGAATTTTCAGGAAGCCTAAAGACAGGAACAAACCCACAGTCTGGACGCATAACCTTAAGGATCATAAACCGATACTGGACTCTAAGCTGTGGTGTGAGGACACTGTGCAGAATTGCCCAAAACCTAGGGAGACTGTGAGCAAACATGTGCTAGAAAAATGATGACAGATGATGGACAGACGACAGATAGATGGATATATGCATATATAGATACATAGATGGGTGGATGATTGATGGGTTAGATAAAGAAGATTAGCTAGATAAGGTAAGATACGCATATAGGTGACTGCTAGATTAGATAGATAAGATATAGATAGGTAATTGATAGATGATATGTAGTTTAGATTTAGGTCATATCTGAAGGATCTAGTGGTTTTCCCTACTTTCTTCAATTTAAGTCTGAATTTGGCAATAAGGAGTTCATGATCTGAGCCACAGTCAGCTCCCGGTCTTGTTTTTGCTGACTATATAGAGCTTCTCCATCTTTGGCTGCAAAGAATATAATCAGTCTGATTTCGGTGTTGATCATCTGGTGATGTCCACGTGTAGAGTCTTCTCTTGTGTTGTTGGAACAGGGTGTTTGCTATGACCAGTGCATTCTCTTGGCAAAACTCTATTAGCCTTTGCCCTGCTTCATTCCGTATTCCAAGGCCAAATTTGCCTGTTACCCCAGGTGTTTCTTGACTTCCTACTTTTGCATTCCAGTCCCCTATAATGAAAAGGACATTTTTGGGGGGTATTAGTTCTAAAAGGTCTTGTAGGTCTTCATAGAACCATTCAACTTCAGCTTCTTCAGCATTACTGGTTGGGGCAGAGGCTTGGATTACTGTGATATTGAATGGTTTGCCTTGGAAACAGAGATCATTCTATCATTTTTGAGATTGCATCCAAGTACTGCATTTCGGACTCTTTTGTTGACCATGATGGCTACTCCATTTCTTCTAAGGGGTTCCTGCCCACAGTAGTAGAACTGAACATGGAACAACAGACTGGTTCCAAATAGGAAAAGGAGTACATCAAGGCTGTATATTGCTTATTTAACTTATATGCAGAGTACATCATGAGAAACGCTGGGCTAGAAGAAGCACAAGCTGGGATCAAGATCTCCAGGAGAAATATCAACAACCTCAGATATGCAGATGACACTACCCTTATGGCAGAAAGTGAAGAAGAACTACAGAGCCTCTTGATGAAAGTTAGAGTGAAAAAGTTGGCTTAAAGGTCAACATTCAGAAAACGAAGATCATGGCATCTTCCCCATCACTTCATGGGAAATAGATGGGGAAACAGTGGAAACGGTGTCAGACTTCATTTTTTTTGGCTCCAAAATCACTGCAGATGGTGATTGCAGCCATGAAATTAAAAGATGCTTACTCCTTGGAAGGAAAGTTATGACCAACCTAGATAGCATATTCAAAAGCAGAGACATTACTTTGCCAACAAAGGTCCGTCTAGTCAAGGCTATGGTTTTTCCAGTGGTCATGTATGGATGTGAGAGTTGGACTGTGAAGAAAGCTGAGCACCGAAGAATTGATGCTTTTGAACTGTGGTGTTGAAGACTCTTGAGAGTCCCTTGGACTGCAAGGAGATCCAACCAGTCCATTCTAAGGGAGATCAGTCCTGGGTCTTCATTGGAAGGGCTGATGCTAAAGCTGAAACTCCAATACTTTGGCCACCTCATGCAAAGAGTTGACTCATTGGAAAATACTCTGATGCTGGGAGAGATTGGGGGCAGGAGGAGAAGGGGATGACAGAGGATGAGATGGCTGGATGGCATCACCGACTCGATGGACATGAGCCTGGGTGAACTCTGCGAGTTGGTGATGGACAGAGAGGCCTGGCATGCTGCAATTCATGGGGTCGCAAAGAGTCAGACACGACTGAGTGACTGAATTGAACTGTTATAGTTTAGATAGATAAGATATAGCTATAGATAGGTGGTTGATAGATTAGATAGATAGCCAGCCAAGGTGGGCATATGTAGCTCAAGATTTCTGGGTCTGTCAGAGTGACCAGTTTTTAAAGCAAAAATTTCTGCACAGACTGCCATCATTTTATTTTTCTGATTTGTTTTCTCATTTTGTGGACGTGCTAAGTCGCTCGGTCATGTCTGACTCTTTGCGACCCTATGGACTGTGACTGGCCAGGCTCCTCTGTCCCTGGGGATTCTCCAGGCACGAATCCTGGAGTGGGTTGCCATTCCCTTCTCCAGGAGATCTTCCCAACCCAGGAATTGAACCTGTGTGTCTTATGTCTCCTGTATAGGCAAGCGGGTTCTTTGCCATTAGCACCACCTGGGAAACCTGTTTCATCATCAGGTTTTACAAAAGTTTCCAAATGAAATCTTGTTTATTTTGTCATTTAATAATTGCTCTTAACAGAAATTACTTAAAGTCATCAAAGCAAGAAGTCCAGAAATCAAAATAATATCAAATCAGAAATCCACTCTGGACTCCCATGGACAGGTCTGACTCCTGCCTTGGTGGAATACAACAGCACCTCTACTCAAGGAAACCAGAAAACTGATATATCCAAAGGTATTTTGAGCATGGTAGGAGAACACAAGGTATTTTCCTGCCTCTCTGAGCCTGTCTTCCATCCTACATCATGAGATAGACCATCCATTGAAACCGAATCCATCGTACTGATGCCACAAAGTAATGACCAAATCTTCAGCAACCTACATTTGCTGGGAAAAATGACTTGGAGTCCAGAGAAAGGAATGAGATGAAGCACCAGGTGCCCCATTATAGGAAGTCACCTGCCGGGGGCTCAGGGGCAGCCTGGGGGCAAACAGCTCCCAACCTGGGGAAGCTGACTGGAGACACACCGGTGCTGTTATTTGCACAGAAACTTGCCTTCCCATGGGTCAATCATCTTTTATACAGAGACAGCTGCAGGGTCAAAACAGCTCATTGATCCTTTAAGTGAATACCATGGCTGTCTCCTTTGATAAATGGAAAACTGCTCTAGCCTAGCCTGTTTCTTTTTCTCTCCACCTCTCCTCCTCATCCCTGTCTGCATGGATTTCTCTCCCTCTGTTTTCTCACTCACGTTTCCATCCCTTCCTCTCTTTCTCTGATGTTCATTCCTACTTGAAAAGATATGGGACTTCAGATCAAGTGCCCACCGCGATGTTTGTAAAATACTATTCCCCAAAGTGACACTAATGGTCTGTGGAACTTCTCTGGTCCTAATTGCTTGGTGGTAGAAATCTCTGTGGGCTGCTCCTGCTGCTATCAGTTCGTTCAGTAATTACCTTGAGCCCGAGAGGAGGAAGGGGCGGCGGGTCAGGCTGAGTTGCTGGGGCTGCTGACGCCGGCGTGTACACAAAAGATGACACTTACAGGGGACCGTAAAGAAGGCTGAGTGCTGAGGAATGGATGCTTTTGAACTGTGGTGCTGGGGACGGCTCTTGAGAGTCCCTTGGACAGCAAGGAGATCAAACCAGTCAATCCTAAAGGAAATCAACCCTGAATATTCTTTGGAGGGACTGATGCTGAAGCTCGAATACTTTCGCCAGATCGAAGGCAGGAGGAGAAGGGGGCAACAGAGAATGAAATGGTTGGATGGCATCACCAACTCAACGGACATGAGTTTGAGCAAACTCTGGGAGATAGCAAAGGCAAGAAAGCCTGGTGTTCTGCAGTCCATGGGGTGGCAAAGAGCCAGACATGACTCAACAACTGAACAACAGGGCAAACACAGAACAGGAGGGATGGACAGATTCACCACGTTTTAAAAAACAAAGTCACCTTGCATAGAAAAAGAGAATGTGTTTCTGCAAGACAAACACCTTTTTCCCTTGAGACCCAAATCACCAAGTCTAGGATGGCTTCAGATCAACTTTTCCAGAGTGAAGTCTTGACATACTGGCTCTAGAATTCTGTCACACGAAGAGACGGCATTAGAGGACACCAACGACCAATGGGCGAGACAAGACCCTGTTCTGTTCATGCTGCTAATGAGCAGAACTTTCAATGTGAAATATACCAGACCTAAAACGAGCAGCAATGCCTGTGTTGTAGAGGTCTTGCTCACTCTGAAAAAGTGATCAGAAGGGCTTTGAAAGGGAAGAGATTCAGTGGTCATTGGGCTACTTTGAACAATAATACTGCGAAACCCAATTACAGGCACTGGATTGTCCTACGTTTCTTAGAGATATGATTCTCTCTTTTTTTTCTTACTTCTTTAAAAAAATTTTTTTTAATTGAAAGATAATTGCTTACCAAGTTTGTTGGTTTCTGCCATACATTAACATGAATCAGCCATAGGTATACATACGTTCTCTCCCTCTGGGCCCTCCATCCCACCTTCTACCCCATCCCACTGCTCTAGGTTGTCACAGAGACCTGGTTTGAGATCCCTGAGTCATACAGCAAATTCCCACTGGCTATCAACTTACATATGGTGGTGTATATGTTTCCACGCTACTCTCTTATCCCATCCTGGGAGATATGATTTTTAATGAACTGGTCTGTGTCCTGTTTTTCATAGTTTCCAGGACTGTAAGAGCAATTTCAAGAGCTTTAAGTTTATTCTCCTTTAAAACTTAGCACTTGGTGCACCGCGAGGGATGTTCATTGCTGTATCCCCAGCACCTAGGACAGAACAGGAGGCAGTGGGCACATGTCTGCTAAATGCTGATTGAATGGGACAGAATGGAGCATGTTACAGGTGATTTGCTTTATGGCTGTGGTTTTCTTACTGAATGTTCCAAAAAGCATTCCATCAGCAAATTCCTTAATTCAACAGATATTCCTGGAATGCTAACTCCAGGCCAGTCTGGAGCTCTGAGGCCACCACGGTGAGCCAGCCTTGTTAAAGACATTATGAGGAAGCATGGTCTCCAGCCCTGAGCTGCTTATAATAGGGTGAGGGAACAGAATAGATCAGAAGCAATTAGAAAACAACCAAGTGTTAAATTTTATGCCTCCAACTAGCCCAGGGGGTACTCAGAGGGAGAAGAAGCTAATGTAGTCATTGCTGCTTTCACGGAAGAGGTGGATCTCTGGCTGGGCCTTGGAAAACTCTGGATTGGGGAAAGCAGTGCAAGAGAACAGAGCAGAATGATCCTTCCAGGAGGCAGCTACCCAGAGCCACTCAAGTAAAACTGGCACACCCTGGACCAAGACCGCTTCCAAGTAAAGGGCCTGGAAATGCTCTCAGGACTTAGGAGGGTCTGAGTTGGACTTAGAGACATAACTGAGCTGCACTTAGAGATATAACTCAGCTGCAGCCACAGAGGCTACTGTCCTTCCTCTAAAACTCGACCCTATGATTATTTTCTTCCTTCCCTTGGGATAGAAGCTGGAGCTTCTCCTGATTGTTGGCCCAGGTTGACTGCAGTCAAATCTCCCAAGGAACCTCTGCTCCTGGCCCCACCACCCCTCTCTGATTCAGTGGATCTGGGATGGGATCCAGGAATCTGTACGTTTTTTAAGTTCCCCAGGGGATTCTATTAATCAGCTTGGTTTGAGAACTACCCACTTGGATTTATTTCAAAGACATTCCCTTTGTGAGATTAGGATGAAAGGGTAGGCATATAATAACCAGGGAAGTAGATGTGATTTGTGGCTAAAAATCCCTCTAAGAGGTGACCTGAGGAATTCACAGGAGAAAGGAATCAACCCAGTATTTTCTACTTCCTTGACTTCCTAAATGAGTCAAAATGGTCAAAATCTGGCCAAAATGAATTGAATTTTGCCTTTATGGCGTCAGCAGAGCCTGGTGAATGAACATGAGAAAGTTTCTTTTTGTTTAGATGAGTGGGGAGCTGAAGCTTTCAGTGAAGTGAAGCTAAACGAGATGCATGTACTGACTTCCCTTGTTTAGCTATGTCAGTTGGTATGTCCAATTCCTGAAAAATGCCCATTTGTTTATAAGATGTTCTGAGCGTGAAAACCAGGAACGGTGTATTTCCTTGGTCACACACACTGCTCGCAGAGGAATGCCATATCTGTCAGCATTAGGAGGACTGAGAGGATGGTTTGGGACCGGTTTTTAATAGGTGAGGCTTATTAATGTTTCAAGATGTTTTCCTCCTCTTAGACTCACCTATGAATCCCTGGTTCCATTTTCTTTTATGTGGCTAATTTACACCCTGCCCTGGGGATTGGTTTACATTTTGCTTTCTTGGTCTGGATGTTCAATTCCTATTACTGTCAGTGGGAGTTACGTGCTCAAACCGAAGGCTGCAAATTCTTCCCTGGCCAGCCCACATACACGTATAAGACATGTGCTCCACGTCAACCCACTGTCTTCTTGACCCTTGCTTAATCCAGGATACCAGAGTTCAATTTATTTGTGATATTTCTAAAATCTGCCAGAGGTTCCCTGAGGTCATCACAGTATGTGGAAATGAACTAGTTCCTCCCATTCAGAAGCAGTATGGGTTTCCAAGGTCTTAATGGCTCAGAGGAGGTACTTATTCTCCGTAGACCTAATTCTCTGACCTAGTTTGGTATTCATTCAGGATTAGTTCTGAATTGCTGGGAGCAAATCTCAGCGTTTTCATCATCCTCTGCTTAGAGCATGTTATCACACAATGGCCCTGAATTCTTCTCTGAAGTGCATGTTTGTGTTTTTTTAACAAATAACCAGCCCAACAATTATCATGGAAACACAGTAACACCGAGCAGAAGAGACATCACAACAGCACACACCAAAGAGCTCTGTCCTAAATATCCCACATTATCACCGAGATGTCTTTGCAATTTCAGCATCCATTTCAATGACAGCTTAGGAGCCAAGATTTACTTCCAAGAAAACTGATGGGTGCAAAAGGTAAGGCCCAAACACCAGGGCTAATCACACTTATAGTCAAGTTACAGTAGTCACAATCCTACAGGAAAGCAAACGTCAGACTCATTGTTAAACAAGACCCTGTCTCCCGAGTATATTCAGCTTGGAAGGTTCAGACCATTCTTTTCTGTTAGTATTCTACTTTGTAGCATCAAATGTATACTTTTTTCCAGAGCTGGGTATTTTAAATTTTCCTGGTGAGTTTCACAGACATCAGAAGCCCTTCCTGGAGGCGCTTCAGTCTCTTTATTCACCCAATGAGCATAGATCTGGCAGGCATGTTGTGCCAGATACAACAGTGCAAATGTCTAAGGGTCCGATGGTAAAAAAAGACACAGTTCCTGTCTCATGAAGCCCTGGGCTAGTGAGGGAGACACAGGGGGTTGGGTGATGACATAACACGATGGATAATCCTGAGCTGCACAGATGGAATGGCTCTCTGAGAGCAAGTGACCATACACCTGGTCTAAGCTGAGGCTCAGGGAAGGTGTGGCTGAGAAAGGGACCTACCTGAGTTGAGATGTGAGGGATGCTTGGAGTCAGGAAAGCCACTGGAGTGGCAAGTGCACAGAGCAGAGACATGTAGACACATGGCCCTGTGATGTGATGGGAAGGACACAGGTGTGACCCGAGAGGGAAGGGCCAAGGGAGCTGCAGACAGTGCAAGGCGGGAGGATGGAAAAGTCCTGCGTGCAGCCCAGGTGAGGAGTGCTCCCATGAGAGTGGAGGGCCTGGAGTGTGAAGCCCTACAGGGAATCCCCAGGCCAAGCCATGGTAAGTGAGCATGTGGCTGGACCATGGAGAAGTGGCTCCTCCCTGAATCAAGCAGCCTCCATTCAGCTCGACGATTCTGAGCAAAGGCCTCACGGGTCACATGACCTTTGCAGAGGCATCAAGACCATCAAGGCCACCTCGGCAACTGCACTGGCATTGTCAGCAGGCTTCCCTGGTGGCTCAGGCAGTACAGAATCTGTTTGCAATGCAGGAGACGCAAGTTCACTCCCTGGGTTGGGAGGATCCCCTGGAGAAGGAAATGGGAACCCACTCCATTATTCCTGCCTGGAGAACTCCATGTACAGAGGAGCCTGGCAGGCTACAGTTCATGGGGTCACAAAGAGTCAGACATGACTGAGCGACTAATACACACACACTCCGATACCTAGAACATCCTGTGTCCAATGGCCCTCTTCCACACACTGAGGGAAGACCGCAGCATCAGGAGCAAACGTCTTCTAAACCAAGGAATGCTGAGGTTAGCCCAGGGCCAAGACTGCTTCCCTCCCTGCTCTGCACCAGGGATGGTCCAAATTCAGACAAAACTCATACAAAGCAATAGTCTGGGGTTGTTACCAGGATAAAAGAAAATATGTTGTAAGAGTACACTTAACACATCCTGACATGCTTTATAAATGTAAGGGCTGAACCTTTAAGATGGGCAGTCAGGTTCTTTTTGCCAGTAAAATGTAAAACGGTACACCCCTGCTGAGGGGAATTTGGCAGTATCCAGCAAAATTACATATGTATTTGCCCTTTGAAGCAGCAATTCCAGCTCTAAGAATTCATTCCAAAGATAAACTGGCAGAAATATGAAAAGATAAGTGGGCGTAACAATTTTTAAATGCCTAAATTTTTCAAAAGCAGCTTCAAATTGAAACAAATAAACTTCACTCCGTGACTTCTTGGTGGCATAACCACACAAACAGAAATGATACCAGGAAATTTTAAACCACCATATTTTGTTGTATATCTCTAACGGGATATACCCTAAGGACGTGGGCCAGAAATGAAGAAAAAAACCAACTAAACTGTTTTCAATAAATGTATTGTCAGTGGTAACAGTGGAATTATGTTCTGAGACCATCGTATGTGTACTGTGGAATAAAGCAATTACAGCATGCAAGGAAGCAAAACGCTACAAAACCAATGGTATCGAGTGAAAACCTCACTGTTCTAAATTGAATGTATCAGCATAAACTCATGATATACTTTATCTTAAACAAATGAAATGCACAGTTGCCAGCTCCCACCACTGAAAAGACTGGCATGTATTTCAGTGGCTTCTAAGCACCATTTCCTACTAAAAAGGACCTGGGCTCTTTGGAGAAATGGCTGGTTATAGATCAGAGGAAGGACGTGTATAAGATGAGCCTGGGCCACCTTGTCATAGAAGGAAAGAAAGACACCATCAGAGGCCACAGGTCAAGTCAGATATCAATTGAAAAGGCCCCCAGCGCTAAGGGAGCAGGAAAATCTCATGGACAGAGGGGCCTGGCGGGCCACAGTCCACAGAGTCGCAAAGGGTCAGACACGACTGAGGGACTTAGTATGTGAGCACACAAGGATACTAAATGTGATAGGTTCAAACATATAAAATAATCTTCATAATGATAGTTACAGTATCACATAAAAATATGTCCTTTCCCGAAGGACCCATTCCTCTGAATACCCAGAGTTGGGGTATTTTTAAATATAGGGGTATTTTTTAATATAGAAGTTGGTCAGCTAATGAAGAAAAGATGAAATAGCATATCATCATTTGGTGACTTCTAAAAAATGAATGGATCAGCACCAGCATGAAGGATTGAGTTTGAAATTAAAAACACAATACCATTTAATTTGCATCCAAAAATGTGATGCTTAGGTATAAATCTTAGCACAATATTATAAGGATCTAGTAAGAGGAAAGCTACAAAATGTGATGAGAGAAATCAAAGAAAATCCAAATAAATGCATAAGACAATATTATTAAGTCAATTCTTCCCAACTTGATCTATAGATTCAATGCTATCTCAATCAAAATTCTATCAAATGTTTTGTGAGTATCAAAAAACTGATTTTTTAAAAACTCAAGTTTTTACAGGGAGGCAACAGATCCAAAACAGCCAAGAAAATACTGAAGGAGAACAAGGTTAGAAGGTTGATGCTACCTGACGTCCGTACTTACCATAAAGCCACAGTAATCAAGACAATGTAGTATTGGTAAGAAAGTAAACAGGCCAATGGAATAGAATAGAGAGTCTAGAGGTAAACCCGCACAGTTCAGTTCAGTTCAGTCACTCAGTTGTGTCCGACGTTTTGCGACCCCATGAATCTCAGCACGCCAGGCCTCCCTGTCCATCACCAATTCCCGGAGCTTACTCAAACTCACGTCCACCAAGTCAGTGATGCCATCCAGCCACCTCATCCTCTGTCTTCCCCTTCTCCTCCTGCCCCCAATCCCTCCCAGCATCAGAGGTTTTTCCAATGAGTCAACTCTTCGCATGAGGTGGCCAAAGTATTGGAGTTTCAGCTTCAGCATCACTCCTTCCAATGAAGACCCAGAACTGATCTCCTTTAGAATGGACTGGTTGGATCTCCTTGCAGTCCAAGGGACTCTCAAGAGTCTTCTCCAACACCACAGTTCAAAAGCATCAATTCTTCGGTGCTCAGCTTTCTTCACAGTCCAACTCTCGCATCCATACATGACCACTGGAAAAACCATAGCCTTGACTAGACGAACCTTTGTTGGCGAAGTAATGTCTCTGCTTTTGAATATGCTATCTAGGTTGGTCATAACTTTCCTTCCAAGGAGTAAGCATCTTTTAATTTCATGGCTGAAATCACCATCTGCAGTGATTTTGGAGCCCCCAAAAATAAAGTCTGACACTGTTTCCACTGTTTCTCCATCTATTTCCCATGAAGTGATGGGACCAGATGCCATGATCTTCGTTTTCTGAATGTTGAGCTTTAAGCCAACTTTTTCACTCTCCTCTTTCACTTTCATCGAGTCTTTTTAGTTCTTCTTCACTTTCTGCCATAAGGGTGGGGTCATCTGCATATCTGAGGTTATTGATATTTCTCCCGGCAATCTTGATTTCAGCTTGTGCTTCCTCCAGCCCAGCGTTTCTCATGATGTACTCTGCATAGAAGTTAAATAAGCAGGGTGACAATATACAGCCTGGACGTACTCCTTTTCCTATTTGGAACCAGTCTGTTGTTCCATGTCCAGTTCTAACTGTTGCTTCCTGACCTGCATATAGGTTTCTCAAGAGGTAGGTCAGGTGGTCTGGTATTCCCATCTCTTTCAGAATTTTCCACAGTTTATTATGATCCACACAAAGGCTTTGGCATAGTTAATAAAGCAGAAATAGATGTTTTTCTGGAACTCTCTTGCTTTTTCCATGATCCAGCGGATGTTGGCAATTTGATCTCTGGTTCCTCTGCCTTTTCTAAAACCAGCTTGAACATCTGGAAGTTCACGGTTCACATATTGCTGAAGTCTGGCTTGGAGATTTTTGAGCATTAATTTACTAGCGTGTGAGATGAGTGCAATTGTGCGGTAGTTTGAGCATTCTTTGGCATTGCCTTTCTTTGGGATTGGAATGAAAACTGACCTTTTCCAGTCCTGTGGCCACTGCTGAGTTTTCCAAATTTGCTGGCATATTGAGTGCAGCACTTTCACAGCATCATATTTCAGGTTTTGAAATAGCTCAACTGGAATTCCATCACCTCCACTAGCTTTGTTCGTAGTGATGCTTTCTAAGGCCCACTTGACTTCACATTCCAGGATGTCTGGCTCTAGGTCAGTGATCACACCATTGTGATTATCTGGGTCGTGAAGATCTTTTTTGTACAGTCCTTCTGTGTATTCTTACCACCTCTTCTTAATATCTTCTGCTTCTGTTAGGTCCATACCATTTCTGTCCTTTATCAAGCCCATCTTTGCATGAAATGTTCCCTTGGTATCTCTAATTTTCTTGAAGAGATCTCTAGTTTTTCCCATTCTGTTGTTTTCCTCTATTTCTTTGCGTTGATCGCTGAGGAAGGCTTTCTTATCTCTCTTTGCTATTCTTTACAGTCAATTGAACTTTGACAAAGGAGCAAAACAATGCAATGGAGAAGAAATCTAAGTCCTTTCAGTCATGTCTGACTCTGTGCAACCATATGAACCGTAGCCTGCTAGCCTCCTCTGTCCATGGGGATTCTCCAGGCAAGAATACTAAAGTGGGTTGCCATTTCCTCCTCCAGGGGATCTTCCCAACTCAGGGATCGAATCCGCATCTCTTATGTCTCCTGCTTTGGCAGGTGGGCTTTTTACCACTAGTGCCACCTGGGAAGCAGAAGTCACCCCCTGTCTCATCTATGCCCTTGGATCCCTCCTACTCTCTAACTCAGAAAGTGTCTACTATTTTGTGAAATTGTATTTTTTTACTGAATTAATCTTGACCTGAAGTCCAGAGTGGAAATTGCAATATTAGTACATATCTAGCTTGGCAGTCCTGGCTGAATAGACTCTCATATGAAATTCTCCAGCCCAAGCCAGTCTTTGACGATCCACACCCAGGCTGCTAGTCAAGCAAATAAAACTGTATTTTCAAGCTACGTACATTTTACATGACCCGTGACAGCTGTGCCCTTGAAGGCTGGGTGGAAGGCGGGGGAGGGGGGCTTTCATGAAAGCCTGTCAATTTAGACCCATTACTTGTGCTTCTGAAATCTGCAGTGTGGGTGCCGGAGCAGGGCTGGGCCTCTGCTGTGGCTTTCTGCTGAAGTCAGGCGACAAGCAATGGACAGGGCAGCGGCCTTGCCAGGAAAGAGCGCCCGGGTTTCCAGCCTCGTCTTCAGGCAGCCAGTCTACAGAACTTTGATGAATCAGTCCTCAAGATGGATTTCTGGGGTGGGAAGAAGGATGGTGGAAGGAGCCGGAGCATGGAGGTGCCACACCTGCCCTGTGGCCATCACCTGCCCCGCTGCAGCAGCTTGTCAGCAGCAGCTTGTCAGCAGTAGCTTGTCAGCAGTAGCGTGGCTTATCTGACCACGACTGGTTTGGACATCATGTGAGTGCTCCTCCAGGCAGAGCTCAGCCTCTGCCGACTGGTATCAGAAGGCCCACAGGGCAGGGGCCGGTCACGCCTTGGCATTGACCTCATCACTCCCTGCCAGGGCCACTCACCAGGCATTATTTCCTCCAGGGGCAGGCGGCTCCAGCCCTGCCCTTTGGGGCACCAGGGCGGCCCCTGATCAATTTCCTCTGTAGTTACCCCACACCCCCGCTGTGGTTTCCTCACTGCCATCCTGTCTCACAATGGTCTCTATTCAGCTGCTCAAGCATGTACAGCCACAGCATCAGGGCCTTTGCACACACGGCCTCCTGCACCCAGAATCCTTCAGGCTCAGCTTCTTCACCCTCCTTGCTCTCCAGCACCTGGTCCAGCACCCTCATTTCAGGATGGGACCCTGGAAGGAGGGTATTCTCTCTGTGTGTGTTTCCTTTGGTCCCAAAAGCACTCAGGGATGTGAAGTTCCCTGGCAGCAATGGGTGGGCTGACTTTGGTCCTTGGAGGCTGAGGCTCCAGCAGCGATGACCAGGTCCAACTCCCCCAGAAGCCCAGCTCCTGCCTTTAATGTGGCCAGAAGCCATGCCCTGGGGCTGGAGCGGGGAGCTGGAGGAGGTGGAGAAAATGAAGCCTGCACCGGGCTGCGCTCAGACTAGGGCAGACGGCCACCCACACAGAAGAGGCTGGAAAGAAACTCGCAGAGTGTCTGGAGGAAGGCGGGGGTGGGTCCTTTTAAACAGAAAGTCCGGGAAGCAGTGGGAGACTGAAATGAGAATAAAGGTCAAAATGCTCAGAAGGGCCCAGGCCCTGCTTAATCCAGCCTGTCTTTCTCTCCACCTCATCTCATTCCCCTCCTCACCCCCACCCTGCCTCACAATAGTCTCTATTCAGCTGCTGAAACGTGTACAACCACAGCCTCAGGGCCTTTGCACAGACTGCCTCCTGCACCCAGAATGCTTCAGGCTCCCCTTCTCCACCCTCCTCGCTTTCCCAGTCCTGACTTCCACCCTGCTCAGCCTATAGTCTACCCTTCTCTTCTCTTTGGCCCTGGGGGGCGAGTTCTCCCCTCTCCTCTACACTTTCCCATAGTTTTTCTGTTTCAGACTTTTTTTTTAGTCCTTTAAATCCCTTGATAGAACTCACAATTATTTCACTTAAACTAAGATAACGGCATCCAGTCCCATCACTTCATGGCAAATAGATGGGGGAAAAGTGGAAACAGTGATAGATATTGTTTTCTTGGGTACCAAAATCACTGCAGATGGTGACTGCAGCCATGAAATTAAAAGACACTTGCTCCTTGGAAGAAAAGCTATGGCAAACCTAGACAGCTTATTAAAGAGCAGACTCATCATTTTGCCAACAAAGGCCTGTATAGTCAAAGCTATAGTCTTTCCAGTGGTCACGTATGGATGTGAGAGTTGAATCATAAAGAAGGCTAAGTGCTGAAGAATTGATGCTTTCGAACTGTGGTGTTGGAAAAGACTTTTGAGAGTCCCTTGGACTGCAAGGAGATCCAACGCTCAATCCTAAGGGAAATCAACCCTGAATATTCTTCGGGAAGACTGATGCTGAAGTTGAAACTCCAATACTTTGGCCACTTTATGCGAAGAGCTGACTCATTGGAAAAGACTGATGCTGGGAAAGATTGAGGGCAGGAGGAGACAGGGATGACAGAGGATGAGATGGTTGGATGGCATCACTGACTTACTGGACATGAGTTTGAGCAAACTCTGGGAGATAGTGAAGCACAGTGAAGCCTACTGTGCTGCAGTCCATAGGGCTGCAAAGAGTCGGACATGACTTATCAACTGAACAAAAACAACACTATCTTGTGTATTCCGTTTTGTCTCCATCTTCTACATCTGGACTGTAATCTCCTTCAGGAGAGGCACCCTGTCTGATTTGTTCTCCGTGGTGGACCGAGTCCTGGGCATGGCAAGTGCTCACTAAATGTTTGCTGCATAGATGATGCCTGATTCCACAGTCACTGCACTGATTTATTTTTCTTATTCACAGTTCCCTCTACAATTGGGCTAAGTGATGTTCTCAGGTTTCGTTGTTCGATTTGTGCATTTTTTAAAGGGCTTTCATGTCTCCTGTTTTTTTGTTCTCAGACTCCTGGCCATTTTGATTCTCATTAACAATCCTTATCATGGAGTAGACAGAAAAAGCCATTTGCTTCTCTTTCTCGGAGTCCACACAAGACTTCGTCAGGCCAGAGCCCTAATTACTGGCTAAATCACATGGGGATTATTTACTACTACAATTATCCATGAGATTTCTGTCTACTCAGAGCAGGCAGTTGTATCGGTCAGAATAGGCCAGCTGCTTTAACAAATAACCCCCGAATATCAGAAGCTCAAATGAATGCAAGAATTATTTCTCATTCATGAATCTTCTTCTCCAAGGAGTTTCTCAAGGATCCTTCTCTCAAATGACACTTCCACCTTCAACACCTGGCTTGCCAGGTGACCCCGATGAGCAAGAGATTGTGGGAAGACACCTGGACACGTCACCCACTTGGTCAACAGTGACCCACACAGCTCCACTTGGTTCCATAAGCCGGGTGGTCACACAGCCCCATGGGGACTGGCAGCCTTGTCCAGCAATAGCTCTCACCAGGGGACTATGAGTACCACTGTCGAGGCAGTAGGTCACAGATGGTAGGAAAGAAAACTCCCACAATTCTTGACCTCCCACCACCTCTCATACCTTCTCATAAGAGCCAAATGTCCCACCATGGCTTCCTAAGGCATTGACAGGGAAGCCCAACCCCTCCCTGGGACCCTGCTAATCTCCCTGATGGCCGCTTCGTCCTGCTCCAGCCTGGAGGCCCTTGTGTTCTTGGATTCACTGTGTGGACGCTTACCTCCGCACCTTTGCACGTGCGTTCTGCTCCCTAGGCGGCCTACCATCCCACTATCTGTGGCCGCCTCCACCTTGGCATCCACATCTTGACTCAGACACTCCCCCCACCTCTGAAAGGCCTTGCCAGCGAGCCCTTCCATCACACTGCTACCCTAACACTCCGAAATTCATTCAGTCTCTTGAAAGATATGCTTATTCTAAAATCAAGCTGCAGAAAAGCAGAATTTTTGTCAATTTTGTTCACTGTTATAACCCCATGGCTAGACATGTGCTTGGTTTATAATAAACACTTACTATTTGTTGAGTAAAGCTGACAAACAAAAACTGAAAACTTCAGGGCAGTTTTTTTTTTTTTTTAATAAACTTTTCTGGTGCTCTTTTCATTAAATTAACAGATTTAATCACACGTCATTTTTATACTTATACAAATTTGTATAGGGGAAAAAAACCATCTCTCCTTTTTTTTTTTTTTTTTTTTTCTATATCTGATGCTAAGTGATCTGGGTTTTTCTGTTTCTTTTTTATTTGTTTGTTTTGCTTTATTGCACTGCACAGCTTGCAGGATCTTAGTTCCCTGACCAGGGATTGAACGTGTGCCCCCTTCAGTGGAAATGTGGAATGCTAACCACTGGATCACTAGGTAAGTCCCAAAGTGACCTGAGTTCTGATGCTGCAGACAGAGAAGGAAGTCAAGCAGTGAAATGACATTTTCAGTCCTGGCAAGTGGTTCATGCTTCCAGTTAAAGTGAGGACAGAGCCACTGGTGGCTTATAAAGTTGATTTAGATGATGAGACTACACTCTCCAGCTCTTAATGCCATGCCATGCCGGGGAAGAGGGGGGGAAGCCTCTAAGGAGATAAGACTAATGAATTCTGAAATGAGAAGTAAAAGATTAAAATTTTAGGTTTATTCTAGAAACATTTCATTGAAGGCTTTTGAGTATTTGGGGATCCTGATTGATGGAATGCAAATTGGAAAGTGAAACTACATTGTGCTTTTAATTGCTTCATATCCTACTTTAAAACAAATACCCACATCATTTATAAATCAGTAAAAATTCATTTCAAAAAATCCTGCTTTATCCCCAGGTTGCGCCCCATACTCTACACCTATGCAGCCCCTGGACAACCTCCCCAGTCTTAAAACCACATTCTCTCTTGTAGAACTGGGGTTCGATATTCCTGAATATGAGTACATATTGCTTTACACCAAGCATGTGTAGTAGAAGAGTGTCACGTTGGTTAAATGTGTATTAATCAGAGGCTTTTAAACTCCCTGGAAGGGTGTCCTTTTCCAAAGCAAGCAGGGCTCCCTGGAACCACTCTGTGGTGTGAAGCCCCAGGCTGGGCTGATGGAAAGCAGGCGAGACCCACGTGGGTGCAGCCCATGCCCTCCTCCCCAGGCTCAGCCAACCTTCCAGACAGCTGGGCAGATGACAGGGTCCCCTGGGCCTTTTCCACACACCCCTTGTCTCCCAGGGAAACAAGGGAATTATTGATTGATTCAAGCACTGGTAGGCATGAGCAGGGGCTGGGCAAACGCCCAGCACGTAAACCCTTTGAAGACGGAGGGCACCAGGCAACCAGGAGCGCCGCGGGCCCCGTGCCCAGCAAGAGCCCCATGGGGAAAGATATGCCTGGCTTCCTCAGCTCCGTGGCGGCCCCAGGCCTCCGAACCTCAAGGCCTGCTGGGACTTGGCTGGCCTGAGCGGTTTGGAACACAAGTTTCTTTGAAGAAGCCACTTTGAATTCTGTGTCTGGCATATGTCCGTAGACTTCGTATATGTGCAATGTCACTCCGAGCGTTTTCTGGGTGCCAGCAAAATCCCTCTACATGTGTAGCTTATCTGGACCTCACAGATCTCTGTGCGGTGGGATTAATGTCATTTTACACCCAGCTGAGGAAACTGAGTCATGGAGAGGCCTGAAACCTACTGACATCTACCAACCAGTAAGAGGGGGAGCTGGGAATATACCCGGAGCCATGTGGCACCAACGTCCAAGTTCCTGACCTCTGTGGAGCACAGAGCTAAAACAGAGATTAAAAACACAGACGACCACCACCCCCGCCCCTGCCACCCCCCACTGCCTGGGATCAAATCCCAGCTCCGCTGATTTTTAGCTGTGTGACTGTAACAGATTGCTCAACCTCTCTGATGCACAGAGCGTCAAATGGAACTCAGGATAGGCCTTGTCACCCGAGGTTATGTGTGAATGAGATCAGGTGCTATATGTCAGTGCTTAAGTGGGGCCTGATGGATAATAAATGCTGTGTGTGTGTCTTTTTAAGTCCTACAGCACCACTGGCCTTCCTGAAGAATCCTGTTTTGCTGGTTCCTTTCTCCACCCCCTCATGGCGAGCACCTATCGCCCTGCCACCCCACCCTAATGATTTCAGGAAGAGGGACTTTCTGGAGGAGGCCCTGGAATATGCCACTACTGAGCTGCCATTTCTTTCTTTCCAGCTGGACTCTGTTCGGTGATGTCCACCTTCAAAGGTGCCTGACACCTCGTCTCCAGGGCCCAGTGGGCGTGATGGTCTCCCCAGACAAGGCGGTGCCCATCCCTGCCCCTGCCAGGTGGGCAGCTGCAAGGCCAGCCCAGCTCCGTTTTCTGAGGCCTCATTGTGCCAGAGCCAGCCGGACGGGGCCGGACGGGCAGCCTGCCTGCAGGGCCTCGCACAGCACTTAAGGGAATTGGCTTCCGATTCATCTGCAGAGTCCATGAGCTCATAGGAGGCCGGGCTGAGGGTCACATCCGAGGCAGAAATTAGAATTAAGCCTTCTCTGCCAATGCCGGAAGCTCTCTTATCAACTCCCACTCTCACCTCCTCCATCCCTCTCCCCTCCTTCATGGCAGGGGTTCTCAACCTGACTCAAAAGTCCTTGGGATAACCTGGGAGGTATGCACTTGGTGAAACTGAGTGAGTACACACGCCTGTGCACACACACACACACGTGTGTGTGTGGGTGGGTGGATGTGGGTGTGGATTTCCTGAGAAGGCCCCTACAGTTATAGTCATGATCTCAAATGGGGGCCAAGAGCCCCAAGATGCCAAGGATGCCAGCTTCTTCAGAGTCGGGCCATCTGTTGCATTGGTCCTCCAGACCCAGAGCCAGAGTCAGACATGCAGCCCAGTGACTCCTGTGGGAAGGGAGAGGGGCATTGCCAGGCTGGGTGTGGAGGGGGGTTGGTTCTCGGGAGGTTTTCTGGGGCACAGCCCACCATGGAGAGGAGTCCGGTGCTCAGCGTTTGGACCACAGCCTTGCTCTGAAGTTGGTCTGGGCCACCCTGAGAAGGGTACGTGTGCAATCAGGCTTAGAAGCCAAGGCACGGCCTGGAGGAGTGGGCAGCTGGAGACCGTCAGCCAGCCGTGCTCCTGGTAACTGGGCCTCATGTCCATTCCAGACAGCGATCCAGGCCATGCATCGCTCTGCCCGCTGCGTGTCCTGAGTGGCCACTGCACACAGCTTCTGGCTGGTCCACTCCACAGCCCACCAGATTTGCCCCGGCAGATCTGAATCCTACAAGTGGCCCAGTCTAAGCCAAACTGGGGCCCCTCACCTCTGACTTGGTAAATACTGGGTCCCAGAGTCCTGGGTCCTGATCTTGACCTGGCAGAACTGGGGGGAGGTGGGTACTGGATAGCAAAAGTTATAGACAAGGAAAGTCCTTATCTTACAAATAGTTTCATACACGTAGGTTGTTTGGAATTTGGAATACATCTTCTCATGGAAATCCTATTATAAATGGTTCCTGGGGCTTGTTTGCAAAAACCTATGATGCCAACAAAGGTCCGTATAGTCAAAGCTATGGTTTTTCCAGTAGTCATGTACAGATGTGAGAGTTGGACCAAAAAGAAGGCTGGGTGATGAAGAATTGATGGTTTGGAACTGTGGTGCTGGAGAAGACTCTTGACAGTCCCTTGGACTGCAAGGAGCTCAAACCAGTCAGTCCTAAAGGAAATCAACTCTGATGCTGGGAAAGATGGAAGGCAGGAGGAGAAGAGGGAGGCAGAGTATGAGATGGTTGGGAGGCATCATTGCCTCAGTGGACATGAGTTTGAGCAAACTCTGGGAGATAGTGAAGGACAGGGGAGCCTGCCTTACTGCAGTCCATGAGGTCTCAAAGAGTGGGACGCGACTGAGCGACTGAACAACAGATGATGTTGGAAGAGTAGGAAGGGTCAGCCTGAGCTCCAAGACCCCGAGGTGGAGCTCCTCTGAGTTGCCAGGGAACCCTGCACAGGAGAGGACGAGGATAAAGCTGCCAGCATCAGAGTGCAGAAGGGGTGGGGGTTGCGGTGCTGGCAGGGGCGTCCCAGGCTAAACAGACCACGTAGCCCAGGGATGCAGAGAGAGGAGGGGTCTGAGTCAGAGAGGGAAGATACGCCGCATCTTTATTAACCAGGATTCTTGCCCAGGCCAGCCCAGGCCCCTTTGCGACCCTCTTAGTGGAAAGGCTCAGTCTGGCTGGAAGGAGAACGGCAGACCATCCCGCCCAAGCTCTTGGTTAACCCCTGCGATGCCGGTGCCTCCAATCCAGGAGCCCCGGGAGCGTCAGGAGCGCGCCCGTGGGGGACGCTCTGAGAGCGGCCACTAGATGGCGTTTCCGCCCTTCCTAGTCCCGGAACGCGGGAGCCCGGGCACCTGGCGAGGAAACCGGTCGTTTAATTGCCGTTGAATGAGAAGGCTGATCTCAGGGTGCCCTCCTCCTAGGGAAAGCTCCAGGCTTCTATCAAAGGGATCGGCTTATTTATCCTCTAACATGGAGAAGCATCAATTAAACACATTTAAATGTGACCGCTGCTGCTGCTGCTAAGTCGCTTCAGTCGTGTCCGACTCTGTGCGATCCCATAGAGGGCAGCCCACCAGGCTCCCATGTGATCACAGGGGAGGAAGGTTGTTACCGTGTAAACATATAAAACCGCCCATTCTGGTCTCCGTGGTGTGCAGACTGGACCTGGGATGGGTGTTGTGTGTCTGGATCCGGGGGAGCCCCATCCCCTCCCCAGGCAGGCTGAAGGTTGGGGGCTTGTCCAATCCTCCCCACAGATCGGGTGATCTTTGCCTCAAAGCCGTTTTTCTTATGAGTCTCACGTGGACACTCTTGTTGTCAGGATGTTCCTTATAATAGGGAAGTTGAAAAAATACGATCACTGGGGATATTTTCTATCCTGTCTACTTGATCTGTAGAGCAGATTCTTGAAGATTCCATCATCTAGGCCAAAGTCACAAATCCAAATTGAAGAAGTATGTGCCCAGATATAGGGTATTTCATATTGTTTGTGGGGTTCTCCAGGCAAGAATACTGCGATCGTTTGCCATTCCCTTCTCCAGAGGGAAAGAAAGCTGAGCGCTGAAGAATTGATGCTTTCAGACTGTGGTGTTGGAGAAAACTCTTGAGAGTCCCTTGGACTGCAAGGAGATCAAATCAGTCCATCCTAAAGGAAATCAGTCCGGAATATTCATCAGAAGGACTGATGCTGAAGCTGAAACTTCAATACTTTGGCCACCTGATTTGAAGAACTGACTCATTGGGAAAGACCGTGATGCTGGGAAAGATTGAAGACAGGAGGAGAAGGGTCGACAGAGGGTAAGATGGTTGGATGACATCACTGACTTGATGGACATGAGTTTGAGCAAGCTCTGGTGATAGACCAGAGAAGCCTGGCGTGCTGCAGTCCACGAGGTCGCAAAGAGTCGGACACGACTGAGTGACTGAACTAAACTGAACTGATAGGATATTTGGGAGCGGACTATGCAAAAAAAAAAAAATGAACTGAAGTCCTAGGCAAGTTTCTCGGTTCTGAACTATCTGAGGCGAGGTCAGGTACAGGATGCTATTAAGGTTGTGGTTTACTACATTACACACATGGGCGAGGAAAGGCCCTCAGGAGAAATGCCTGTCTTTCCTTGGTTCCAAACATAGTGGTCTCTGAAGTTAAACAACCATCCGTTTCCCTTTCTTCTTTAACCCCTAGTGCCAAACTGGCAGCCCATTGGAGGGAAGTCTATAAATCTGCACAGCTCCTGGCTCCGTTGTATATTACCCTTATCTTTATCTTTCTGTTTTCCCTTGCTCCTATTTTCAGTGTATATTAAGCTTATACTTTGTGTCTCCTTTGTAAACTCCCTTAAATCCTTTGCAAAACAGAGCAAAATGCAAATAAAATAAAATAAGACATCAGATGTAATCTTTCTGTGGCACAACATTAGGTCACAAGGGCTCCTGAGTACTTGTAATCTTTTGCAAGAAAAGAGAATTTTAAAATTCTCTGCCAGCCTGCCTGTGTGGTGGTATTTTTCCAAAACTAGCTACTTACCAGCACTTTTAATTCTACTTAACCTTTAATATGGACATCTCCAAGCTGTTTCTTCTAGACTTTGCTCTTAGGTATGCAACTGTTGTTGCTGTTCAGTCATTCAGTTGTGTCCAACTCCTTGTGATCCCATGGACTACAGCACACCAGGCTTCCCTGTCCATCACCAATTCCCGGAGCTTGCTCAAACTCATGTCCATCGAGCGGTGATGCCATCCAACCATCTCATCCTCTGTCACCCCCTTCTCCTCCTGCCTTCCATCTTTCCCAGCATCAAGGTCTTTTCCAGTGACTCAGCTCTTCAAATCAGGTGGCCAAAGTACTAGAGCTTCAACATCAGTCCTTCCAGTGAATAGTGTGTTAATTTCTTTTAGGATTGACTGGTTTGATCTCCTTGCTGTCCAAGCCCAATTCCTCTGATCCAAGCTGATCTCAAAGCCCAATTCCTCTGATTTCCTGACCTCATAAAGCATGTTCTTATTTCTCAGAGGACTTGGATAGCAGATTCATTTTTAAAAATTTTAAGTTGGTTTACAATCTTATTATACACAGTTCCCAGATTCAAAAATCTATGAAATTCCTTATGATGTTGAAATAATAGGAAGGATCATTCTGAACCCCAAGGACCAGAAGACACCCAGCAATACCATTTCACTAGTCTGGCTGGTGCTGTGTGTGGAAACAGGAAGAAACAGAAAGTCGTGGCAGGCTGACTGAAAAACTCAGACATCCCCAAAGTCATAGACTTCTGTGGCTGCTGTTGCTATGACAAGCATTGAGACAATTCCTAAATCTCAAGGATTCAACCAAAAAAATCCGAATATACTCAGCACTCAATACAGTTGTTCAAAGAATAAATGAGTTTACTCAACCAAACCAAGATGCTGGGGAAGAATGAATGAATCCCCTGGATCAGACCTGGGCAGTTCCACCCTATCCCTTCCACCACCCCAGACCCCCACGCTGAGGCCCCAAGAGGGACTGGCTAACTTTCAGAGATGTGAACATTTGCTAAAACGAGGTTGCCAGGTACTTTTCTCAAGGAGGAAGTAACTAGGCAGGAAAAGGCGAGCCTGTGGGAAAGGCAGCTTTGAAGGAGAAAGATCTTGGGGCCCAGGAAACTTCTCTGGGAAAGCGCCTGGAAGGCTGCTATTTTGTCAAATGAGCCACCACCCTCCCCACTGCCCAGTCGCGTTAGTGACTTGCTGTATCCATGCCAGCGATACAGCCCTACCATCACGATTCCCATGCCTACAGCTGAAGGCTTGTCCTGAGAGGTTTTTTATTTCCAAGGGTTTTATGTCACTGGCCAGGCCTTAAAAGTTTAAAGGAACAATTAGTCTGCGGGTTTGGGCTCTGTAAACAACAGATTCCTCTAATTCAGGTCAAAAGCTGGATTTGCCAAGGACATACATTTTTACTGAAATATGCATTTATCTTAGAAAAATTCACCTTTTGGTATTTTTTTCAATGGATAGGTCTCATTCCCCCTGCTTCTTTTGCTTTCTCTGACATTCCTTTCTCAGGGTTTGGAGCACCCCAGTGTTGTGGGGCTGGGCTTTACGAGAAGCAGACAGCGTTTGGTGTGGGGGCCTCTCACAGGCTGGAACCATTTATTCTCCCGTCCAGCCTCCCTCCCTGCCAAGGAATAAGGCGAGCCCGGGGGGGATGCTTTCCGCACTGTGTTTACAAAGCACTAAATTTTCAGTCATTAATTCCCTTCCTAAAGAAAGAGTTTTCTACCAGTCACCAAAATAGCAGTTATAACGCTGCAAGATCAAGAGAGCCAGAGGCCCTACAGCGAAGCAGGAGGAAGGAGGCAGACTTCTCCTGCTTTGAAGGGACATATTTTGCATCTCTCAGTCACTACTTCACACACATGTTTATTTTCTACTCCAGAACATTCAGGAGTGCTGTGTAGATGGAGCACCCTCTTCTTGTGCGTGCATTCTTTGTCCTGGGGCGGGAGGCAGGGGTGGGGAGTGCCAGCTAATCTCTTCCCTCACCGAGGGGGAAGGCAGGAGGAGAGGCTCGAGGTCTTGGACCCCCCCAGGGACAAGCACCAGAGCTGGGGTGCCAGAGTGCCAGACAGAAAAGGCCCTGTTTTCCAGGGGCTCAAATTACTCCTTGGAATCCAGGCTTCCAGGCAGACCCTTAACCCTTTCCGGGCCACCGGGCTACAGGGAGCCAGCCAGCTCTGAGCTCTTGTCTGTCCATCTCTGGGTGAGCCCAGGCCGCCCACTCCAGGGGGACACTCTTCTGGGACGGGGGGACTACTTGAGCAGAGTCACAGGGACAACCCTCCCCCTGAGCCTTGACGGGCCCCCACAGCTCACCCATGAACCCAGGGAAGACTCCTCTGGACTCCAGTGTGGACACCTTTCTGGAGAATGCCTTGAGACTCTGGGCAGTCAGAGGGCCAGCAGAGGAAGCTGTGCTGGCAGGAAAAGCAGTGGTTTTCAAAATCCGGCCTCAGACCTCCCACGTCCAACCACCAGGAGAAATGCAGATGCTGTCCCGCCACTGCCACCAGCCCCCCCACCATTCCCCCCACCATCCCCACCACCACCACCCCCCCACTATCCCCCCACCATCTCCCACCACCCCCCACCACCACCATCCCCCCCACCACCATCCCCGACCATCATCCCCTACCACCACCATACCCCCACCACCACCATTCCCCACCACCACCATCCCCCACCATCACCATCCCCACCACCACCACCCCCCCCACCACCCCCAACCACCATCCCCCCACCACCATCCCCACCACCATCATCCCCACCACCACCATCCCCCCCATCATCCCCCCACCACCATCACCATCGCCCACCACCACCACCAGCCCACCCACACCACCAGCACCCCCACCAGCCTTCCCACCACCAGTCCCACCCCACCAGCCCCCAACTCCCACCACCAGCCCCTTCCCCACCTCCACCAGCCCCCCTACCTACAAAGTCAGATTCTTCCCAGGATTGGAGAGCCCCAGGTCTGTGATACAGGGAAGAGACCTAAAGGGTTTCTGCACCGGCCTCCAGGCCCCTGAAACAGGCTGCCCTCCTGGATTGCCATGAGAGTCTGAGCAGACTTTCCTTCCAGGTGCAGAAATGTGGGCTCCCTGGGCTGCAGGGCCCCCAGAGGCGTGCCCTCTGGATGCAGCAGTCCGCAGGTGGCACCTGCCTCCCCTCCCAACTCTGAAACCTTCTCGTATGTTGTTTTCACTCGATGTTCCTGGATAGGCTCCAAGAGAGAATCGAATCCTTCCAGAAATCCCTCGATAGTGCAGATTTCGGTTACCCTGGCAATGGCCGTGGTCCCCCTGGCTGCCTGTTTGGCATTGGCTCTGGCCCTATCTTGTCCGCCTCCCTGAACACACTGCTGTGACCATCTCTGAAGGAAACTGACAGAGAGGCCTGAGGATCGGGGCTGCTTTTAGTGGACGGAATTTCCTTCCTCTGACTGTCAAGTAAAACCAGGGCCTCTAGGCCACCCAGGTGGCTCTTGAGGCCTGTGTTCTCAAGGAGACTTTCGAAAGGATGCTGGGACGCTCTTCTTGTATGAGTCTTTCCTCTGTGCATGCTTTAAAGGCCAGGAGCCAAAGGCCAAACCCTGGCCCTGCCTCTCATTCTGGGTGGCCTTGGGTACATTACTCACCTTTTCTGAGCCAGAGACTTTCTTCTCTGTAAAAGAGAAATAAGAGGGCTTCTCTAGTGGTTCAGAGCTAAAGAATCTGCCGGCCAATGCAGGAGACACAGGTTCGATCCCTGATCTGGGATGATCCCACATGTGGACCTACTAAGCCAATGTGCCAGCAGGGAGTAGCTAGAGAGCAGCCCTACAGCAATGAAGACCCAGCACAGCCCCAAATAAAATAAATACATTTTTTTAAAAAGAGAAATAATAGTGATTACAAGAATGTTCCTGCAGCATTGAGATGATGCTGAATCATGTCTGTTCCTCCCCCTCCTTGCCTGTAGCATTCTCACCAGGCATCCACGCCAGGAACTTACGTTCTGGAATACTCAGTGAAATGGTACCAGGGAGCCATTCTAATTGCCTACGTTTGACATCCGATCTGTCACGCCTGATATTTATTCCTGAGTTTGAGGGGCGATAATTGTTGTTAGTTTTTTAAAGCAACAGTGGCCCCGTCTGTTGACAATGCCTCCCGTCAAGGCATCTGCTCCACCAGGCGAGGAGTGGTTGATGCCAAAGCTGTCTTGCTTCTTGGACTTTCTCCTGAGCCCCGCCGTGCTGGGGGGACTCTGTGCATAGTAAATATTTAAGCACATGTCTTGTGTAATGGTCACCAATCTGGATGCACATGGAGTCGTGGAGCCACACGCCGGCACCTGCCTGAGTGTCCCCACTTCGAGAGACCCTTCCAGAAGTCTGTTGGCTATCAGCAGCAGCTGAGAGGTGGCAGAATTCTGTGGCCTGTTAATTGTCTTGGAAGCAAATCCTTGAGTTGGGAGAGAGAAAAAGGAACTGTAATTAAAGCTTCCCTTGGGCACAATTTTCCAATGATTGGCACATTTCTTGTGTGCCTGTTAAGCTCCAGGCATGCACTGAGCTGGGAACTTTACATATACAGATCTTCCTTGACTTGCAGTGGGGTTACGTCTGGGTAAACCCATTGTAAATTGAAAATATCTTAAGACGAAAATGCGTTTAGTACCCTAACCTCACAGTTTTAGCCCAGCCTACCTTCAACGTGCTCAGAACACTTACATCACCTTCAGGTGGGCAAAACACTAAATCTGTCTCATAACAAAGTGTTGAATATCTCATGCAATTGATCAAACATTGTACTGACAGTGAAAAGCAGAGGGACTGTCTGGGTCTGGAAAAGTTGTGAGTCTGTCAGTCAGTGGATCGAATGGCTGACGGGGAGCTGTGGTCGCTGCCACTGCTCAGCATCATGAGAGAGGCCCGCACCGCATATCACTAGCTCAGAAAAATTTTGAGCCACGCTCAAAATTTCTACTGGTTTCTATGGAATGCATCCCGCTTTTGCACTACTGTAAAGACGAAAAGAGACTTGAAAGTCCCTTGGACTGCAAGGAGATCAAACCAGTCCATCCTAAGGAAATCAGTCCTGAATATTCATTGGAAGGACTGATGCTGAGGCTGA
Source organism: Bos mutus (assembly GCF_027580195.1). NCBI lineage: Eukaryota > Metazoa > Chordata > Mammalia > Artiodactyla > Bovidae > Bos > Bos mutus. The sequence continues at coordinate 29,954,115 of NC_091628.1, forward strand.
AACTCCAGTACTTTGGTCACCTGATGCAAAGAGCTGACTCCCTGGAAAAGACCCTGATGCTGGGAAAGATTGAAGGCAGGAGGAGAATGGGACGACAGAGGATGAGGTGGTTGGATAGCACCATCGACTCAATGGACATGAGTTTGAACAAACTCCGGGAGATAGTGAAGGACAGGGAAGCCTGGCGTGCTGCAGTCCATAGGGGCTGCAGAGTCAGATGTGACTGAGCTACTGAACTGAAAGAAGAAAAATCATTAAGTTGAAACATCGTAAGTTGGGGACCATCTGTATTGAATCTTTTCATCCTTACAAGAGATGAGGGAATGTGTATTATTGTCACCAAGAAATGAAGGCTCAGAGAGGTTAAATGATCTGCTGAGAGAAGGGGCTTGAAGATGAGGCCAAAGTCGGGAGCTCTACTGACGGAGAGAGGGAACCGGTGCAGCCCTTTTTAACCCTGCAGCCTCATCAGTAACTTACTCTCAGAGACTTAGAGAGAAGGCTCGTGTTGGTGGGGACGCCTCCATGTGTCTCCCAGGTCAGTGCTAAACCTCTGATGCCTCCTGGGTGCCCCTGGGCAAACACATTGTGTATTATCTCAGTGTATGCATTTATTAAGACTAAAAGGCTTGAAAGACATCAGGGACAAAAGCAAATAGGACAATGCGCAGTGTACAGAGCCAATGCAGTCAAACTGTCAGAGGTGGCACCCACTTCACCCTCATCTCCCCCACATCTTGCCCCCCATGCCCACTCCCTCCTGGGCATCTTCTTCTGCTCCTCACAGACCTCAGGGTTCACCAGCCACAGGAGACCCTTCCACCTCTGTTCCTGGCATCGCTCACAGCCACATCTACATCCACAGTTCCTTCTTACACGTCTTGGTACCTGGGCTCCCTGGACACCCCTGGTGAGGAGTACAGCCTGCAGTTCCCTCCTGGTTTATACTCCTTTCGTGTGGCATCATAATTGCATGTTTGTCCATTTGTCCTCCTCTGTGCTGCAAGCTCGTCAGAGGATGGAACTTCTCATGTCCATCAGTGCTCCTCGCGTATGTCATCCAGGGCTTGGTGCATGAAAGACACCCTATAGATGCCAAACGGCAGATAAATGTATGCATGAAAGTGAAAACTGAGTGTTAGTCGCTTAGACTCTTTGTGACCCCATGGACTGTAGCCCGCCAGTCTCCTCTGCCCACGGGATCTTCTAGGCAAGAATACTGGAGTGGGCAGCCATTCCCTTCTCCAGGGGATCTTCCTGACCCAGGGAGCAAACCTGGGTCTCCAGCATTGCAGGCAGATTCTTTACCATCTGAGAACCAAGGAAGCCCAAATGCATGCATGCTGCTGCTGCTGCTAAGTCGCGTCAGTCGTGTCCGACTCTGTGCGACCCCAGAGAGGGCAGCCCACCAGGCTCCCCTGTCCCTGGGATTCTCCAGGCAAGAACACTGGAGTGGGTTGCCATTTCCTTCTCCAATGCATGAAAGTGAAAAGTGAAAGTGAAGCCACTCAGTCATGTCCAACTCTTAGCAACCCCACCATGGACTGCAGCCTACCAGGCACCTCCGTCCATGGGATTTGGCCTGGAAAGAGAGACTGTGTATTTTCAATCCATATTATGTGACAGAAAGTGTCTGATCATTGCTTTCATTGCAATCTTAATGCGGTATTGACTCACTCAAAGATAGAATGACTTTGCTTCTTCAGATGGTAAATAAGGTTACACTGCCTCACAGAGATCGCCTAAGGAATAAGCAAGAACTAAGTGATAACCTAATGTTCACAAGATCATAATAAAATGAGAATAAAAAGACCCTAGGATTCTAGAATTCAAAGATCATTTTGCAAGATTGGAAAACTAAATGTTAAAATCTTCAAACAGGCACTTTAATAGATGCTGGGACAATTCACTTTACTTTAAAGGAATCACTTCCACTTCAACGTGTTAATTGAATATCTCCCAAGTGCTTGATGCTATGAGCAACACTATTATAATCCCCTGCTTACAAAATGCTTTACACTTAGCACTCTTCCACAGAATTGCTTCTGTATTTCTCGGTTTCCTCATTGTGGTTGGCAGAGTAATGGCTCCCATAAGATGCCCCTTTCTTAATTCCTGGAAACTGTGACTAGGTGACCTCACAGGGGAAAGGGGACTTCGCAAATATGATTAAGGATTTTGAGATGGAGATAATCCTGATTTATCCAGATGAACCCAGCATCATCACCAGGATCCTTGTAAGAGGAAGGCTGGGGGTCCGGGTCAGTCCCAAGAGATGAGGTGAGGGAAGCCGGCGGCTGGAGGGACATAGCTGTGAGCCGAGGAACACAGGCAGCTTCTAGAAGCTGGATAAAGCAAGAGATGGATTCTCCTCAGATCACTCATGACTGCAGTCCTGCCGACACCTTGCCTTTAGACTTCTGATGTCTAGGACCACAAGGTAATGGATGTGTATTGTTACAAGCCACTGGGTTTGTGATGACTTATTATGATTTACGGAGAAGGCAATGGCACCCCACTCCAGTACTCTTGCCTGGAAAATCCCATGGACAGAGGAGCCTGGTGGGCTGCAGTCCATGGGGTCGCTAAGAGTTGGATACGACTGAGCGACTTCACTTTCACTTTTCACTTTCATGCATTGGAGAAGGAAATGGCAACCCACTCCAGTGTTCTTGCCTGGAGAATCCCAGGGACGGGGGAGCCTGGTGGGCTGCCGTCTCTGGGGTCGCACAGAGTCGGACACGACTGAAGCGACTTAGCAGCAGCAGCAGCATTATGATTTAATCCAAGCATCTTTATGATGTAAGTAACAATGGTCCTTATCTCATGGACTGTGCTGTCAGATGAGACACGTAACAAATATGAAGCCCTTTTGTTACTTGCTATTCAGTTCAGTTCAGTTCAGTCACTCAGTCATATCAGACTCTTTGCTATTATCATAGAATTATTATTTCATTGTTATTTATTTGGGAGATCTTATTCTGTGAGGTTGGAGAGGAAATGGCAACCCACTCCAGTATTCTTGCCTGGAGAATCCCACGAATAGAGGAGCTTGGAGAGCTACAGAGTTGCAAAGAGCTGGACACGACTGGGCAACTAAACCACCACCATCATCCTGCGAGGTAAGCAGATTCACCTCATATTCATGAAATGAGCTGTGTTACGTCTTTGCCGGATACCAGGCCCTGTAGCAACACTGGGGACCCAAGAGGAATCTGGGAGCTCTTGACAAACGGGGAGGCAGACAGCATAGCAAAGCCAGCCAGCACGGGTGACAAGACCAGTTAGGGGTGTGCCCAGGATGGGGGGGACCCAGAGGAAGGAGACTGGAGCTTACTGGGAGGTCTAATGATGTGAGTCTTGGGCTATAAACAGCAGACAGCAGAGGCCACCAGGCAGACCAGGGGAGGGTGCAGCAGGTCGGGGAGCCAGGGACACCCCATAGAGTGGGGAATGGGCCCAAGGTCCCACAGCAGAGACTGGATCCTAGACCTTCTGCCCCTTGCCCTTTCTCCTGCTTTGAGGACACTGCCCACAGGACATAGCTGCTGGTGACCCTCAAGGAGTACAGTCTTCAAAGGGCAACCAGATACATGCCCAGTCTAAACGAATCGCAGAAGTTCCTGTTTGAGAGAGTTTAAATGTAAATGGTGGAGGGGACTTTCCTGGTGGCCCAGTGTTTAAGATTCTGCACTTTCAATGCAGGGGGAGTGGGTTCAGCCCCTGGTCAGGGAACTAGGATTCCCATATGCCAAGCAGTGCAGCCAAAAAAAGAAAAAATAAATGGTGGAGAAATTCTACCATTCCACCAGGTTCATGCAAAAGAATGAAACTGGGGAAGAAGTCAAGATGGAAGGAATGTGAGTTGGCCATTATGGGTGTATAGGATGTAGACAGCTGGGGGTAGGGGTGAAGGAAGAACCTTCTCAGCCTGGAGGCTGGTCCTCCCAGAGGCTGGCAGCTGGGGGATTGTAGGGAGCAGCTCAGCAGAGCCCCAATGATTTCCGGGGATGGTGGGGATGGCAGGCTGGGTGCAGAGGTCCTGTAGGGCCTGAAAGCTACCTGAAGCCAAGGCTTCACACTGAGGGCATTTGGGTGGCCTGCTAAAGGGTTTTTGAGTAACAGGATGAGATCAGTGTGTTAGGATCACTTATGGGTCTGACTGTAAGACGGAGACTTGCCTTAATGGTACTTGCTCCATTGGACTGAATTAAGATTTGTAGGATGGACTTTAAGAATGGGGAAATCTGACATCTGATCTCAATCCTACATGCTAACTCCTTGCTGGAAAAGGAAGCTCATGATTGTCAACCTCCATACCGACCGCAAACCCTAGAATTCCCAAGAGGTCATAGAGTCATCTCAGGTTTATCTTTCTTGTTGTTGCCTTTCATCTTTCCTGGTAAATACTAAATGTTTCACTAAGTGCAAATTGAAATAACACTCGTGATACTGAGCACTAGCTATTTATAACCAAGTATAACTGAGTCTTGACCCAGTTATAAAACAGGAGCTTGAATGTATTATTTCAATGTCGGATTCTGATGAGAAGAAGCAAAGTCTTGCCTGTCTTCTGAGCCTTCGCTTGGGATGACCCCTTCCCAAGCCCACCTCAAGTGTTGGGAAGTGTGAATTGAATGGGTGCTCAGCTGCCGAAATATGCCCCAAATTGTGCACCAGAAATAATAGTGACATCTCCTAGATGTCGCCGCCTGGGTGTGCAGGTTGTGTCCTGTTGCCCCTGAGCTCTGCCAAGCGACCCCACTTACCCTCCACTTCCTTGAGTCAGTCTGCCTTGGAAATCCGGCCCCCTCCACGGAGATAACAGCTGACACAGCAATGCGAAACCACAACAGAGACAAATAAAGACCTCATACTCTGGTCAAAGAATCACAGAAACCTCTAGCTTAACAACATCCCATGTGGGTGAAATCAGAGGAGGAGAGTTATCAGTGGCCCTTCCGAAGCTGACAGATGCCTCCCCTAAATGACTGTGACTTCTGCACCCACGGCAAAGGGTAAGTGATGGAGTTGGTGGTCATTGTACGGACCAGTGGCTCAGACTTAGCCACAGGCAATCCTGCTCGTGGAGAAAAAGGCCTTGCAGGATAGGAGTGGGAGCAGGGGGAACGTTCCTTTAGGGACCGCACGATTGTACCCGTGTACTCTGCATTCCTCTGCTGTTACAGCAGAGCCTGCGCTGCTGTCTGCAATTGTTTTAGATGCTCTGGCACCATGGATCCCTAATTGACCCCAGATTCCTGAGCGCCAGGAGCGGCCCTGACTTGTGGCCGGCTGGCCGGCTGCGCATGTGTCCATTGGCTCAAAGGCCGCCCTCCGAGCGTGAGTCAGCCCAACCCAGGGACCACACAACCTCCTTGTAGCTCCAACACGCATCTCCTCTTTAGTGAAGCCGTTTAACACGCGGGCCTTCATTTTCTGGCTCTCTGACCGATAGAAATTCTCTCGGCTCTTCATTATGGGATAGCTGGCTGTTACCACTGGGCTGGCTGTAACCTAGAGAAGTGTTCACTGCACTCAGACAGACTCTTTCTTTCATGCCAGGGTGCACCCTGAACCCCAGCCAGTGAGCTTTCAGAGCCTCCCATGGGTGAGTGGATGCCTGGCTGGGATCTATAGCTCATTTGCCTCCCCATCCCTGGTGACAGGTGGTCCCCATGTCACCTGGTACACAGAGCAGAGTGCTTACTGGAGAGAACCCACCCGGCACACGAAGAGCAGACTGTACCCGCCTCTGCTGCCTTCTGGGGCTTCAGGGAGTCATGTCTGTGTGGACCGCAAGCAGTGATGTGGTCAGAGGCACCCTGGCAGGCTGAAGCGGGCTACATTCAATCCCTGCCCTGAAACAACAGAGCCTTGAGGCCGGCGGTTTATTGGGTGTTTTCAGCAAAGACGCAGAGTCCTGCGCTCCCTGGGGAATCCACATGGTGCACATTCATCTGGCCACATCTGCATGTTTAAGATCGGAGGCAGATCCAAACTGGAGAGGTGGTGAGGGGAGAAGGGGGCCCCATGCCCCTCCCAGCATCCTGCCAGCCTGTGTCTGAAATCAAAGCCGGACCGTCAGGTTTAGACCGGAGGAGGAGTGGTGCTGAGCCTCAGAGAAGCATTAAACACCCAGAGGGGGACGGCTCCTCAATTATAGACAGAAGTGTGCTCTCCTCTTAAACCACGGGCCTGGAATGTGCCCTCTGACAATGATTACAGGCCGACTCAGCACTCCAGCGATGGGAACCAGGCCACTCTCTGCTCTTGCGTCCAGGCTGCCAGGCAGCTGTGGCCTGATGAGATCCAGGAGGCCTGCCGGATGGAGGAGAGCACTTGGGGGAGAGGGGCTTCCAGGCACTGTCCTTGAGGGGCTCCCTGCTGGCCTGGGGGCTCGACACCTCCACTGCTTGACCCCAGGGCTCTGCCGGTGGGCACCAGAGGCAGCTGCGCCCACCCACGGACACCTGGCTCGGGGCACAGGCCCAGTGTAGTACTGAGGTCAGGACTTTCCCCAGGACCACCTCCCCAGCTCGAACCCGACCTTCTGAATCTCTCATCACACGCTAACTGTGTCTGCAAGATCTTCAGATAGACTTTGCTGCATCTGCACTTGGCAGAGATGTCTGTATTCCACACATAATGAAGTCCCAAGATAACACGTCTCCCATAACGGAAGATCGGATGGCTACAGAGAGAGGGGTGATTGATTTCTTGCCCTTAGCACCGAGCTCGCCTGCTCATTCCACATACCCCATTATAACACAAGCCTGCATTTTATGAGACTGAGTTTGGGGGGCCCTGCTTGGGAATTTACTACATTTATTAAGAACCCAAAGTGTGCAGCGAAAAATGCAAAGCACACAAACCCACCTTCACCTGCTACCTGGGACGCTCTGGTGAGATGCTACCGTCAAGGACAAAGAACTCAAGCTTGAAATGCCTGTGGTCACTCTCCAATCAGTGGCCACTCCAGGCGGAGGCCCAGCAGGTGAAGAGGATGCAAGTGGCCCTAGGGATGACATTTAACCATCAGGGCCACCCAGGTGAGGGGTGGAAAGATGGCCCAGTGGAGAAGCCGAGCAGAACACTATTCCAGTCTCCGGAGGACAGAAGATCTGGACCTGGCCTTGTTAATAAGCTGTCTCTTCACACAGCCTCCTTGCAATGGCTTCTCTTGTTGCGGAGCACAGACTCTAGGGCACTCAGGCTTCCCAGGGTGCTCCAGCTTCAGTAATTGCAGCACGTGGGCTTTAGTAGTTGCGGCGTGGGCTTCAGCAGTTGCAGTTCCTGGGCTCTGGAACACAGGCTCAATAACTGTGGTGCACGGGCTTAGTTGCTCCACAGCATGTGGGATCTTCCCAACCCAGGGATCGAACCTGTGTTCCCTGCATTGGCAAGCTGATTCTTTACCACTGAGCTACCAGGGAAGCCCTGAAGGTGCTGTTTAGACCAAACCTTCCTCTTTCCTCCTGAAACCTATTCATCCTCTTGCCTCTCGTCTTCCCAGAGTCTTCCCACCCACTCCTTCCTGCCTGGGTCACATGGGCGCTGCTCCTCTGCGTGGAGGTTTGTCTAACAACCCCTCCAGGCCGGGAGCCCCGCCAAAAGGGCCAGTGACCATCTTCTTCTCAGTTCTGAGCACCCACAACAGTGTCTGGCATACAGATGCTCAGTAAATGTTTCTTTCAATGAGACAGAAACAGAGCTATTCAGGGCCTGCTGGTAATGGAAACAGCCTGGCTTGAAAGGCGCCCTGCACATTGTGGCCACAGGCGGCTCCGGGCTTACTCAGCTTCTAGCCAGGGCCACAGTTCCTGGCTGTTGTGAAGGCCACCCCACAGTTGCCATGGGAACCAGCCACTCACAAAGCTTTGGTGGTTGGCGGGGGTGGGGGGAACTCTGTACTCCACCCCAACTCCCTGCTGCTGAGCCTCCTGAGATGCTGCTATGGGAACTGCCCAGGTGCCAGGGCCTCCCTGCAGCCCACCCCTTAGGCCAAAAGATGGGGGCTGGGCTTTGGTGGGCATCTAACCACCCCACCTACAGCTGCTTCTATAGAGAAAGGCACTCAATGTTCCCAAGACACCAGCCAGTCAATGCACTGCTGGAGTTAGATGAAGGGTCTTCAGTCTCAGCAGCAGGTTGAAAAGGGCAGAACCAAGAAGCAGGCAGGATGGGGAAACAGAACAGGGCTCAGTTCTCCTTCACCCACAGAGTGGCTTTGGCAGGGTGTAGGGAGGTCTGACATCAGGGAAGGGATACCAGGGACTGTTGTCAGACCTGCAGACAGTGGGTCCCAGCAGAGATTTTGTCAACCAACTTTGAGGAACATCAGTGGAGTATTTCATAGATGAGGAAGCCAAGGTTTAGAGAAGTTAACCAAATCCATGTTCCAATCATCTTCCTGGGCGCACACTGCCTGGCGTCCCCTGCAACTAGGCATGGCCATGCAGCTAGTAGCTAAGGGATCTGAGTAGAAGTGATGTGAGCCTCTTCCAAAGTGGGTCTTCAAAGTCTCCCATGCATGCCACCATGCTCTCCGAGCTGGCTGGAATGATGATGACTCTGGGCAAGCTTAGAAGTGACCGCTGACCTGATAAAGAGGGAAGAACTCTTCCAAGCCAAGCCCCTGAATAACTGTGCTGAGTTGGGTTGCCCATCAACCTCTGCCCCTGCCCAAGAGTATTACCTGAAGAAGAAGCAAGCTTCTCGTGTGACTACACATGTTGAGGTCTGTTTGATACAAGTAGCCTTCCCTGACTGATACAATGGGATAGGGCGCTTTCAGGGTCTCTGTACTCCATTTCACAGGACCAGTGCCAGGGCAACTGGTAGCATCTGAGGTATGCAGACTCACCTGCAAAGGTCCAGAGATGCTGGGATCAGAGCTGCTCTGTTCTTCACAACAGCTGCATCCGAGAAGTTAGCTCCAAGACAGACCATTAATTGTTCACCTAATGTGTCCCCAGAGACATTACGGCTTTGCTGCATGATGCCTGGTACTTAGAAGATGTTCTGTAAATACTTATTGAATGGTTGGATGGATGGATGAATAAATGGATGGATAGATGGATAGATTAATGAATGGATGGATGGATATATAGATGGATGGATGGATAGATGAATGGATGGATGGGTAGATGGATAAACAGATGAATGGATAGATAGATGGGTGGATGGATAGATATATAATGGCTTCTATTACAGGGCAGAAAAGGAAGGAATGTCCTAAATATAGACATGGGAGTCTGAGACACAAGAAAGATGGTAAAGAGAGAGAGTTGCTCACTCCAGTGACAACAGCCTCTTGCTGTATGTTGGCAAGACCAGCTGGGTAGAGAAGAGCAGGTGAGCAGAGATGGACAGGCTCAAGGAGGCAGCAGATATGTGGCATGAGTGTCTGCGGCTGCCGGGAATGCTTCCCACCCAGCTGCAAGCACGGCTCAAGATGCCACTTAATCAAATAAGAGCACAGACTGGGTGCCCAGTTCAATTTTAATTTCAAATAAATGACTATTATCTGCCCTTGTGATGTTGGGGACACACTTATACTAAAATACTATTCACTTTTTAAAATCTTAAATTCAAATTGAACTTTTGTATTTGACCTGACAACCCTCATCCTGGCTGCCCAATAAGCGATGTTATAGGGACAAACGGGGGAGACCTCTGACGTGAGCTGATCAAAGACCACTGCTTCGGAGATCAGCAGCGGTTCACTTTGTCTCAAGAGCCAGAAAGCAGAAGACGTCTAGAAACTCCACTGGACCTCTTCCCTGAATTTCGGAAAGTATTCTAAGTACACAAAATGGCTGGTCTATAAATAGTGGTGTAAATTAGAACAGAAAAAAAAAACCCCTCATATGAAAGTGAAAGTCACTCAGTCATGTCTGACTCTTTGTGACCCCATGGACTGTAGTGTGGCAGGCTCCTCTGTCCATGGAATTTTCCAGACAAGAATACTGGAGTGGGTAGCCGTTGCTTTCTCCAAGGGATCTTCCCAACCCAGGGATCAAACCCAGGTCTCCTGCATTTCAGGTGAATTCTTTACCATTTAGCCATCAGGGAAGCCTGTACAAACCAAACCAAAACAAAACTAAAAAATCCCTTTGGCCTTTGGTCTACTAGGGGGAAATCCCATGGACAGAGGAGCCTGGCAGGCTACCGTCCATGGGCTCGCTAGAGTAGGGCATGACTTAGCGACCAAACCACCACCACTACTAGATCCAGAAAAGAAATCCTTCCAACCCAGTTACTGTTTATTAAATGTGAAACGTACACTCTTATTCAGAATAGAATTTATAAAATGGGGAGAACAAGCAGCCTTTCTGCTTATAACCTTTGGAAGAAGTCTCTGTGTATTTTTTTCACGATTCTTACACGTTTTCTACATGTAGTTGTCACTGTCAAGTTTTTGATATTTATTTAATAAACAAATCCATTGTCAGCACAGAATTCTTGGTCAGCGATTGTAAAGATGCTTTTTTCTCCCTTTAGATTCAACACTATTTTAGTTTATTTTCTTATTAGTCCTGGGAGCCATGGGAGAAAGTTCTAGAAGTAAAGGGAGTCTAGCTTCACTCTTTTTCCCGATGCCGATCACATTATAATTTTACTTGGAAATCTTCTTAGGGGTGGGAGGTGGGAGGGAGGTTCAAGAGCGAGGGGACATATGGATACCTGTGGCTGATTCATGGCAGATATATGGCAGAAACCAATACAATATTGTAAAGCAATTATCCTCCAATTAAAAGGAAATAAATTTCAAAAAATTTTCTTGGGGAGAAAAAAGGCAAGAGGCCGGAAGGGCTAAGTCCGGCTCCCTTGGGGTCGAGAGGACAAGTCAGGTACCTGTGCCACAGCCTCACTGGGCACTGACGCCTCCTGTCCATGACAGGACTGAGAGCCTCTGAGCGTCTCACAGATAGGACCTCCGCCCTCACTGTGCCCACCACTCACGTGCTTTCCTTGTCATGGTGCCCCGTGGGAGCCCCGATTTTCACGTGTGCCCCTCTGCAGTCTGTTCCCCACCCAGCAGCCAGAGGAGCCTTTGGAAAATGCCATCTCCTTGCTATAAACCTTCCAGTAAGTCCCCAGCCCTTGAACAAAATAGCCAATCCCTCTACTGTGGTCTCTGGTGCCCCCTGACTCCATCTCTCTGACTTTATTCCCTCCCAGTCTCCCCATCACCCTCATTCCACCCACCCCACTGACCCTGGCCTTCTTTCTGCTCCTCAAACACATGAAGCTCCACCCCTGCTTAGGGCTCTCCATGAGCTGGCTACTGTCCTTGGAAAATCCTGACACCCCAGTGTTTGCCTGGCTCCTACCTTGCTGTCATGCAGAAAACAGCACAAAAACTGCCTTTTGAAGTTACTTGTCCAGATCATGAAACCTAAAGCAACTCTCTCTCTTCATCCCTCACCATGTTATCACCCTGGTTGTTTTGTTTTTTTTTTTTTTTCTTTCCAAACTTTAAACTTTTTACTTTGTATTGGAGTATAGCCAATTAACAATGTTGTGGTCATTTCGGGTGAGACGCAAAGGGGCTCAGCCATACATATACAGGTAGCCATTCTCTGAGAAGGCAATGGCAACCCACTCCAGTACTCTTGCCTGGAAAATCCCATGGATGGAGGGGCCTGGTGGGCTGCAGTCCATGGGGTCGCTAGGAGTCGGACACGACTGAGCGACTTCACTTTCACTTTTCACTTTTCTGCATTGGAGAAGGCAATGGCAACCCACTCCAATGTTCTTGCCTGGAGAATCCCATGGACGGGGGAGCCTAGTGGGCTGCCGTCTATGGGGTCACACAGAGTCGGACACGACTGAAGTGACTTAGCAGCAGCAGCAGCAGCCATTCTCCCCCATCACCCTGTTTTATTTTTATCATAGCACTTAATACCATCTGATCTTTTTTTGTTTATTTGCTTGTTGGCTATATCCTCAAAACAGGATCCAAACTCCAAGAAGACAGGGACCCTGTTTGTCCTATTTGACTCATTTCCCCAGCACCTGGAACATCATGGCACATGGCAGGCTGTCAATACCTGTAGCCTGACTGAATGAAGGTTTTGCAGAAAGTTTTGGAAGCTCGTCTTATTACCAGGCACCAAAGCCTCATATACACAGACTTGGAACAAGTATTTATCCAGGGCTCACTACCTGGCTAAGCACTTTACATGTGTGATTCAGTCCCTTAATCCTCACATCAGCCCTGGGAATTCTGTCATGTCATCATCCCATGTCAAAGGTTAGGGCCTGGGGCACAGATAGAAGATGTCCTTGCCCATGAGCACACACGGGGTCAGAGGATGACTGGATAGATCCTGGCAATCCACCTCCACACTCACTAAGCTGTGCTGATGACTCCAAATAAACCCAAATCCTGGGACACAAAAACCCAGGTGGCACTAGAGGTAAAGAACATGCCTGCCAACGGAGGCGATGTAAGAGACCCAGGTTCGATCCCTGGGTTGGGAAGATCACCTGGAGAAGGAAATGGCAACCTGCTCCAGCATTCTTGCCTAAGGAATTCTGCGGACAGAGGAGGCTGGCGGGCTACAGTCCATGGGGTCGCAGAGTCGGACACGGCTGAGCACGCACATGGTATGGGGGGACACAAAGGGACCCGGTTTCTGGAAGGTATTCCCCGTGAGGGTTTCGGTTGTCTGTGTTCTTTCTTTGATTCCGTTTGTTGAGTTCTCGTCATATTTCAGAGTCAAGAGGAAACAGAACCAGGGATTGACTTGGCAAGACTTAGGAGCGAGCCAAAGACAGAAGGTGGAGGGGGATCTGGGGTAGAACCACTGTCTCCAGTGCTCACCCACCCAGAGGGGGATCTGGGATAGAACCACTGTCTCCAGTGTTCACCCACCCATCCATGGCCACTCACCCAACACCGAACACCTCCAGGCACCATTCTGGGCGCATCTGTCTATGAAGAGGCGGCGAGAAGAGCAGAGGCACAGAGAAAGGGAGGGGTAGGAGCTGAGGATAGAACAGAAGCTCCACAGGCTCCAGAGGGAGCCCAAGAGCAGGGTTTCAGCCTGTGGGATGGCAAGTGGTGAGGTCTTGAGGCAGGAACGTGCCTGGTGTGTCTAGAAGACCAGCAGGACTGGGTCTGAGACGGCAGCAGGGGGCAGGGCCGGGGTCAGGGAAGAGAGAGGACTTGCAGGTGCCATGAGGTGCTGGGATTTCACTCTGAGTCAACCTGAAGCCATGGTTTGACTGACAGTTTCCGAGAGTCACTCTGGCTACTCAGGGACTGCAGGGGATGAGCATGCAAGGGGAAGACGGGCCAGGGCGGTGGTTCTGCCCCGCTAGTGGACACCCCACAGCATCTGGACACAGGTTTAGGTCATCAAGTTGGGGAGGAGGGGACTGGACAGCTGGCAGCTGGGTGAGGATCGGTCAGGGACACTGCCAACCCTCCTGCACTGCACACAGAGCCCCCCAACAGAGTTATCCAGCTCCAAACGTCAGTCGTGCCAAGGTTGAGAAATCCAGAGTTAAGGGATTACTGCAAACATCCAGGGAAGAGATTTACTCATTCAGTAGTGGCTGAGCACCTACTATGTCCGGGCAGTGTTTCAGGAACTGAAGATACAGAGACGAACAAAACAGACCAGGTCTGTGCCGTCAGGAGTCTACAGTGTGACAGTGGAAGCTCCGAACAGAGTGGAGGTGGCAGAGGGGACAACGTGGCCCAGTTTTTCTCTCTTTTGAAGGTAAAAACCAACAGGATTTTCTAAGGAGCGGATGTGCAGAATAAGAGAAAGAGGAGTGGAAGGTAATCCCAAGGCTTCGTCCTGAGAATTAAGTACCGAGTTGCCATTTACTGAGGTGAGGACCATGGGAGTGGGGTGGGGTGAGGGGAGGTGATTTGAGGGTTGGGGACATCAGGAGTTTTGTTATGGATGTGCTAAGTGGAGATGGGGGAAATTGGAGATTTAAACCGGGTTTTCCTTTTTTTTAAAGAAAGGGTCTTTTTTGGTAGGAAAATTTTTTTTTTTTTTTAGTAATTGACTAATGTAAATAAGCACACCAAGGAATTCTGCGTAGATGTAAGAGTACATCCAGTAGATTCTCCCCCCAGGCTGAGCTCTGCTTCTTGAGAGTAGCTAACCTCCAACCCTGCAGAGGCTGGGGAGGGGCAGGATGAAGCAAGAAGAAAGTCAAATGAAGAAAGTGTTCCGAGAGACGAGCATGATCAAACCATGTCAGGGTAATACTCCCACGCCAGGAAGAAAAACTAAAAACCACCCCTTCCCCATTTCACAATGTTAGAAATTGATCTGGTACAGTCTCCCTCAATTCGGTCCACTCATCACTTCCTTATCTATTGCAGTCTCTCCACTCATTCTGATAGATAATTAAATTGGATTTTTGTACAAGATGTAAAAATGATTCATACATGCTTCCCGTCCTCATGAAGCTTTCCATCTGCTAAGGAAAATACAACATGCACAAAATCTCCTGCCACATCAAAGGAAGGAATTAATCTATCAGTACTCAGTGGGTGTCTGCTGTATTCACAGCTTGTGGCTGAAATAACACATGAGAAAGGCGAGATAAAGGCTTCTGTCTCATGGAATTTACAATCTAGTTGTGGAGCTTGGGTATAAACAGAAATGAAATACTTAGAGGAGACATAGTGGGGAATGGAAATGCTCTAAGTGTGGGAAGAAGGAGGAAGCCATTCATTTTGAAAGGCCATCTTACAGTCTTTCAGCCTGAAATGTTTCCCTTTTTGCTGGGGTTCACATATGTGTAGGGACCGAGGGTCGCAAGGAAGTTGGGGATCAAGAGGATGTGCATGAAGCAGCATCAACCTGAGCAAGTGACCCTGATGCCTACTGGCCATGGGCTGACTGTAGGAGGAAATTTTCCCAGGAGCTCAGACTCAGGACCAGCATTCCCTAGGGCTGGTGGTGGCAGTGGAATTAGCGCCAACATGGAGCCCAGATATCTCCATGTCTCTTCCCATTTATTACCTCCCAGCTGTTATTTCCCCAGAAGTAACCAGATAAAAGCAGTTTTGCATTTGAAATGTGGAGGCTTTGGAAAAATCGATTTCCACACCAATTTCTCTCTCAGGTCTGATCTACTAACCGAAATAGTTTTCAATTCTGCATACCCAGTATTAGAGTAGGAAATTCATGAATTTCTGCATTAATATAACCAAATCCTCATATTAAAAGGAGCAAACCTCCAGTGTTCACAGGAATTCTTGGTATAAGGGGTCGATGAGCCTCAAAGGACAGTCAGGCATTTACTTTGTTTTAGCCTCTTTTCTAGAGTATAAGCCAGGTGGTAAGGTGGATTGCTGGGCAATATGCTTCAAGTCTTTGCAAAATTTTTACACCTTTTTCTATAAAAAAATCTTAGGCAATTTTTAAGATAAATGTGTGTAACTTGAGAAGAGATCAAAGAAACCATATATTTTCTTTTTGTACTAATTCCTGAAATACTGTTTCAGGAAGACTCAAGAGACCTCAGAAGGAAGATAGAAGGATAAAGTACTTTTTCAAAAAGTTTACTTCTTCTATTTCTACTTGTCTTCTTTTTCAAGTCAGTTTGATTTTTAGTGACAGTGCATGCTTAGTAGCTCAGTCGCGTCTGACACTTTCTGACCTCATGGACTATAGCCCACCAGGCTCCTCTGTTCATGGGGTTCTCCAGGCAAGAATACTAGAGTGAGTTGCCATTTCCTTCTCCAGGGGATCTTCCTGACTGTAGGATCAAATCCAGGTCTCTTGCATTGCAGGTGAATTCTTTGTCGTCTGAGCCACCAGGGAAGCCCTTAGTGACAGTAAGATATCTCAATTATCTGTTCTGTCAATACCTCACCAAAGGAAGGCAAACATAATCATTTTGCTTTGGTATAAATAAATATGGGAATAGGTTATTTTTTTCAAACAGGCAGGAACCATATAAAGTTAGAAATCCCTATCAGGTCTGGAAGGATTGCAAGGTCATTATCAGGAAAATTCCTTCAAGCCCATTTCCTTAACAAACAGTAAGAAAAAGACCTGGGTTTTTGTTTTTCACCTGTGAGGGGCCATCCCATTCTTTGAGTAAGGTCCTACACTGGGAAATACAAAGAATCAATTGACTTCTTATGAATGTGATTTTTCTTACCTGACATATTTTCCATAAATTAGGACAACGATGCTGGGTTTTTAGACTAAAAGACCCAGCTCAATATGTCTGTCTGCGGAAGAGGAAATGAAGCATCGGCTTCGAGCCTCCATTAGGAAGATGACTTACAATGGGCAGCTGGATCCTGGCTGAACCGATTCAGACCCTGTGGTGAAAGCCTTGAAGACCCTCTTCAAAGTCATAGACCGTTACCGAGCCCCTGCCAACCCCCATCAGGGTGTGTGCTCAGTCATGTCTAACTCTCTTTGACCCTATGGACTGTATCCCGCCAGGCTCCTCTGTCCAAGGGCTTCTCCAGGCAAGAATACTGGGGTGAGTTGCCATGCCCTCTTCGAGGGGATCTTTCTGTCCAAGGGATCAAAGCTGTGTCTCCTGCATCTCCTGCATTGGTAGGTAGATTCTTAACCCCTGAGCCACCTGGGAAGCCATACCAGAAACAACATGAACAACACAGATGTCCACAGATGCACATTTTGAGCATAATTTCAGGGTTTTCAAACTTTCCCACCCTGGAGATCCAGACCATGAAAACACATATATCAGTTCTGAGATCAGGATCACATCTCTCTAAGATTCATCTCCGTTGTGAAGTGGTGTGGGTTAATGACACCTCACTCATCTATTGATTTTGAAGATTACATGAACAGATGTATCTGAACCTCTCTGGGCTTCCTCATTGGCTCAGTGGTAAAGAACCCCCCTGCCAATGCGGGAGACAGACAAGGGTCTAATCCCTGGGACAGGAAGATCCCCTGGAGGAGCACGTGGCAATCCACTCCAGTATTCTTGTCTGGAGAATCCCACGAACAGAGGAGCCTGGCGGGCTACAGTCCATGGGGTCACAAAAGAGTCAAACACGACTTAGCGACTAAACAACAACGATATGAAGCTCTCAGTGCAATGCCTTGCCCATAACAAAAGCTGGTCATCGTTATCTGTTAGTTTCTCACCTGGGCTATGAGTTTAAGATTCCCTGGTCAAAAAAAATAATACAGGTACTTTATAGTTTATCTCTATCAATTTTTAAAAACCTAAATGGTAGGTTTTACAGAGTAGCAGTTAAGAGCATGAGTTTGTTTTTCAGCGTCCATAAGTTACTTGAAAAGAGCTTGACACTGAGAATGGAAACATGAGTTTGGATGAGTTGAAGCCTTAACTCTCAAAGTGTTAAGTTGCTCTAATAGAAAATTCAGCCTCAGGGGGTGGTCAGCTGGAAACATATCAGAAAGCTGTCGGCTGTTCACATCTCCAGCATCACCTGAGGCTTTGTGAATTAAGATAGTGAATGTCAGAAATGAGTTTTTAATTGGCAAAAATGAGAGACTTGTTAGTTTACATGATGAATGTCAGAAATAGACTCGATGGTAGAATTAAAGGTATTCCAGTTTGGAAGGCTGGGTAAAAACCTGTATAGGTGCTCCCAATCCACGCTATAGTGTCCAGTACAGCCAGGGGTCATGTCCATAGGGATGGCCCTGAGGCCAAAGACGGTCCTGTGAGCTGCCACTGGTTAAAATTTCTGCTTGCCTAATGCCAACTCAACGGACAGGAGCTTGAGCAAACTCCGGGAGATAGTGGAGGTCAGGGAACCACTATACTTCAAGTGCTTTCAAATGCTTCCAACAGAACTTTAATAAAAGTCTGTACTTATGTCCAGATTTGGCCTGATAATTGTTTTCTTAATAACATGATAATGGGGTCTGAGGATATAGCTAACTCTCACCCACCTTAAATATCTCAGTGACATCATAAACACAAATTACTGGAGTGGTGCTCAGCCCTGTTGGATAAATTCAATTAACAATAGTTGGTTTTTTTTTTTTACCCCCACTGTGAGACCTGTGGGATCTTAGTTCCCCAACAAAGTTGAATCCAGGGGCCTGGTAGTGAAAGTGCAAAGTCCTAACCACTGGACCACCAGGGAATTCCCCATAATAGCTTTAAGATAAGATAGACAAATTTGACTCCCAGATGTGCTCCTCTCTAGTCATTTATCCTTGGGCAGATGTCCTCACCTGTGGGTCATTAAAGGATTGAATAAGATCAGGCCTGCAGAGCACATGCACAGCCCCTGGCTCACAGTGAGAGAGTGATAAAGACGTCATCAAGGTGATGATCAGGTAGTTAGGGATTCTCATTTCTCCTTATTATAAGTAGCTTTCCAGTGTCTTTTGATGCTTATTTCTCATGACAATTTTACACACAACCATAAGTTGAAACTGCCCCCTCTTGGGCTTTTGTGACCCATTATACTCCAGGCTTCCCTGCTGGCTCAGACGGTAAAGAATCCGCCTGCAATACGAAAGACCTGGATTTGATCCCTGGGTCGGGAAGATCCCCGGGAGAAGGGAATGGCTACCCACTCCAGTGTTCTTGCCTGAAGAATCTCATGGACAGAGGAGCCTGGTGGGCTACAGTTCATAGGGTTGCAAAGAGTCAGACACGACTGAGCGAGTAACACCTATACTTTGCTCTGATGCTTCTTCTACCCCTTCAAGTCTTTAAGATTCCCACTGGGATGAACATCCCTTGAGGGCAGGGGTCTTGTCTCTTAGTCACTGCTGATGCCCAGCACCTAGACTCAGACCTGGAATGTGGTGGGCAATGACAGGGACCTAATTGAACTGTGTGTCTTCTTTCATCCAAGCTCAAAACCAGGAGCTCTTTATTCTCCCTCTCCATTCCCTGCTCTCATTTCACCATCCATGGATTCCATTTTTTTATTCATAATGTTACATCTTCCAGCCCCTCAGCTATCATCTTAGTCCAGGTGCCATCTCACCTTTAGACCATTGACACCCTTGTGTGTGTGTGTGTGCTCAGTTTTGTCTGACTCCGTATGACCCTATGGACTGCAGCCCACCAGGCTTCTCTGCCCATGAGATTCTCCAGGCAAGAATACTGGAGTGGGTTGCCATGCCCTCTTCCAGGGGATCTTCCCAACCCAGGGATTGAACCTGAGTCTCTTACGTCTACCTTCCCTGGAAGGCAGGTTCTTTTACCACTAGCACCACCTGGGAAGCCCATTAACATCCTTAAGCTAAGCTAAGCTAAGTCACTTCAGTCGTGTTTGACTCTGTGCGACCCCATAGACAGCAGCCCACCACGCTCCCCCGTCCCTGGGATTCTCCAGGCAAGAACACTGGAGTGGGTTGCCATTTTCTTCTCCAATGCATGAAAGTGAAAAGTGAAAGTGAAATTGCTCAGTCATGTCTGACGTCAGCAACACCATGGACTGCAGCCTACCAGGCTCCTCTGTCCGTGGGATTTTCCAGGCAAGAATACTCGAGTGGGATGCCATTGCCTTCTCCATTGACATCCTTACCTACTGATTATTTCCAGCTTGTTTCTCCTCCCATGTCTGGCTGGTTCTTTTTTCAAGTTGTCTTCTACAAACCAGCCAGATTATTCTATTAAAACTCTGCACAAGTCATCATTCCCTCTCTCTCTCTCTCCTAAACAAACAAACAAACAAACCCTTTTTCAACAACTCTCTGAGATCATCCAGACCCCACAGAGTTTCTGGCAACTGAGTCTCCACGACCTAACCCATGGACCTTCCTTTCAGGAAATCTTTCTCTCTGGTCACAATGGTTTACTCATTATCTCTGCTGATTCCCTGTGTTCACAGACTAATGTCTCTCAAACATATCCACTATAGACTCCTTAACTACAGAGGAGGGTGACTCAAGTACAAAGAAGGAGATGTTGCTTTCAAAATGTGTGTCTTATGTTAAGAACTCACACAAAAGTGTGCATTCCTAACATAATATATCCATCCATGTTTGTCTTAATATGGAAACATCTTAGATCATAGCTACTCTGTAAAACTAGTGAGTCCAATCTCCAGGGTCTGGTAAGACGTACCCAGGTAAGCTGATGGTTTGTGGATCCTTCTAGTTCACCACAGAGCAGAGCACCATTTCCCCCAACAAACCCACAGTCAGTCCTCCTGGGTTCCCTCCTCCCTACCGTGACTATCTGGGACGGCAGTCACCACCTCCTCTTTGATCCTACCCACTATAGCTTAAACTATGGACCACCTTTTCATAAACAATTCTGTTCCCCCAATTAAAAGGTAGGCTCTTTGAGACTAAGAGTCTCTGTTACACCAGTATCTATTGCCTGGGTGTTGCATGAAGCTCTAAGCATAAATGGTTCTCAGCAACGTCTTCTGTATTCCTCAAATGCTTTAAAGTGTCTCTTAACATTTTCATTTTATATTGATTTTTTTTCTCTCTTCTCTTTTCTTTCTCTCCTGTCTTTTGATGGCATTTCTTTCCTCCTTTCTCCTGTTTCAGGTCTGAATGAACCAAACACTGACATCTCTCAATGGTAGGAGTTTTTCTGTGCCATGCTTTCAAATGCTTCCAACAGAACAATAAACAGAGTGAAAAGAATAACGAAGAATGGCTTATATATGTATTTGTTTGTTTGTTTTTAGCATTTTATCAAAGTCAGGCCCTGTGCTCAGAGATTTATTTGACTTGTTTCATGATAACATGCCTGTTGAGAATCCCTTACTAAGGAAAGGTGGAACATTCCAGAAAAGCAACTCTCAGCTTCCTGGAGACCCACTTCCTGTCTCAGTAACAGCCCCACCACATGTAAGAATGAAGGCAGAGAACTCATGAGAGGAAAGGCTTTGAAACAGAGGGTTAACATGAGACGAGGGTCACTCATTAACTCTGCTCTCTGTGGTCCCCATTAACCAGGTGATCGAAAGGGTGACAGAAAGGATGTGTCAGCTAAATCACAGAACACTGTTGTGGTTGTCTTCCTCTTATTGGGCATGCACGCATGCACACACACACACACACACACACACACACACACTTCCCTCCAACCCTCCCCCCGCCCCGCCCAGCCTTTTTCAGAGGCTGTAAATAACAAGCCTCTCCAGCCTCATGGCATCAGTCATGCAAGCAACACTCTTTTCATCTGTCACTGGCTGGGTGCATCAGTGAGTATATAACTGGGGTGGGGGAGGGAGGCTGTGTGCCCGGTGGGCATGGTCTCCTGGCTCCAGGTGAGAATCGACCTTTCTAGTTGATGATGTGGCCACGTCCAGGTGGCCATAGCATTGATGATGAGAACCTGAACGTATAAATACAGAATCAAGTAATCACACACCAAATCATTTTTTTCCCCTCTTGTTGACTGGCTGAGCAGTTATTA
This sequence comes from Bos mutus, assembly GCF_027580195.1. NCBI lineage: Eukaryota > Metazoa > Chordata > Mammalia > Artiodactyla > Bovidae > Bos > Bos mutus. Next base: position 29,975,466 of record NC_091628.1, read on the forward strand.
GTTGGAATTCTGAGAAGGCTTGTGTTTCCTTTCATTATGTTTATGGTTTCCAGTCTATTAATAGCAAGTCCATTCTTTGCAGCAAACTTCTTCAACCATTAAGGCCAATTTCCATTAAAAATTGTTTTCAAAAATTATCCAAAGGGAGACAGAGTTGTTGCTTTTCCATAGATAGGACTTTCTGATTTCTTTGAAGTCTGTGCTGACTTCTTTAGGCAAGCGGGAATGTGCCAATTTGAGGGGCTGTGGTAAATTTTAATACATTTGCTCTGTACAGTCAATCTGCACTACCTATCAGCCCAGCATTGAAACACTTAGGCCAGGATAACAAGAAAAAAAGGAGGATAAACCTCCCCTGAGACTCTGGTCTATTGGTGTGCCAAGCCAAGTTTTTAATTTGGAGAGCAATTCTGCAGAAATGAACAGAAACTGCTACCTAAACATTTTAATAAGAATAAGCCCCCAAGCCAATATGCAATCGAGTGCACTGCTTTCTAGTAATTTCATTTATACAACAGCTCCACAAGCTGTTTTGCTCTCCATATTCAGATAACCCTCGCCTCTAGGGTGACCGGAAAAATGATATTTTAATCATGCGCCACATCTGTGATCAGAAATACTTAATGAAACACTCTGATGATCGTATGGTAACAAGCTTCAAAGAACTCTTTCCCAGATTGAGGCAGGATCTGTTTGCTTCTTGTGACAATTTTAGCAGTGTATTTTTCAGTATCCTCTGCAGGAATCATTACCCGGGGACATGTGCTTGGGATGAGGTCCAGCAGTTTTTTTCAGTTGGGGGATTTTGCTAGCACCCACAGAACCTCGGGATCAGTGCTGTCCAATAGAAATACAATGCAAGTTGCACATGTAATTAAAAATTTTGTCATTATATTAAGAAAAGTAGAAAGAAATAGGTGAAATTAATTTTACTAATACATTTTATGTAACACAACATATTAACAATATTGGGCTTCCCAGGTGATGCAGTGGTAAAGAATCTGCCTGCCAGTGCAGGAAGCACAGGAGATGAAGGTTTGAGCCCTGAGCTGGGAAGAGTCCCTGGAGGATGGCATGGCAACCCACTCCTGTATTCTTGACTGGAGAATCCCATGGACAGAGGAGCCTGGTGGGCTACAGTCCATGGAGTCACAAAGAGTAGGACATGACTGAAGCAACTTAGTGTCAACAGCATCCACAAGATTATTGTTTTGATGTGTGAAAGTGAAAGGGTTAGTTGTTCAGTCCTGTCCAACTCTGAGACCCCACAGACTGTAGCCCACCAGGCTCCTCTGCCCATGGAATTCTCCAGGGAAGAATACTGGAGTGGGTTGCCATTTCCTTCTCTTTCTGACTTACTTCACTATGTACACCAGGCTCTAGGTTCATCCATCTCACTAGAACTGACTCAAATTCGCCCCTTTTACGGCTGAGTAATATTCCATTGTATATATGCACCACATCATCTTTAACCATTCACGGTCAATGGACATCTATGGTGTTTCCATGTCTTGGCTATTGTATATAGTGCTGCAATGAAAGGTATGTGATTTTAAGCCATAAAATGTGTGGGATTTCATTATGCCACAATAGAAAATGAATACAATAACATCCCAATAATAAATATAACAATAATAGATCATAGTATTCAGCACTTACTATGTGCTAAACATAATCAATTGCTTTATCTCATTATTCCTCACAGCACCTCCTAAGTCTGGCACTGTTATTACCCCAATTTAGCACATGCAAAAGCTGAGGCTCAGGACTGAGGATGTGGGGGCAGGGGTCCAGCCCAGGGCTGGAACTCTGAAGAGTCTGGTCACTATGCCACACTGCCTCCTATTCAGAGAGGGGCCCCTCATGGAAGGACTGATGCTGAAGATGAAGCTCCAAGTCTGTAGCCACCCGATGCAAAGAGCAGACTCATTGGAAAAGACCCTGATGCTGGGAAAGATTGAGAAAAAGAGGAGAAGGGCATGACAGAGGAAGAGATGGTTGGATGGCATCATCCAACTCAATGGATATGAGTTTGAGCAAACCCCGGTAGATAGTGAAGGGCAATGAAGCCTGGCGTGCTGCAGTCCATGGGGCCCCAAAGACTGAGCACAGCACAATATTCAAGAGCTGATGATTTAGTGGGGGCCAGTGGTGCAGACTAAGAAACAGCTTGCCATTGTGGTGTGAATTTGCTGCAATTGAGACATGCACAGGGTGCTATGGAGGGTCGGGGGCAACATTAGACCAATCTGGAGTTAGGGAAGGCATCTTGGAAAAGGCAGTCTTCAGTTGTGTCTTATTCATTTGTTTAGTGGTATTTATTTGCTCCTTAAAATTTTCCAAATAATATGTAAAAATATAAATAAGAGAGTAAAAAACATATCCGAAATCTCTTCACCCAGAGATACTCACAGTTGACCATTGGTGACCTTCCAGGAGTGTGTGTGTGTGTGTGTGTGTGCGTGTAGATAGCATATTTTTTATTATCATCATTAAGGTTGAGGAAAACAGCGCCTAGTTATTCAACTGTAGCAGTATACCCACCCAAAACTCAACCACCAGCCTCAAACATATGTCTGCATTTTATTTTAGGAAAACATAAACTGGGTCACAAAATGTCTTCAGAAAGCAGGATAAGTCACGAAACACACAGAAGGGATCTGAATTTGCAAATGTGGGGCCTCGGCCTTGTTCAGAGGCTGAGGCTGATGTGAAAATTTCCTCTTCCAGGAAAAGCGAGGTTCACTCAAGCTGCAAAGCCCAGCAGGTCATTAGATTTACAGCCTCTTTTAAATGGCTTCTAGGTATCGATTAGCTGAGCACACCCACCCGGAATTCAGCAGAGACTCAAGGGATGAGAAGGAGAGGGGAGATGGTGGTAGTGACGGTCTTGATGTAGTTTTCAAAGTCACTTCCGAAAAGGGCGATGAAGAAATAGTTGAGTATCCCAGCGAGGGACATGGCAAATAGGAACAGGATAATGCGTTTCCCAAATATGTAACCAGGCGTGCTGGAAAGGAAGGAGAGAGAAAATTGGAGAAGAGCACAAGTGACGCCAATTTAACACGAAATATTATCGCTTTGAAATACATGGGGTTCAAAGGATACCTGGAGAAGGAAATGGAAACCCACTCCAGTATTCATGCCTGGAAAATCCCATGGACCGAGGAGCCTGGTGGGCTACAATCCATGGGGTCGTAAAGAGTCAGACACGACTGAGCGACTGTGTGTGTGTGTGTGTGAAAGGATACCTCCTTTTACTCAAGAATGCTCCATTTACTTCATATGAAGGATGGACATGTCTTAGCTGCTGCTGCTGCTGCTGCTAAGTTGCTTCAGTCGTGTTCGACTCTGTGCGACTCCATAGACGGCAGCCAACCAGGCTCCCTGGTCCCTGGGATTCTCCAGACAAGAACACTAGAGTGGGTGTCTTAGCTAGTATTAGTCATTGAATCTAGTTCAGAACCAAGCAAAAAGAGCCTTAAACCCATCACCATCAGGGCTCTGCTCTCTGGTTTCTCTGTGCCCTGGGAATGCCAGCTCCTGGATGGAGTGAAGGTGGTGGCTTCCGCTGGTAGCCGAGGTTCTGACCGGGCGTTAGGAACCCATGGATTCACGAAGACCCTCTCAGGAGTGCCTGTAAGAGCCATGCTGGCAGCTGTGTGTAATGTGGATTTTCAGTGCCTCTGTGTGGGAAGGGATGGTATACATGAACCAAGAAGCCTGTTGGATTCTAAGAGATGCTCTCGCATCCAAGGGCTCAGTCTCCTGAGGCTGCCTGGGAATAACTCAAGTTCCCACTAATGAGAGCTGGCCTCCAGGGCTGGAAGGCGAGCCCTTACATATGAAGTGAATCAAGGAAGGGAGACTTTTTGGTACTGGATGATTTCGTCTCCTTCTCTCACAGGCTCTAAATCCTGCACTGCTTGCACAGAGCACCCACTGGGGTCAGGAGGCATCTCTCCAGTGACACGTGACCACACCACTGTGTTCAGCAGCTGCCCTGGTTCCCCTCCTCTGTAGCATCCTTCTGTGATGGCTCTGGATGGTTAATTCCTGCAGCACTGGTGTGTTTTGAAAGTTCAGCCAAGTGGGACACCAAGTGAAAAGTGAAAGTGTTACTTGCTCAGTTGTGTTGTACTCTTTGCAACCCGATGGACTGTAGTTCACCAGGCAAGAATACTGGAGTGGGGTGCCATGCCCTTCTCCAGAGGATTCTTCCCAACCAGGGATCGAACCCAGTTTTGCAGGAGGATTCTTTACTGTCTGAGCCACCAGGGAAGCCCCTTGGATCACCAAGGCTGTTAGTTGCTGAGGCTGTTAGTAAAGACCCCAGCAAGGGGACTCCTTGGCACTCAGGAGGGCTCCCCAAGAACAGCCAACTCATCTAAACAGGGGCCTTAAGGCTGCCAGGCCCTTGCTTGCTATAATCTAGAGGGTACAATGTGGTATCCATAGGTTCAATGTTAGAAATTTGTTATCTTATTGAAAGGGATCCCAAAGGTTCATGATGCAACTCCTAGTTTTCCTGTGTCAAGAGTTTGAAAATAGTTTCACAGCTGAGTATCAACCTCCTCACTCCTCACGGTGCTCCATGGACCAGCAGCACAGGACCTTGTTGGAAATGCAGATGCCCAGGTCCACTGGATCAGAACCCACACTGTGGACAAGCTCCCCCTGGGACTTGCAGGCACAGCAGGATCTGAGAGGCACCCCCAGTTGACAGCTCCCTGCTCCTTGGCCAGTGTGTTCCTCTCTCCTTGGTTTCCTGCTTACAGTCCTGCTCATGAAGTGACCCATTCTAGCTCTTTGTTAGGGAAAAAAGTGTGGTCCCCAAGAGAGCATTCTGAGCAGAACTGTGTGTGTGCCCTGCCCCCACATCCATATGGTGTAGGCCTAAACCCGTACCTTAGATGACTGCATTTAGAAAGAGGGTCTTTAAAGAGGTGATACTGGTAAAATGCGAACACTAGGTAGACCCTAACTCACTATAACCAGTGTTCTTATAAAAAGAGAAGGTCAGGGACTTCTCTGGTGGTCTAGTGGTTAAGACTCCATGCTTTCCAATGAAGGAAACTTGAAGCAAGGTGAAAAGACAGCCTTCAGAATGGGAGAAAATAATAGCAAATGAAGCAACTGACAAAGAATTAATTTCAAAAATATATAAGCAACTCCTGTAGCTCAGTTCCAGAAAAATAAGCGACCCAATCAAAAAATGGGCCAAAGCACTAGAAGACATTTCTCCAAAGAAGACATACAGATGATTAGCAAATACATGAAAAGATGCTCAACATCACTCATTATCAGAGAAATGCAAATCAAAACCACAATGAGGTACCATCTCACGCTGGTCAGAATGGCTGTTATCAAAAAGTCTACAAACAATAAATGCTGGAGAGGGTGTGGAGAAAAGGGAACCTTCTTACACTGTTGGTGGGAATACAAACTAGTACAGCCACTATGGAGAACAGTGTGGAGATTCCTTAAAAAACTGGAAATAGAACTGCCTTATGAACCAGCAATCCCACTGCTGAGCATACACACCAAGGAAACCAGAATTGAAAGAGACACATGTACCCCAATGTTCATCACAGCACTGTTTCTAATAGCCAGGATATGGAAGCAACCTAGATGTCCATCAGCAGATGAATGGATAAGAAAGCTGTGGTACATATACACAATGGAGTATTACTCAGCCATTAAAAAGAATACATTTGAATCAGTTCTAATGAGGTGGATGAAACTGGAGCCCATTATACAGAGTGAAGTAAGTCAGAAAGAAAAACACCAATACAGTGTATTAACACATATATATGGAATTTAGAAAGATGGTAATTTGATGACCCTATATGCGAGACAGCAAAAGAGACACAGATGCAAAGAATAGACTTTTGGACTCTGTGGGAGAAGGCAAGGGTAGGATGATTTGAGAGAATAGCATTGAAACATGTATATTATCATATGTGAAATAGATCACCAGTCTAGGTTCAATGCATGAGACAGGATGGTCAGGGCTGGTACACTGGGATGACCCAGAGAGATGGGATGGGGAGGGTGGTGGGAGAGGGGTTCAGGACGGGGAACACATGTACACCCATGGCCGATTCATATCAATGTATAGCAAAAACCACCACAATATTGTAAAGTAATTAGCCTCCAATTAAAATAAAAAAAAAATAATAACAAAAAAAAAAAAAAAGACTTCGTGCTTTCAATGCAGGGGGTGCAAGTTTGATCCCTGGTCAGGCGAGCTGGGATCTCACGCAGCCAATAAAAGTGATTTTATAATTTTTTTAAAGAGAAGGTTAGCAGGGTTTCCCTGGTAGCTCAGTGGTAAAGAATCCACCTGCAAGTGCAGGGGACATGGGTTTGATCCCTGATCTGGGAAGATGCCACATGCTGTGGAGTAACTAACCCTATGTGTCACAGCTATTCAAGCCCGTGCTCTAGAGCCCAGGAGCCACAGCTACTGAGCCCAAGCACCGCACCTACTGAAGCCCACACACCCTAGAGCTGAACTGAGCTCCAGAATAAGAAAAGTCACCGCAATGAGAAGCCCACGCACCACAGCTAGAGAGTAACCCTGCTCCCACCTAGAGAAAAACCCGTGAAGCAACAAAGACTCAGCACAGCCAAAAATAAATAATACCTTTTAAAAAATGTTTTACAGAGAAGGTTACGACATAGACACACACAGTGGGAAGACCCTTGAGGACATAGGGAGAAGACGGCCAAGTACGAGCCAAGGAGAGAGACCTCAGGAAAGAACAACCCTGCCATTGTCTTGATTTTGGGCTGCCAGTCTCCAGAACGATAAGAAAAGACATATCTGTTATTTAAACACCCTGGTCTGCATGGAGCACTTTGTTCTTGCAGCCTCAAAGACAAATACGAGAATTACCTGCTAATGTTGGTAAAGAAGTGGAAAGAGAGTAAAGGAGTCTATTTTTTTTTTAAGCCAGAGAATAGAGGCTTCAGAGAAATTAAATTGTTAAAAGTCAAATATTGTAGTGAGTCAGATTTATCACATGAATGAGGCCACCATATGTTCATTACAGAAAGGAGGGGAAGTGATTTGTGAAGCTATTTCAGAACCTGTTCAAGATAAATCTGCGGTGAAGGATGAAACAGGAGTGCCTCCCGATGAAATAGTGGTGTTCTTGGTCTGGGCAGGATGTTTCTAAGGACTCGAGGTGTAGCGCCCTCAAGGAGGCGCTTCTCTGGGTCTTTAACTCTTCCCAGACATCTTCTCCAGGGATGTCACTGCCTTTGTTGCCGCTGAAGAGGGCTCTCTGATCACTTCTCGGCCTTTTGGCTAAGATCAAGTGAAGGAGGAGGCTCTCTGAACTGGGCGGCCTTATCCACCACAAAGTAAAAGTGAAGTTGCTCAGTTGTGTCTGACTCTTCTCAACCCATGGAATGCAGCCCACCAGGCTCCTCTGTCCGTGGGATTCTCCAGGCAAGAATACTGGAGTGGGTAGCCTTTCCCTTCTCCAGGGATCTTCCCAACCCAGAGATTGAACCCAGGTCTCCCACACTGCAGGCAGATTCTTCACCAGCTGAGCCACAAGGGAAGCCCAAGAATCTGGGTAGCCTATCCCTTCTCCAGCAGATCTTCCCAATCCAGGAATCAAACAGGGGTGGGGGGAGGGCGCTATTGTGAGACATGGAGAGGGACAAGAAGTGGAATAGTTGGGTGGGCGCTGGGGCCAGCACGCGGGCAGCAGCCCTGGCAGCATCTTCCCCACCCTTGGAACCCATCGGCGATTCTGATTGCTCCAGAACTGGTGGCAAACTGTAACTCGAAACTTTCTTCTCTAAGTATCATCATTTACTTTACTAAAACCCAGCTTTCCCAACCCAGGTCTAAGGAGAGGACAGTCGTCGCCTACACTGCCTCTGTCCGCCACCGGCAGACGTGTCTGACCTTCTCAACGTTCTTTCCGCAGGTCCCTGATGTCTGTTACTCAAGAGAACTTATCACCAGGTGCAAGCTTTAGTTCTCCTTCCCCTAAGCAAACAATGGCGTGCTTCACTCGCAGCAGGCTTTGGGAAGCCAGACAGGGGGATGTAATTCAAGGCCCAGATGCGGCAGGGTGGGAGTAGAGGCTGTGGTTTTGCAAGGCATGCTTTTAAAGCATCCTTTGGGAGCCCAGCACCACGTGGAGGAATTTTTTTTTTTAATGGAAAAACTAGTCAAGGCCCCTAGCTGTATTTCCAGAACCAGCAAAGTTCAGGGAGGAAAAAGGATGAGGGATTGAAGTCGCCCTCCCCTTCCAACCCCTCGTGGTCCCTCCCGGTCAGCGGAATATTGAATGACCACTCTTCCGGCTGGAAAGTGCCACTCCCTCCGTGGTTCTTACGCCGTCCCAGCGGCCTACCTCTGAGTTCTCTCCCCGAGGTAGCCGACAAAGTACTTCTGCCTCACGAACAGGTACATCAACCCAGCAAAGGCAGCAGGAACTAAGAGGAGAAAGGACAACACCCGTGTTAGTGTCCTAGACGCCAAAACTAAGTGAACCCAGTACTAATACAGCCAATAGGTGATCAGTGTTGGTCGCAAAATCGAGCAGAGGCCTCAGCTTCTGCCAGTCAGGGCTGAAGTTCAGCAAAGAGCCAGGGACAGGAAGCATCCTGAGAGCCTTAAGAATAGTCACGCTACCTCGTGTTGGCATCACAGTGTCGTTTCATACAAAGTCTTTTCATACCCGTCATCTAATCTGAATCCTTTTCACATGACTGGTACCATCTTTTTCTTTATTATGTATTTATTGTATTTTTGGCTGTGCCGGGTCTTCCTTGCTGTACCTGGACTTTCTCTAGTTACAGCGAGTGGGGATTCCTCTCCAGTTGCAGTGAATAGGCTTCTTATCGTGGTGGCTTCTCATGTTTCAGGCGCACGGGCTCAGTAATTGAGGCACACAGTCTTACTTGCCCTGCAGCGTGCTGGATCTTCCTGGAGCAGGGATAAAACCTGTGCCCCCTGCACTGGCAGGCTCATCCTTAGCCACTGAACCGCCAGGGAAGTCTTGGTATGGTCTTTTCTATTTCCAGATGTGGAAACATGGATTCCAGCAGTCAAGGGACTTGTGTAAGACTGTCAGCTGGTAGGTGCACGTACATGTGTGTGTGTGTAGGAGGAAAGCTAGACTTGCTCCCGAGCCCTGCCCTGAAGCTGGTCCTTACAAAGGACACCCTTCACCTGTGGACCTCCGGGAATCCTGATGCTCAACGTTTTCTGAACAACTGCTACGGTTTAGGAAAGATCTCCAGGGAAAGAAATGCCCTTTGCATTCCAACACTGTGAGGAATACACACAAGTTAAACAGCCCCATGGAGTCCTGAGCGCTTGGAGCCAAGAGTTGGAAACCCAGCCCCACCAGGACTGTTACAATCAGGAGCTAATGCTTAACTCATTCTATTAATACATTTGACAAAGGGCTGATTACACTTTTCCTACCTATCAGGAATTGCTATGAGGGTGAAACAGAAGTATGGATATAAAAGTTCTTCAAAATCCGCCCCCCCCCCCAGCATTATTCAAATACCAAATAAAGCGCATTAACTGAGCACTTATGTGTCAGGTAGTACTCCAGGCACTCTGGGTACTCGGGTCTCCAATCCTCTCTTCTCTGATGGTTCCAAAGTTGTGACAACTCACAGCTGTCTTGGACAAGGATTTTCCTGGTTGGTCCCTTCCAGATGGCTCTGAGCTAACTTATTGGCCCACCTTTCTGTCACCAGGAACTGAACCGAACATGAGCTGATAGAAATCAGGGTGCAAAGTGACTGAACTCACTGCCCGTATTTGGGGGTCGGTGCCTGCCCCTGGCGTGGACCTGAGCTGCTTGAAACACCAGGAGGAATGTCGATGCGTTCAAAACCAGGCTCTAAAATTCTCGGGTTTGAGCAGGTTCCCCTGAAGTTTGGGCTCCTGCTCTGTAATGTGGTGGGTTTAGGCTGGTGTTCCTTTCATCTGAAAAACTATCCAATCTACCATATTTATAGGAAATGACTATTACACCAAACAGGAGTGACTGACCGTTTTTCTCCTGGCAATGCCAACACTTGTTTTGGCAGAAAATGCTTACTTCCAGGCCCTGAAACCTTTTTCAACTCCCTTTATCCAACCAGAATAACTCCAGATTCATCTCTATCAAGTATCATCTAAGAAGACATAAAAGGAATCATAACTCCTACTCTAAGTGTAGTTTGGCTTCATTTTCCAGGTGATGCCAGACATGTTTCTTATTTAACTGAGGATAGAAAGTGGGAGATTAAGACACGTTTCCTGACAGACTTATGGATTACGTCGTGCTCCTGAAGTGGTTTATGCTCCCAGCCTTCACCTCTCTCCTCTCTCATTGCACCTGATTCTCTTCCTTCATGGCGTGTCTCACTCTTGGCAACGAACTTATCCATTCATTTATTTTCTGTGGTCCATCTGCTGTGTGCTTCGCCACTATCTCTGTCTTATTTACTGCTGTGTATCCAGGGAACAGGGCTTAGCACATAGTAGGTGTTCAGTGTATATTTTTATGGAAATGAATAAAGTAAGAGGACACATGTGAAAAACTCAGGATTTATCCTGAAACCCCTGGGAGTCCGTCCCGGCTGGTTACCCACCAGCTGAGCAACCTTGAATAAGTCACTTATCTCCCTGAATCAAAGGGTCCTCAAAAGTAACAACAGGGGGCAACAGTGTCCACTTTACCTACTTTATTGCGTGAGTGACCACAATAAGGATGAAATCATCTCTCACAGGACACTGGCAGCCTTTTCTCTCGCACGGCTGGGCCACAGCGTGGAAGCCGGCCAGGTCACACCAGACCTTCAGCAGACACAAGGCCAGTCTCCAAAGGGGGCCAAAAATACCACTCGGTTTCCACTTAATTTTAAATCAGTTCTGGGAATCCAACTTGCTGAAGTCAAGACTGTGGGCTGCTGGAGACCAGGGAGGCTGGAGACCTCGACCCATGCCGGAAGGAGGAGCACCATGCAGAAGGCAATGAGCAGTCAGCCAGATGATGGTCGCCCAGAACAGACACCTCACGTTCTCATTCAGAATGCCCTTGTGTCTGAGCTCATGCTGCTTAAGGCTTCTGAGTCACATTTAGCCTGAAACCACCCTTGTCAGCGCAGCCGCTCTCAGCCAGCCACCGGGGAGCCAGCATTAGCGATGCATTGCCGCCGGGCCCCGCGCCGGCACCCCGCCCGCTGGCTCACAACCTCCAGAGGGTCTCACCTCTCCAGAGCTTTGCAGACTGGAGCTTGAGGGCAGACAAAGTCTTTTCAACAAAAATGCCTACACTCGCACCTCTTGGTGACACACATTTTGGAGCGAGCACACACAAGGAGAAAAGCCCAGGTTACCTTGGCTGCAGAGAAGCCCGGCGCTCCAGAGCATGACGAGGAAGGTGGGGTAGGCATCCACACAGTTCTGGCTGCAGAATAAATAAACAAGGGGAAAAAATCAGAGGATGCAGTTTAGTCTGAAAATTACCTGAAACCCCAAATAATAATCACTGTCTTGCAAGCCAGGCTTCCCAGGTGGCCCTAGTGGTAAAGAACCCGCCTACCATGCAAGAGACATAAGAGATGCGGGTTCAATCCCTGGGTCAGGAAGATCCCCGGCAGGAGGGCATGGCAACCCACTCTGGTATTCTTGCCTGGAGCCTAGCAGACATGGACAGAAGAGCCTGGCAGGCTGTAGTTCATAGGGTCACACACAGTCAGACACGACAGGTGACTTGGCACACACACGCTCACGTCTCACAAGGCATGGACTCCATTCATAATTCCTCTCACCTCCAGAAACAGACAGCAGGTAGAGCAGACACAAGCTTGGAATCCATCTACTCCCTTCCCCGGTGAAGCCATTTCTTGATGGATTCTCCTTGGCAGGGGTCCTGCTCCCGGCTATGCCAAAGCACTTCTTAGAATTGAAAAGTGAGTGACCCGGACATCAGGGCTGGGTGGCAGTCAGGATGGGGTCAAGAGAGGGACCCGACCAAGTAGGCCCCTCCAAGTAGACCTTCAGGTCAGACACACAAGTCAGCTGAGACACGTGGGCCAAGCTGAGGAAGGACAGGTTAGCCCCCACATTACAGGAGCCAGGATGGATTCGGCAAAGGTGGTGCTCAGGGAGTTATCCTGCTGATGGCTTTGTCAGGGCGCAGCCCTGGCCCCTGCGCCAGGGTCTGACACCCCTGGTCTCCTTTACGCTCACGGCAATCCTGCCAGTACACGCAGTAACTGCACGGTTTCCTGTGGCTTCTGAGACAAGTAGCCACAAACTCAGAGGGTTAGGACAAATGTATTATCTGCAGGTCAGAAGTCTGAAGTCAGTCTCGATGGACCAAAATGAAGATGTCAGCATTGCTACATCCCTTCTGGAGATGCACTGCTTCTGTCTCTTTGCCTTTCCCAACTTCTAGAGGCCACCTGTGTTCCTTAGCTCAGCGCCCCATCCAACCTGAAAGCCAGCCATGGTTGATTACATCTTTGCAACCCCAGCTCTTCTGCCTTCTTCTTGAACTTCTGAAGGACCTTTGCAATGACATTGGTTCCACCCAGATAACCCCGAATAGTCTCTTTATTTAAACTCAACTACTTAGCAACCTTAACTCCCCTTGCCATGTAACATAACCTATTCACGTGTTCCTGGGATCAGGATGTGAACATCTTTGGGGGTCATTCTTCTGCCTACCACAATGTTCTCATGTGTCAGATGAGAAACTGAATCTTGGAGAAGCTGAAGATAACTTACCCAGGGTCACCCAGCTACAGAGTAGCAAAGCCAGGACTTAATACGACTCTAAAACCAGGACTGTTACCTCTTCAACCCTACAGGCACACCTTGGAGATAGCATGGGTTGAGCTCCGGACCACCACAATGAAGCAAACACCGCAGTAACACAACTCACAGGAATGTTCTGGTTTCCCAGTGCACATAAAAGTTACGTTTATGCTACACTGCAGCCCATTAAGTGCGCCATAGCATGATCTCTAAAACACAAGGTACATGTCTTAATGACAAATATTTTATTGCTAAAAAATGCTATCCATCATCTGACGATGTAGGGCTGCCACAAATTTTCAGCTGGTGAAAAACACAGTATCTGTGAAGTATGATAAAACGAGGTATGCCTGCACTCAATTAAATAGTGAGTGTGCTCTTGAAAAGCTTCAGTTGAGATCAGGACAATCTCTCCGGACATCCATGGAGACACAGCATAACAAGACCCAGAAGGATGAACAGGGAAAGGGCGATGCAACAAAGCGGGAGGGGCACAGGATGAGGACTGGTCCCCAACCTGACATTAACCAGCTGTTCGTCATTGGCAAAGCAATTTCTCTGGACTTGGATTCCTTACTAGTAAAACCAAGAGACGAATAATGAATAACTCTGAGATCCACTTAAGCTCCAACAGTCGATGGTCTAATGTACTGGTTCTCAAGGTGTGGTCCCTGGATCAGCTGTATCAGAATCACCAGGGACCTTCTTAAAAATGTAAATGTTAATGCCTTCCTTGGACCTACAGAATTAAAAATTCTGGGGGCTGCCCAGTAAGATTTTAAAGAGTCCTCCAGGTGATTCTGACGCACACTCAAGTTTGAGAACCAGTGGTCTAAGGTAATTCAAACTACAGAGGTAAACTCAAAGATGCAATTTTCTTCAGACTTACCTGGCAGTTCAGTGGTTAAAACTCTGCGCTTCCAATACAAGGGTTGCAGATTCAACCCCTGGTCAGTGAACTAAGATCCCACATGCTGTGCAGTGCAGCCCAAAAGGTATTAAAAAAATATAATCTTCAAAATACATTTGGCCTTTTATCCAAATTCCTTTCTTAGAATCTTCCTCTGGCAGCTTCTTGATGTGCGTCTCATGATTTTTCTCCTAAATATCAACCTTCAAATTGATAGGGGCTCGCAATTCAGTTGGTACCACTGAGAACCCTAGAATGACCAGCCTTTGGTCTGTCCCTTACAGAGCCCCCAGGGAGGTTGGGCTGTGTCCCTGGCCACGGGGGCCTTCATGTCTTTCTGATGGTCACAAATTCTTTACTGGAGAAGTTGACAAGTAGAAAAGATAAGAAACCAATGTATCCTGTCCTGGGATATGGGCGTGGGGGAACCAACAAAGCCTGCTGACTCACTAGGTACTCTGGACACCCAGAACTTCCACCGCTTATGAACACAGTAATAATTCCAAAGGACAGGAGCCCCTTAAAGATCTACCATTTGGGGTGAAGCACTTAGTGAATAAGAGCCTCTTGATTAGGGTGAAAGAGGAGAGTGAAAAAGTTGGCTTAAAGTTTAACATTCAAAAAAACAAAAATCATGGCATCTGGTTCCATCACTTCATGGCAAATAGATGGGGAAAAAGTGGGAATAGTGGCAGATTGTATTTTCTTGAGCACCAAAATCACTGTGGAAGATGACTGCAGCTGTGAAATTAAAAGATGCTTGCTGCTTGGAAGAAAAGCTATGACAAACCTAGACAGTGTATTAAAAAGTAGAGACATCACTTTGCCAAAAAAGGTCTATCTAGTCAAACCTATGGCTTTTCCAGTAGTCATGTATGGATGTGAGTTGGACCATAAAGAAGGCTGAGCACTGAAGAATTGATGTTTATGAACTGCGGTGCTAGAGAAGACTCTTGAAAGTCCCTTGGACAGCAAGAAAATAAAACCAGTCAATTCTAAAGGAAATCAACACTGAATATTCATTGGAAGGTCTGATGTTGAAGCTGAAGCTCCAATACTTTGGCCACATGATGAAAAGAGCCAATTCACTGGAAAAGATCCCAAGGCTGGGAAAGAGTGAGGGCAAGAGGAGAAAGGGACAACAGAGGATGAAATGGTTGGATGGCATCGCAGACTCAATGGACATGAGTTTGAACAAACTCCAGGAGATAGTTAAAGAAAAGTCTGGTGTGCTGCAGTCTACAGGGTCACAAAGAATTGGACACAACTTAGAATGTGTGCATGTAACTGAATCACTTTGCTGTATGCTTGAAACTAACACAACATTGTAAATCAACTCTATTTCAATAAGACTTTAAATTAATTAATTAATGAAGCATATATCATTAATAACAGTAATAGGATCAATACCAATCAATAGAACCAATGTAGATGGATCACGTTCAAATCACTGGACAAGTCCACGCTACTTAGAAGTGACCCTAGGGTGAGAGGAGCAGGGGAGAAGAAACCTTAGGGTGTCATTTACTAAAATGCATTTTTGTGAGACACCAAACCTTTGATATGCTTTTTTTTTTTTAAGGAGGGTTTTCTGTAGTTCAATAAGACCTCCCCTTCTTGGAGAACCAAGCATCACAGTGTCTCTTAGCACTTTAAAGGGTCTCAAAAGTCTTGCTGTGGGGCACCTGTTTCCCTGTCACACCTGTTAACAGCCCACAAACTTGTAACCTATGGGACCCATTTTGGAAAATTACACACCTCCAGAGACCCATCTTTTCTCCACAGTCTGTGCTCACCAGCACCCCTAGGGAAGAATCTTAGGTCCCTTAACTGAGACTTTTCTCCAAAACTCAAACTTTGACTGCTCTGCCTGCACTCATCAGCTGGGAACAGAGCTTCAGCCTATGTGTTAGACACAAGATAAGACAGTCAAGGTCCTTTTCTCTCTCAAAATCAGGCTCAGCTCTGCCCTCAAGGGAGATAGGTGGTAGGGCAGCCAATTAACCGAACTCCATTCTGAACTAACGGCATAACCTAGCTGGGATGTCTTGTTTATCGACAGCCCCCGAATCTTGAACGGTCTGTATCAGTCCACAGCCAAATTTCATGCTGAAAAACATGCATTAGTCTTTTCAGTCCATCAGCATCATTTATTCTTTATGCTATCTTCCGTTTCTATGGTCTCTAAACATTCATGATCCCACAGTCCATCAACCAAGACTTTTGATGGTATAAGCCTATGACAGGTACATTTATGTACAAATTATACACACACATGCCTCTCAATCTGTATATTAAAACTGAGTAAAGCTTAGTTTCCTATAGATAGCAACAGTAAATACATGTTCTCTTCTTCTTGCATCCCCATGGCTCATCACACACCCCT
This sequence comes from Bos mutus, assembly GCF_027580195.1. Lineage (NCBI taxonomy): Eukaryota > Metazoa > Chordata > Mammalia > Artiodactyla > Bovidae > Bos > Bos mutus. The sequence goes on from NC_091628.1 coordinate 29,991,561, forward strand.
TTTGGGTGCTTTTGGAGGCCCCTGGGGAAGCTCTCATTGGGGATGACTTTCTTCCTGGTAGCTTCCTGGTGGAGGCACTCAGATCGGAGGCCCTAGGGGTGGCCAGTGGACAGTAACAACTGCTGCATTATCTCCAAAGCCTTCCACAACCCACCTCAGGCACATACAGGGTACTGCAAGCTGGCCAGGGAGGAAGTGGTCTTTGTAACAGAACCATGGCAGTGTCTGGATGACCTTTATCTTACAGAAAATTCTCCTCCACCCCTGCCAACCTCTCCACAGCTCACTGTCCTCCCCTCGGTCTCCTTCACCTCTCTTGAAGGGTAAATAGCAAAGTCAGGACCCTCAGGCAGCACTGATTGCCCACCACTCTCCTCTAGCATCTTCTGATCTCAGGGACTGCACGCCATTGCAGAACTTCCAAACTGTCTTTCAAATGACAGCACAGCTACCCCCATAGGGCACTTCCACAATCTGGAGGCTGGCCATGGGGACCAGGTGTCAGTGCGGTGGCTTTGTCTTCTTCTTCTTTTTTTAATTTATTTTTATTTATTTGGTTGCTCCGGGTCTTAGTTGCAGCATGTGGGATCTAGCTCCCTGACCAGGGACCAAACCCGGGCCCCTTGTATTGAGAGCGCTGAGTCTTAACCACCAGGGCAGTCCCATGGCTGCTTCTGAGAAGGAGAGCTGGTTCACTCCTGGAAGAAAAGGCAAAAACCAGGCGGCCTGGCCTGCTGTGGCTCTTCCTCATTGCTGGCAAGATGGAAGCTTAACTTCCCACCTGGCACAGAGAAATTCCCCTGCCCCCACTTCTCCAATACTGACCAGCTGTGTTCATAAGAGCACAGTGCTGCTGGTGAGAATGCAGTGATCTGGGTGGGAAGAAGCTTCCCATTCCAGTCTGTCTGTAGAACACGATTCCTGGTTTTTGGATTCCATTTTGAAGGAGGTTCTGTCACCATCCCCAGTGGAGCATCCTGTCTTTGCTCCTCTCTGCCGGCCCCTACACAGAGCACAGAAGTAGTGGGGGTGCCCCACACACGGTCCCCACCTCCTATAAATGTAAACATCTTACATGGTTTAAAGCCGCACCTTTTGACTTCTCCCTACCCTTCTAGAACTTTCCTTGTGTGGCCCTAAGCCCTGTTTTAGAAGGCTGTCTGGGGAATATCAAAGTCACCTCCAAGCCGAGACTGAAGGCCAGCTCCCTGGCGGCTTGGGGCTACAGCTGCCCTTCCTAACAAGCCTCCAGTCACAGGCATGGAGAAGCCCACCACAGGCTGATGCCTGAACCCTTTGTCTAAATGCATTTGACAGAGAGGAAAAATGAGTGTTTGAATAACACCGTTCAGATTTGCATCCCAAATAGCATCCCTCCTCCTTCCCTGAGTTTTTCAGGTGTTTTCTAGCAACTTTTCCCTGCAGAAGTAAAGAAGGAGAGGTATAAAAGCAAGTACGTAGTCCCCTCATGCTCTCTGTCCTGGTCACTCCAGGAGACCAGGCTTAAGTGTCCGCGGGGCAGCAGGCAGCTGCCTGCCAGTCCTGCCTGTTGCTTCTGATGCCAGCTGGTGAGTAATGGCTGGTTTGCACGGTGGCACCTCAGGACTAACCCCCCAGGAAATTGGTCAACTCCGTGACCGAATGACTGGCTGAGAGGTTTCCTGACCAGGCAGGAGCTGTAGGTCTACTCCCCCACCCCCAACACCTCTGCTTCCTCTCTTCAAACACCAGCACCTGCTAAGATGATGAAAAGTACCCCCAAAGTCTCCCAGGTGAAGTTCAAGCTTCCCTGGAACCCACCCCCCACCCCTGCCACACCCCAGCCTCCAGAAGGTTGTCTCAGGCCCACTCTGGGTCAAAGAGCAGTGTCAGAGTTTGGACTCACTTGGCAGTGTAGACCCGCTCAAAGGCCAGCGTCCCAGTCCTCTGGAAGCTCCGCCCATTGTGGGTCTTGCTTTCGTGCTCCACCTTGTGGGCAAAGAACCCTGCCAGAAGGAAAGGTTTGGATTTATAATGAGAACGTATCCCGAGCCTGGTATCTTAATATTTTTCCTGGAACATTAAATGTTTCCTTCTCTCAACCTCTAAACAGCCCTAATTGTCCTCCATCAAATGTCACTGAGCACAAAGGTATTCAGCAGCTACTGCTGCCACTAAGTCGCTGCAGTCATGTCCGACTCTGTGTGACCCCAGAGACGGCAGCCCACCAGGCTCCCCTGTCCCTGGGATTCTCCAGGCATGAACACTGGAGTGGGTTGCCATTTCCTTCTCCAGTGCATGAAAGTGAAAAGTCAAAGTGAAGTCGCTCAATCGTGTCTGACTCCTAGAGACCCCATGGACTGCAGCCTACCAGGCTCCTCCGCCCATGGGATTTTCCAGGCAAGAGTACTAGAGTGGGGTGCCATTGCCTTCTCCGATTCAGCAGCTACTCTCAACTAACTGCTACACTTGGTATTGGTGAGGCAATTGTGAGCAAGACACACCCCCAGCTTTCAAGGAGGCTACCACCAGAAGAAATAGACAACCGAGTAAAGAAAGGCCTACAGAGAGACGCGTGCTGAGACTGAGAACTTGGAGCCATCGAGGGTCAAAGAGGGGTAAAAATTCAGTGTTTGGGTCACAGAAGGACTCCTAGAGGGAGTGACGTGTAAGATAAAACCTGAAGGACAAGCAGATGGAGGGGGCTGGAGACAGCTGAGAAGACCACTTCACTCTATCGGAATGGAATATGCAGAGGTCCAGCAGCAAGACCCTCTGGGGTTAGTACATCCAGTTGACTGGGAGATGGTGGGTGGGGGGTGGTAATGGGGAGTATTAACCTGGTAGAATTGGAGAAGGTAATGGCAACCCACTCCAGTACTTTTGCCTGGAAAATCCCATGGACGGAGGAGCCTGGTAGGATGCAGTCCATGGGGTTGCTAAGAGTCGGGCACGACTGAGCAACTTCACTCTCACTTTTCACTTTCATGCATTGGAGAAGGAAATGGCAACCCACTCCAGTGTTCTTGTCTGGAGAATCCCAGGGACAGAGGAGCCTAGTGGGCTGCTGTCTATGGGGTCGCACAGAGTCGGACACGACTGAAGCGACTTAGCAGAAGCAGAATTACAAATGAGGCCGAAGAGAGGCAGGCAGTGAATTGCTCTTTCAATGCCATTTCTCTGTTATCACTCGCCGTGTGCCAGACACTCAGCTTGTATCAGAGAACAACACACACACACAGAGCCTTGGCCTCAGGAGCTTATGTTCCAGCGAGGATACAAGGAGAGGAGACAGACCATACACAGTAAACAATATGCAAGAATTAAAATCACACGGTGTGCCGAGCTGTGGACAAAAGCGAAGGCGGAGCAGGGCAGGGGCCTCCGGGGGTGCTGGTCAGGGTGGCCAGGAGGAGCCTCAAGGAAAAAGTGGTAAGTGAGCCAAGGCTGAGCAGATGGTGGCAGGGATGTAGCCCTCAGACCAGCAGCGTGACCATGACCTTGAGGAGAGCCACATTAGAACTTCTGAATTTATTGCCATCTTGAGGAAACATGGAGTTACAGACAGGTGTAAGCTGATGAATGGCTTCGCCAGAAAGCCACTCTGTCTTAGCGTGGTGAGGGTGTACAGGGGTGAGACCCAGGACAGGGGGAAAGACAGCAGGGAGCTGGTGAGGGTGATGGCTGTGGGATGCAGAGATGCTGGGGAGACAGAGTCTGTCTTGTCTACAGGCTGGATGATGGGGAGGGGGGGAACACAGTCTCTCCTTCCCTCTCACTCTTTCCCCCTTTCTCTTACTCTCTCTCCCATCCCTCCTATTTTATTCCTTTCCTCCTATTTCAAGAGTGAAAAAAGGAAAAAGGGTGCCAGTCAGGTATCTCACTCACAGGATTTCTTTTTATCAGCTTCACATTAGCCTCCTCGAAAAGACCTGAAAAGGATGCCTCATCCATTGTGTCCGTGGATAAAAGCCTCCGTGATTTGCTTTTTGGTGAAAGCACATTCCTCCCCTAGGGCTGTGCCCACACCGGGCAGAGCTGCAGGGCTGGCTTCATTATGGCACTCTGGTGGACGCTGGACCCATGCTCTGTGAAGCACATCTCCATGCTGTTGACAAGGGCACTGTGGCTCAGAGAGGTTAAATAACCTTCTCCGTCCCTCCACTGGGGAGCAGGGGGCTGCTGGGACTCGAGTCCAGCTGGGCATGCGAGAGTGTGTTCATCCTCTTATTATCACATGGAAGCTCACTGCAGGGACTCCATCAGCAATGTGGGGTCTGAGTAGCCAACTGTCTGCTCTGGCTGTCTCTTCTCCCCAGAGAATACAGTGGAAATTCTGATCACTGTCTTTCCAGAACCCAAGGTGATGCTCGTGCCTCTGAACACATAAGCAGGGACAGTATTAAGAAAGTCCAAGGTTACTTCTGCAACCAGCTGCACGGCAGGGCCCTCCTTCTCTCAGCCTGTCTCTCTTCTTCCTCTCCTTGCCCAAGAACAGCTCCTTCCTCTTTTTTAAGTCTTAGTCCTCCACCTGCGACCTTGACCGTGCTTTGGCCAGCCTCTCGGGGTCTTGCTTCATCGATGTTTGCCCTACTTTGTAAATCTTCGGTCTCTGTTTTTCTCCTAATCTTTACCCTTGAAACATGCTCAAATCTCTCCTAACCTCAAAACAAAACAAAAACAAGCCTGCCTTTCTCCTGAACCCCCACTAGGGTCTACCTCTCTTTCCTTCCAAGCTAAACTTGAAAGAGTTGTCCACTCCTCCAAATACTGACACTCCATACTCCATATCCTTGACCATGTTACAGAAACTATGCTTACAGAGAGCATTCACACACTGCTCTTGGCTGGCTGCTAACATCAGGCCAAACCAGAGGGACGGAGAGAGACCAGAGGGAGAAGGCTGCAAACGGTCACCAAGAAACTACCTCATGCTGGCCTCTGCCAGCGACTCAAGGATCATCTCAGGCAACACCTTCAGCCACCACACGTGGACAGGATTAGAACCCCACCTCTCTGTTGAGGAAACTGCAGGTCAGAGAAGGTGAATAACTTTCTCAGGATCACAGAAAAAGATTCTGAGATTTTCATTTAGTATGAGTCAGCCCTGTGAGACACAAGAATAGCTCACACCTCCATCATTTGAACAGAACTGGTGTCTGGATTTCGGGAACAGATTTCTTGCATGAAAAACACCCACCTGCATCTTAGAAAGAAGATGGCAAGTTGGTGGTGGGTGGGGTGGGAAGGAGTAATCTGATGACTAGGGACTCTGGAAACCAAGTCGGCTGAGAAATGATATGTTGAATCAGGGATATTACAGGTGACTTTGGAAACACAGAAGCTGCAGACACAGTCTAAGCTTTTCCAAAGAACAGACGCACCAGTGGATAGAAATTAGAGGGCATCAGGCTTCAGTTCAATGTAACAGAGAACTTCCTGAGCAGTGAGTGTTTGAATGAGTGAATCCAAGACAACACACATTGTGTAAACACGTTTTGAAGTAGCTTTGAATCCCAGTTTCACCACTACTGACTCTGGAATCTCCAACTAACTCTCTAAGCTCTCTAAGCTCCACTTAGTTATTCTGTGAAATAAGAGTAATAATAGTAAAATATTTCATAGGGTGCGGGGATTCAATGAGCTCATGTTATGACCAGCAGGAAGCACCGTACATGACACAAAGCAAATTCTCATCACACTTGACTACGGGAAGAGTGGGCCCAGTGTGTTGTGAGCTCTCCGTCCTGGGAGTGTTCAGCAGGGGCTGTTGAGGATGCGGTCTAGACTTCTGCTGTCACTATTCACAAGGTCTCCAAGTACAAGGCCCTGGGTCCCTCCCCTCAGCTCACTCTCTTCCCCTCCATCCTAATTAGTTTGGCTTCCCGTGGGAATCATCTTCTCCAAAGCCATGTTTCCCAGGTTTGCTTCATGTCAAAGCTGCTGGCACCCTGGCTGAGAAGTGGGAGGCCCTCTGGATGCTACGCAGAGGAAATGCATCTGTCTACACGACCTGGGAAACCAGGCTTTGGTACTTGTGGTCCAGGTCGCTCAGACTTTAAATGTGGTCTGCGTTCCCAAACATGCATTATGCTGGATCAAGCTGGGGGGGGGCCTTGGGTTCAACCATCTTGATGACTCCTGAGCGTTTGGGAGGCAGAGGAGGAAGTTCACTGGGCCGGTGGGCTCTGCCTTTCCCCTTGGGAACTGGGAGCCAGAGCACGCCCCCCTCACCCTCATACTGTCACAGACGCAGGGGCCGAAACTCCTTGTCTTGGGACAAACCCGAAGTACACAGTGCCTGGCAACAGCATGTAAATCATTCCTAAAGCTAACAGGAAGGGTTTCAAATGTAACTGGGGTGGGGGCAGAGTTTTTGCATATTTTCTGCACTTAATACCGTAGGTAGACCTTTGACTGCAACCTCGAGGTTAATTAGAATTGCAAAGAGAGGTTCTAGACCTTGGTTGGACCTTTGTGCTTGCCTAAAAGCTCAAGGTTAAAACAAGTAGAGGTGTTATCTCCCGAGTCACTTGAATTTCTCTCGTTCCCCTGCACCAGCACATTGAACAGAGTTAAAAGGTGGTCTCAGCATGACCAGCAAGCCTTGATCTGTACTTCAGAGACTGATCCTGAGCCTCTGAAGGGCGCCAAGGACTCCTTCTGTGGCTTCAAAACTGCCCCAACCTTTGCAAAATCACTCTGTCCACACAGTGCCCTTGCTGGTCACAGGGCCGGGGATGGGGAGGAACAGAGGCTGTGACATGGGCGCCGTGCTGTCCACACTGCCACAAACAAGCCCAATCGACAATGTGTCCAGGATGAAAAGTCTCCAGCCCAAAGCAAGAGCTGGTTCACTCTCGACTCCCTCCCCCCAGGAAGCGTCATCAGCTCACGGGACCATATCACAAGGCCATCGGGTCCCGTTGTCACCTATCCAAGATGACCAGCCGAAAGACTGTGGTTAGAGCTCAGACATGTGGCCATCTGTCCTCTCTCCTCCCCACGACCTAATCTCATCTGCCAAAAATGATTAGAAACCTCATCACCTCAAGTCTGCTCAGGGTTCCCTGCGCTTCTACAGAAAAGCCCAGGACTCATCAGACACTCCAGGGCCAGGTCCCGGGGCATCTCGGGGGAGGGATAGAGACTCTGTTCTCACGGGGAGAACCACACGGCGTCCCTCTACTCAGCTCTGGACCGGGGGCCAGAAGCTCAGGGTGGATGCAAACCTCTGCATGGGCGGCTGAGGGAACCCTGGCTCCCATCCCCTGTCACCGATCTTGACGGCTATCAGGGAGGGCCGGAGGGGGCACCCGAACGACCAGCACCCATGCAACTGCCCTACAGGGACTCGAGGTTTCACAGCAGGCTTCCTGCTTCCTGCCACCCATCTTCTCCTGCTACCCTCCCGCTTCCTGGGGGCAGAAACCTGGTTTCCCTGTTTGCTGCTGCATCCCCATGGATGCGGGACCCTTCCTAGACCAGGCAGAGTCCCCGTTGGGAGTATGCAGGTTGAATGAATGATCCTTTGGAGATTTACAGAGACTAAGAGAGCCCCAGCATGGCACCCGCATGAAACAGCAGTGGCTTGGGGACATGGCAGCCTCACCCAGAGCCACTCGTGCCCTATCAGAGCTGCAGCTCTGTTGTGTGACACTTACTATGAAAATGTTCAGGTCAGAAAGCTGCCAAGTATTGTTCCACAGAGGAAACAGACTTGGAGTATGCAAAGTTGGTCTCTCTGGCGCCGGGAGGCCATGGGGAGCCTCACTCTGTGCCCAGAAGGCTCATCACCAACCTAAGGCCACACTCAAGCTGGGGGAAAATATCAGGATATCCCAAATTGAATGAATACCCACATTTCCAAATGGCAACACACTCCAGTGTTCTTGTCTGGAGAATCCCAGGGATGGCGGAGCCTGGTGGGCTGCCGTCTATGGGGTCGCACAGAGTCGGACACGACTGAAGTGACTTAGCAGCAACAGTATATGAACACTCAGAAATTACCGTTAAGTTACAGAGTAAGTCTTCCCCTTTTTTTCTCTGTCTTCATAAACTGTAAATCCCAAAGATACCAGCCATGCTGATAAAAAGAGTCTGAGACAGTCCTAACTTAGGAATTTAAAGAGAAATTCCTCCCTGTCCTGCCTTTCTCAGTTCTAGGTCCCTTGCTTGGGTTAAGTGACACCAGGGTTAATGGAAATCCCCTGGAGAAGGGATAATCTACCCACTCCAGTACTCTTAGGCTTCCCTGGTGGCTCAGATGGTAAAGAATCCGCCTTTAATGCAGGAGAACTGGTTTCGATCCCTGGAGGAGGGCATGGCAATCCACTTCAGTGTTCTTGCCTGGAGAATCCCATGGACAGAGCAGCCTGGTGGGCTACAGTCTATGGGGTCGCAGAGAGTCAGACACGACTGAGCGAAAGCACAGCACAGGGTTAATGGAAAGGCAACCCTCAAACAAGGAAATCCTTCTGACCCTCTCTCCCCTATGTAAGTACATGATGTCTACCAAAGCATGCTTCAAAAATCACACATTGCTAAAGAAAAGGAAGTATTGCAAAGAACATATTTCATCAAAAGAAATAAAAAAGCAATACAGAGGTAAAATAATGAAAAAGTGAAGTCCCCCCTCACACTGGCCAGATTTATTTTTTTTTAGCGTACAGATAACAGGTAACTCCTACTGTGCTGAAGTCAGCCTGCTGCATGGGGTATAACCCTGTATCTGGGTGAACATATATCTGATTGTCGCTTTCAGGCTTCCTGCCCTCCAACTGGCCACAGTAATTAATAGTTAAACTGCTGATTGCAAACACTTCAGTGATAGTTTCTATACAACCAACTTGCTGCTCCAGCTCTACAGACGTGATTAATCATCCCCATTAAAGCAAAAGAAAGATGGGGAGAAGGAAAACTCCCAGTTCACACAGAAGTCCACGCATCCCTGTACAGTCAAATAAAGACACAAATACAGATAAGAAAAAAATGTACACACATATACACACACAAACATACAAGTGTGTAAGCCTGACTCTCAAACACTGAGACACCAAGCAGACCCCAAGGGAGGGGCCTCCCTTACCATTCTGGACCACACTGATGAGGGTAACAATGGCCAGCAGGACGATATTGCCCACGGCTTCTTGGTCCATGGTTGTTTCGGGTTCCTAGCAGGACCGCTCAGCTCCCTGGCACCCCAAGCCCGCACTGTGCAGGAAGGGGAAGTGGGAGCCGGACTCTGCCTTTCATCATTAGAATTTCCGAAGGTCCCAGCACAATTACAGGCCTTCTTCTGCTTCCTTTTTTTTTTTAAAAACTAGCCACCGAAGTGCCCCGGGCTCAGCCTCTCCTGTCAGAAGAAGCAGGGCTCAGGAGTAGAGAAGGAAGGGAATAAAAAGTGAAACTTGTTTTTTATTCATGGAGCACCTAAAGGTCTGTGTCCAGGGTACCATCTTTCTTTCTTTCTTTCTTTGAATTCCTAGGAAAATAAATACTTGACACATGACAGAGCCCAGAGTAGCAGCCTCCTAAGCCCTGGATGAATGAATGAACGAATGAAGAAATGATGATGTTTCTATGGGAAACAAGCAACAAGAGAATGACAACTAAACCAAGGGGCCTTCCCTGGTGGCTCAGTGATAAAGAATCTTCCTGCCAGTGCAGGAGACACGGGTTCGATCCCTGGTCTGGGAAGATTCCACATGCCACGGAGCAACAAAGCCCGTGCGCCACAATTACTGAGCCTGTGGTCTAGGGATCGCTAGCCACAAGTACTGAAGGCCACACTCCTTAGATCTGTGTTCCACAAGAGAATCCACTGCAATGAGATGACTGCACACCACAACTGGAGAGTACCCCTGCTCACAGCAACTAGAGAAAAGCCTGAGCAGCAAGGAAGACCCAGCACAGCTAAGAATAAAATAAGGAAATAAATAAAATTATTAAAAAAAAATGAGCAGAAAGAGGGTCACAGGTGACTCCCAAGGAAAACCTCCACACAGGAAGGATTGCTCAACACCTCAACTGGCTTCTCTGAGGTCATTACTGAGATGCTCCCCTGGAATCTTCTTCACATAATGATGAGTAGAGAAAAGGTAAAAGAGGGAACCTGCTGAGTGAAGTAGGCAGTGCCTGTTATTTTACAGGAGGTTTCTCCCTGTAAACAGCAACCACTCAGAAGTTACACAGAACATGCAAGATTCTGTGATCTTCATCCCAGACTCAACATCTATTTGGCAGTGATAAAGAGAAGTGTTTTATCAAAACCTCACTTTGAAAGAGAACGCTGACCACTCCACTTGGTGGTGGTGGGGTTTTCATCTCGGTGTGGGAGAGGCTGGTGCAGGGAAGAGATCACACAGGCCTTGTATTTGAGTGGCTGCAGCTGGCTGGAGGGAAAGAGGGCCTTGGAGGTGGCGTGTGGAGCTTGGATGCACAGAGGCCAATTACAAGGGCAGCCCTGAGCCAGTTCACAATGCTCCCAGGAATCAAGCACCTGGAACACTTTGCACCACGTGGAGTCATTACATGATTTGATTGTCTAGGGGCTCAGCACTAGCTAGAGGCATGTGTTCACCTCAATGGGATCTGATGTGTAAATTTCAGGGAACACTTGGGTCCCAGCCGACAAGGGGTCTGCCTCCATAAAGTTGGCCCTTCTAAGACTCCTCCTATTTTAGTAACAGTGCATCGGAAGTGAAGGTCAGACCCTTGAAAAGTTCTCTGGTTGCAAACAATAGAAACTCAGCTCTAGCTAGCTTGAGCCAAAAGGGAAGCCTTTATTGACTCAAAGACTCCATGGAACCAAACAGCCAAGCATTGAAGCGAGCAGAGATGAGATTGGGCCTCTCAAATGAAGTTTCCTGTCTCAGTCTCTCTCTCTCTCCACTTGCTTATAGATTACCAGCCTTCTTCGCTCTGCAGACCACACAGTGGACAATATCTCCACCTCTACCTCTGGAGTTTTATATCTTACAGCTCTGTCATCTGTAAAGGACTGACTTTTCTCAGTGAACCCATTCCAATATTCTTGCCTGGGAAATCCCATGGACAGAGGAGCCTGGAAGGCTACAGTCCGTGGGGTTGCTGGGACAACCAGCTGGCAGAAAAATGAGAGAACCTGGGGGTTTCCACAGTCTCCTATGGTTAAGGGAAACTGTTCCCTAAAGAAAGACAGGGGTCGGGGGTGGGGGGGGTGAGGAGTGCTGGGTGTGTCTACTGTCCTGTTGAGACTGTTCAGGACTCATAATCCCACATTAAAATGCCCAGCTTTAAAGAAGTTTCTGTAGCCTATAGTCTCCTGTATTTAAGACTTATTCTAATCTCCTTCATGTTTGTGGTGGGTAAGTTTGTGCCAAGACCTGCAGGCACACAGACATGGTATCAACATAGTCCTACATGGTCTGCCCAGGGCTCTTGTGCAAACCTCATCAGACCCCAGGAATGCAGGAAGGAGCAGCCTCTGCTGCTGGTTTCCCAAGCCTCAGGAGCCCCACAAACAGGGTCGGTGGGGGGATGCCCAGCCAGCCCCACTTTAGAAAGCTGAGAAGGCAAGGAGGGACCTGTGATGGGACCCCCACCCCCACATCTGAGCTCCTGGAGTCACCCTGCCTGGATGGGGCACATGTGCCACTGGGGTGAGTCCACTTCACCCGGGAAGAGAGCGTTTTAATAGTTAGCCGAGATGGCCATTAAATTACAGCTGCACATTAGGATTCTGGCTGCAGCTGCAGAGGAGCACTTACTTACCAGAGGTGAAGCCTCTGGAAATGCCATTCATCTCAATAGAGAGCTGCTGAGACAGAACAAAAAGGGAGGGGTGCCAGGGGCATGAGAGGGGACGGGGCTCGAGCTGGATTCCGGATTCCTAACAGGACAGTCTCCAGGCCTGCAACAGGCCCTGGCCCAGCCAAAACCAGACCAGACCCAGTCCAGGACCCAAGGCAGTGTGTAGCCATGTCCTGGGGACCTAGCTTGTGCATTTTCTCCTCAAAACACCCCTCTGGGGACAAACTATCCTTCCCATTGCTCAAAAGATGAGACAGAGGTGAAGGGGCGTTAAACCACAGGAAGTAAGGAGCAGACCTGGGATTCAAATCCAGGCCTGTCTAGCTCCAACATCTGAGGTTCTAACCACACTGAATTCTGCTTCTGGAATAGCCTCCAGAGCTCAGGGCTCCTGGCCCTTCTGCATCCTTATTTGGCAACCCCTTCAGGGGTTAGTGAAGTGACCAACAGCTGCTCAATCCCTAAAGAGATGTTTTTTTTTAAAGAAAAGAAAGGAAAACGTATACATTTTGCAGGAAATAGTGTATTCCCTGGACACCTGACCATTCAGTAAAGGTAATTTAACAGATACAGCCCACTGTTCCCCAGCTGTAAGCCCACCCACTCTGCTCCCTGGACCCCTGTCCTCAGTGCCCTCAGCGCTCATGCAGATGCTGAACTTATCCTCGTGTGACAGGTTAGTTAGACAAATGTGCTGGGAGTTTCGAAGAATAATTAGCACGTTCATTAATTAGAGAACTGTTAGTAGTTTGACTGTGAAGGACAACCATTTGTCAACAGAGATCAGGACAGCCAGAGCCAAGCAGTGACTCAGGGGGGCAGCAATTCAGCGAAGGTGCTGGCACTGACCAGCTGCTATTAAAATCCACGGGAGCTGCTGCTCATCCACTTAGCATCAGCGCCTCCGTCACCATGGTAACACTGGTCCACTACAGACAAGAGCACTCTCGCATCCTTCATCTCACCTCGAGCGGCGTGTTGCCGGTTCATGACGTCTCTTCCTTTTGCTCTCTGGCCAAGGTTGCCCTCAGCGTCCATTAGGAGGAGGACTTCCCTGCATATAGATGTTGGGTGTGAGAGAGAGAGTGCAGAATGCTCCCGGGGTGCAGGCCACCCCTAGACCAGCACGGAGATATAGCTCAGGTCCGTCTGTAGGCACACACAGGAAGTGGTTACAGAGTGCTTCTTAAAAAAAGAAAGAAAGAAAGAAACACTTTTGTATTGGGTTGATTACCAAACAAGTGCTAGTTTCAGATGAACAGCAAAGGGACTCAGCCCTGTGTATACATGTATCCATTCTCCCCTAACCCCCATCCAGGCTGCCACATAACATTGAGCAGCCTTTCCAGTGCTCTACAGTAGGTCCTTCTCGGTCATCCATTTAAAATATACCAATGTGTTCATGCTCATCCCAAACTCCCTAGCTATCTCTGTGCCCCATCCTTTCCCCAAGCAACCATAAGCCTATTCTCTAAGTCAAGCACTTTCTTTTAATTTCAGTTAATCTAAAGGATATTCAGACCAATACTGATCTGAACAATAAATGATAGGAGCATAGACCAGGCCACAGCCTGTTACAGATGTCACATGGAGATAGTTGCCAAGAGAACCAGCCAGCCTGGTCAAAATGTCATGTCTCCTTCCCCGGCCACAACCTGATGGCCTTTCTTTTTTTTTTTTTTTTTTTAATTTTATTTTATTTTTAAACTTTACATAATTGTATTAGTTTTGCCAAATATCAAAACGAATCCACCACAGGTATACATGTATTCCCCATCCTGAACCCTCCTCCCTCCTCCCTCCCCATACCATCCCTCTGGGTCGTCCCAGTGCACTAGCCCCAAGCATCCAGTATTGTGCATCGAACCTGGACTGGCAACTTGTTTCTTACATGATATTTTACATGTTTCAATGCCATTTTCCCAAATCTTCCCACCCTTTCCCTCTCCCACAGAGTCCATAAGACTGTTCTATACATCAGTGTCTCTTTTGCTGTCTCGTACACCGGGTTATTGTTACCATCTTTCTAAATTCCATATATATGCATTAGTATACTATATTGGTGTTTTTCCTTCTGGCTTACTTCACTCTGTATAATAGGCTCCAGTTTCATCCACCTCATTAGAACTGATTCAAATGTATTCTTTTTAATGGCTGAGTAATACTCCATTGTGTATATGTACCACAGCTTTCTTATCCATTCATCTGCTGATGGACATCTAGGTTGCTTCCATGTCCTGGCTATTAGAAACAGTGCTGCGATGAACATTGGGGTACACGAGTCTCTTTCCCTTCTGGTTTCCTCAGTGTGTATGCCCAGCAGTGGGATTGCTGGATCATAAGGCAGTTCTATTTCCAGTTTTTTAAGGAATCTCCACACTGTTCTCCATAGTGGCTGTACTAGTTTGCATTCCCACCAACAGTGTAAGAGGGTTCCCTTTTCTCCACACCCTCTCCAGCATTTATTATTTGTAGACTTTTGGATCGAAGCCATTCTGACTGGTGTGAAATGGTACCTCATAGTGGTTTTGATTTCTCTGATAATGAGTGATGTTGAGCATCTTTTTGTGTGTTTGTTATCCATCTGTATGTCTTCTTTGGAGAAATGTCTATTTAGTTCTTTGGCCCATTTTTTGATTGGGTCATTTATTTTTCTGGAGTTGAGCTGTAGGAGTTGCTTGTATATTTTTGAGATTAGTTGTTTGTCAGTTGCTTCATTTGCTATTATTTTCTCCCATTCTGAAGGCTGCCTTTTCACCTTGCTAATAGTTTCCTTTGATGTGCAGAAGCTTTTAAGTTTAATTAGGTCCCATTTGTTTATTTTTGCTTTTCTGATGGCCTTTCTTTACATGAACAGCCTGTGGCTCCACACTGAACTGAGCTGGACAGAGAGGAACCCTCATGCCACTGAAGGGTGAGGAAACTGAGGGGTAGTGCGTGTGCTGCAACCCCAGTGCTCCTGATGAAAGTCCATATGTGCTCAGGGCAATCAGTGAGATGGCTCACAAATCAAAATCACATGGACAGATATGACCTCAGTTCTCTAGAAGCCCAAGTTACAGGATGATAATATCAGTGCAAGGAAACACGTAGAAGCAGAAGTTAAAAATTAAAATTAAGCAAGTAACTCATGCCTGCAGCCATGAAATTAAAGACGCTTGCTCCTTGGAAGAAAAGCTATGACAAACCTAGACAGCGTATTAAAAAGCAGAGACATCACTTTTCCGACAAAGGTCTGTATAGTCAAAGCTATGGTTTTCCCAGTAGTCATGTACAGAAGTGAAAACTGGACCATATAGAAGGCTGAGCACCAAAGAATTGATGCTTTTGAACTGTGGTGCTGGTGAAGACTCTTGACAGTCCCTTGGACAGGAAGGAGATCAAACCAGTCAATCCTAGAGGAAATCAACTCTGAATATTCATTGGAAGGACTGATACTGAAGCTGAGGCTCTGATACTTCAGCCACCTAATGCAAAAAGGTGACTCATTGGAAAAAACCCTGATGCTCGGAAAGATTGAAGGCAGGAGAAGAAGAGGGCGACAGAGGGTGAGATGGATGGATGGCTTCACTGACTCAATGGACATGAGTTTGAGCATCTCCGGGAGATGGTGAAGCACAGGGAAGCCTGGCGTGCTGCAGTCCATAGGGTCGCAAAGAGTCAGACATGACTGAACGACTGAACAACAACAGCCCATGAGAGCAGAAGATATCATGCTGTGTTCTGTGCACAAAAACAGATGTTAGACATAGGTTTTGTCACCCAAGTATCAGCTTAATCTGCCTTATAAACTCTCCAGGGAAAGGAGATCAGAAACAGTATGACCCAACTTGGAAATATTCAGTTCTAACAGCACTGAAAATTGTGATGCTCACATATGCTCAGCTGATTTTTGACAAACAAATTCAATGAGGAAAGAAAAGTCTTTTCAACAAAGGGTACTAGAACAACTGGATATTCATATGTGGGGAAAATGAACCCTGACCCCATCCCCAAATCATATAAAATATAACTAGAAATAAGTCTTTAACCTAAACATAAAAACTAAAATTATAAAACTTCTAGAGGAAAACATAGGAGAAAGTCTTTGTGAATGAGGAAAGCAAAGAATTTTTAGATAAAACATAAAAATGGTGAACTAGATAAGAGGGAAAATAATCAATAAATTAGATGTCATCAAGATTGAAAACTTCTGCACTTTAAAAGACCATTAAGAAAATAAAAAGGCAAGCCACACAGAGACAGGGAGAAAATGTGTGTAATATATAAATCTGATGAAGGATCAGACTGTATATTCAGAGTATTCAGAATATATAAGGAACTTATTTCAGTCAGTGATAAGAATATAAACAGCTTGTTTTTAAAATGAGTAAATGACTTGAACAGATATTTCACAGAGGACGACAGACAAATAGTCAATAAGTGCATGAAGAGGTGCTTAACACCATAACCACCAAGGAGAAGTGGTGTGGGAGGGCCTGGGGGACCACACGGCAAAGGGCCATGTAGGTGCCCTCAACGAGGTTTGAAATGATCCTGGAGGCAAAAGAGAAGCCACTGGGGGATGTTAAAAAGATTGTCTCATGGCTGGATTTGAAGTTCTGACGACCACACTGGCCACAATGTAGAGAACAAGTTGGAGGAGCCAGCATCGGCACGGGAAAACAGCTGGGGTCCATTCCAGAGATCTATGGAGAAAAGATGACGACCGGACTCCCGTGGTGGCAATGGAATTAATCGGGCAGAAGTTGCTGGATTTGAGAGCTAATTATCAGATGGTAAATAATCTTCCTGCAATGCAGGAGGCCTGGGTTCAATCCCTGGGTCAGGAAGATCCTCTGGAGAAAGCAATGACAATCCACTCCAGTATTCTTGCCCAGAGAATCCCACGGAGAGAGAAATCTGATGGGCTACAGTTTGTGGGGTTGCAAAGAGTCAGACACGACTGAGTGACTAACACTGCTACTGCTATTAAACAGTATCTATAAGATGTCCTTTTCCTTATAGGGGACTGGAATGCAAAAGTAGGAAGTCAAGAGACACCTGGGCTAACAGGCAAATTTGGCCTTGGAATACGGAATGAAGCAGGGCAAAGACTAATAGAGTTTTGCCAAGAAAATGCAATGATCATAACAAACACCCTCTTCCAACAACACAAGAGAAGACTCTACACACGGACATTACCAGATGGTCAACACCGAAATCAGATTGATTATATTCTTTGCAGCCAAAGATGGAGAAGCTCTATACAGTCAGCAAAAACAAGACTGGGAGCTGACTGTGGCTCAGATCATGAACGCCTTATTGCCAAATTCAGACTTAAATTGAAGAAAGTAGGGAAAACCACTAGACCATACAGGTATGACCTAAATCAAATCCCTTATGATTATACAGTGGAAGTGAGGAATAGATTTAAGGGACCAGATCTGATAGAGTGCCTGATGAACTATGGAATGAGGTTCGTGACATTGTACAGGAGACAGGGATCAAGACCATCCCCGTGGAAAAGAAATGCAAAAAAGCAAAATGGCTGTCTGGGGAGGCCTTACAAATAGCTGTGAAAAGAAGAGAAGCGAAAAGCAAAGGAGAAAAGGAAAGATATAAGCATCTGAATGCAGAGTTCCAAAGAATAGCAAGAAGAGATAAGAAAGCCTTCTTCAGCGATCAATGCAAAGAAATAGAGGAAAACAACAGAATGGGAAAAACTAGAGATCTCTTCAAGAAAATTAGAGATACCAAGGGAACATTTCATGCAAAGATGGGCACAATAAAGGACAGAAATGGTATGGACCTAACAGAAGCAGAAGATATTAAGAAGAGATGGCAAGAATACACAGAAGAACTGTACAAAAAAGATCTTCACAACCCGGATAATCACAATGGTGTGATCACTGACCTAGAGCCAGACATCCTGGAATGTGAAGTCAAGTGGCCCTTAGAAAGCATCACTATGAACAAAGCTAGTGGAGGTGATGGAATTCCAGTTGAGCTATTTCAAATCTTGAAAGATGATGCTGTGAAAATTCTGCACTCAATATGCCAGCAAATTTGGAAAACTCAGCAGTGGCCATGCGACTGGAAAAGGTCAGTTTTCATTCCAATCCCAAAGAAAGGCAATGCCAAAGAATGCTCAAACTACTGCACAATTGCACTCATCTCACATGCTAGTAAATTAATGCTCAAAATTCTCCAAGCCAGGCTTCAGCAATATGTGAACTGTGAACTTCCTGATGTTCAAGCTGGTTTTAGAAAAGGCAGAGGAATCAGAGATCAAACTGCCAATATCTGCTGGATCATGGAAAAAGCAAGAGAGTTCCAGAAAAACATCTATTTCTGCTTTATTGACTATGCCAAAGCCTTTGACTGTGTGGATCACAATAAACTGTGGAAAATTCTGAAAGAGATGGGAATACCAGACCACCTGATCTGCCTCTTGAGAAATTTGTATGCAGGTCAGGAAGCAACAGTTAGAACTGGACATGGAACAACAGACTGGTTCCAAATAGGAAAAGGAGTACGTCAAGGCTGTACATTGTCACCTTGCTTATTTAACTTCTATGCAGAGTACATCATGAAAAACGCTGGGTTGGAAGAAACACAAGCTGGAATCAAGATTGCTGGGAGAAATATCAATCACCTCAGATATGCAGATGACACCACCCTTATGGCAGAAAGTGAAGAGGAACTCAAAGGCCTCTTGATAAAAGTGAAAGAGGAGAGTGAAAAAGTTGGCTTAAAGCTCAACATTCAGAAAACGAAGATCATGGCATCTGGTCCCATCACTTCATGGGAAATAGATGGGGAAACAGTGGAAACGGTGTCAGACTTTATTTTTCTGGGCTCCAAAATCACTGCAGATGGTGACTGCAGCCATGAAATTAAAAGACGCTTACTCCTTGGAAGGAAAGTTATGACCAACCTAGATAGCATATTCAAAAGCAGAGACATTACTTTGCCAACAAAGGTTTGTCTAGTCAAGGCTATGGTTTTTCCGGTGGTCGTGTATGGATGTGAGAGTTGGACTGTGATAAGGCTGAGCGCCAAAGAATTGATGCCTTTGAATTGTGGTGTTGGAGAAGACTCTTGAGAGTCCCTTGGACTGCAAGGAGATCCAACCAGTCCATTGTGAAGGAGATCAGCCCTGGGATTTCTTTGGAGGGAATGATGCTAAAGCTGAAACTCCAGTACTTTGGCCACCTCATGCGAAGAGTTGACTCATTGGAAAAGACTCTGATGCTGGGAGGGATTGGGGGCAAGAGGAGAAGGGGATGACAGAGGATGAGATGGCTGGATGGCATCACTGACTCGATGGACGTGAGTCTGAGTGAACTCCGGGAGTTGGTGATGGACAGGGAGGCCTGGCGTGCTGCGATTCATAGGTTCACAAAGAGTCGGACACGACTGAGCGACTGAACTGAACTGATAAGGTTTAGTGAGGGATGTGGGGTAGGGAAGAGAGAACAAGTGTGATTCTCAGATTTCTGACAACACTCTGGATCTGGACGAGAGGTTGACTCAACTCCTTGAGAAGTTCCTCTCAAGACCCTATCTCTATCATCATTCTTATGGTCCCTCATCAGGGGTCATTTGGGTGCATAGCTGAAGGCCCCAGTGTTTGGCTGACTTTGGCTATTTTTGAGTGAATTTTGATAAGCATCACAGCTCCCAAATGATCCACCTGACAGTACTACTGAGATGTAGCAAAAATTAGACTTGATGCAGATGTACGTGTACTAAAAATGGATGCTCATCTCCTATGGTGTCCTGATAAAAGGAGGAGTGGGGGGAGGTGTGCCCACCTAGCAGAAGGAAGGCGTATGGAGTAGACTAAACAGAGTCCAAGAGCCTAGTGTGATGGCTGGAGAACTGAATTACAAGCTTCATTTCCCCCTAGATACACAGCCACAGGGGATTCCCAGTTCTAGATTAGAGGTACCGCATTCACACCGAAATATACCCCCCACAACCGAAGCGCATCGGTGCCCGCAGAGAAGTGGGGAGAGAAGTCAGAATGATGCTTCTGCTCCCTGGAGGGGGCCCTCAGGCTGCAGACTCCCCCTTCCATTAGGGAGCAGCAGACAGAAGAGAGAAAAACTCCTTTGTCTGTTGTTGTCTCTCTTTTTTTTTTTTCTTTCTTTCGAAGACATTTCTTTTCTTTTCTTTTCTTTTTTAACTTTACAATATTGTATTGGTTTTGCCAAATATCGAAATGAATCCGCCACAGGTATACATGTGTTCCCCATCCTAAATCCTCCTCCCTCCTCCCTCCCCATACCATCCCTCTGGGTCGTCCCAGTGCACCAGCCCCAAGCATCCAGTATCGTGCATCGAACCTGGACTGACAACTCGTTTCATACATGATAGTATACATGTTTCAATGCCATTCTCCCAAATTTTCACACCCTCTCCCTCTCCCACAGAGTCCATAAGACTGTTCTATATATCAGTGTTTCTTTTGCTGTCTCGTATACAGGGTTATTGTTACCATCTTTCTAAATTCCATATATATGTGTTAGTATACTGTGACAGAAATTATGCACCACGCAAGTATATAGAACTCAAATTAAATGACTGGGCATTCAAAGATTCAAAAGCTAAGATTCTTCTTCTGGCAAAACTAGCCTGACCACATTAACAGAGTATAGCAGTAAGGTGTTTTTGTTCCTGTTTTTCTTTTGCATAAACTAGCTGAGAACATTACTGTTTGTGGTGTTAAATGGATTTCATAACTAATACAGAATGTGGCTAAATTCATATTACTGTGATCATTTTAATTGAATTTCCTGACTCCTACACGTTTAATTGTCAACTTTTAACACTGCACTAAACATAAAGTTCCAACATTATTGATATAAAATGTTCGCATTTCCCTACGACTGTGATTATATTTTGCTTATCATTCCTGAATGTTGCATTAAGTCTATTTAAAAGATATCCCAAGGGACCCTTATATGTTTACTGCATTAGAAGCAAAACAGATGTTCTCACATATCCTGAGAGATATTACAATTTAAATTGTAGATGAGGGGTGTTGAGAACCACTTAGAAATCTTCTTAGGTGGCCAAGGCTTCAATAATGCTTAGCATCTGATTTTCTGTCATATTATAAAGTTAGAAAAAAAATCTGTAATATAAAGTTAGAAAAAAATACCAATCACATTTTCCAAGTACAAGCACAAGCACATATTTTAAAAGCATCCTTGAGAAAAATCGAAGCATCTGAACCACAGCGCTATTGTTCTTGAATCACATTCTCAAGTTAGAACTGACAGGAGTTCATGAACAAAACATCCCGAACAGTCACTTCTCACTCGCCTGGAACTTGCCCATTAACCGCACAGTGAACAACCCTGAACCATTCGAGCAGGTTTAACAGAGAATACTCAGTAAATGCCATCTGACTCTTTGAAATGCCCTAAAGAGCCTGGTCATTGTATGCAGGATTGTAATGCTTCTTTCTCTGAAGTCCACACCTACAGGGAGCAGACAAGGAGGAAGGAGCATGAGGCTTTGGGAACAAAAGCAGCTAAGAGAAGCAATAGCAGCACATTGTTTAATTTTGACAAGAACCCTACGAAGAGGCATTATTGTCCCATTTTAGAGCTGAGAACACAGGGTAAGAGAGGTCACACAAGCACACGGTAAAGCTGAAACCTTAGCCTTAGGTTTGCTGGAGCCTAGAGAATCATGACAGTAATAACTGTCATTGCTAACATTTATTGGATGTTTTCTATGGGTGCCAGATATGGTCCCAAGCACTTTATATACATTATAACCCTTAATCCTTACAAAAGAACTCTAAGGGACCCTTCTTTATCGTAACCATGTCACAGAGGAGGGAACGGAGGCTTGCAAAGTTTCAATCACTTTCCTACCATCACGCAAACAGTCAAGAGCAGAGATGGGCCTCGGATCCAGGACAACGTGACTCCAAGCCCATTGGGTTCCTGCACTGACCAGGAGGAGGAACAGCTGGAAGCAGGTACCATGGCAACAGTAAGAAGGGGCAACTTGATGGCAAGGGAGAATAAAGAAAAAAAAAAATCAAGAAGCAACCAGAGCACAGAAATAAAGCTGCCCAGGCTGAGGGCGTCCAAAACATGCTGCTGTCACTCAGGAAGAGGGCAGAAGCTTGGGGGAGGAGAAGACTGTGAAGCCCATGGCCACATGAGCGGTGAACTTAGGGGAGGAAGAGTTGGAAGGTTGGGGGACAGCCAGGAACATCGGAGGAGGGGACTGTTGCAACCTCAAAACCCAGGGATTTCACAGGAGGTCTGGAAGCTGCACTGGGAAGCCAGGGCCACCCTGACTCCCCCACCTCCTGGTATGACCTCAAGCCCCCACTGTAGCCCCACAGGTCTGCTCATGGTTGGGAAACGTGAAAATGAGCCCAGGCCCTGTGAAACTGACCAAGGAGCGTGTCTCCATCTGGGGCTCCCCTGGCCCCTGCCAATTGCTCGCCCCAGGCTGGTAGCTCCCATCACCCCAATGCCACATACCCAATGACTCCGACCCTGGAAACAGCTCGGCTCTGACGGAGCAGGGGGTTGGGGAAGAGGGCTCGATGTCATGAGTTGGCAGATGTTGCTGCCAACTCAGCCTCACACTGATGCTCAGGCCCTTTGATGCAGACATTCCTGTTTGTGAACAAAGTTTTTTCTTTCCCTTATCACTGGATAAGAATGCTGGATTTGATGGTCAGGAAGGGATCACCCTCGAAATCGAAGGGCGACTTGCCTGAACCCTAGTTCCTGAAAAGAAGCCCAAGAGCAGAAAGGGATGCTAACATCTGACAGAAGGAAGGTCGATGGGAAGCTTTTCAAATGTTCTGGGCTCTAAACACATCTTAATCGATGGGCCCTTCCCATCATGAGGGCAGCTTCCACGGAGGCTCACATCAGGAGGGGCCCCCAGGGCGGGGCGCCCAGACCACTTCTCACCCCATTAGCGTGACCTTGTCTCCCCGTTCTGCCAACAGGCCCCGGAGGTTCTGCTGCCTTTTCCTCTGTGTGTGCTGACAGGGAGGCCTTTGGCTCAGGAGATGTTCCCTGCCCCTAGTGCACAAGGGGGCCTTTACCACCTTCACTCTGGCCAGTGCCACGTGGACAGCTATGTGGTCATAGAATGTTCCTCATAATAAGAGCTAACACATGCAAATGCACCAGACGCCTCACCAAGTGCTTTGCATCCAGTGCCTCATTCAACACGGACAAAACCCTACTGTTAACGCCCTTTTTACAGAGGAGGGAATTAAGCTCAGAGGACCCGTCACTTGGCTAGACTGTGTTACTCGCTCAGTCGTAGCCAACTCTTTTGCCATCGCACTGTAGCTCTCCAGGCTCCTCTGTCCATGGGATTCTCCAGGCAAGAATACAGGAGTGGGTGGCCTGTCCCTTCTCCAGGGGATCTTCCAGGATGGGAAGTGGCAACATCTTCTATAACCTACCTAGTCCGAGAGGCCATGTACTATCACTTCTGCTATATTTACCTGGTGACACAGGCCAACCCTCACACGGTGTAGGGGGGACTGTTTAAGTAAGAGCATGAATGACTGTAGCCGAGGATCACTGGGAACCACCTTGGAGGCCAGCTACCATGATCTCCCAACTTGACCCTCAGCCTCTGTCCTGTGCACCCTGCATGGTATAGCCACTCCAAACGACCGTCCTCCACTCCTGGCCGCCAAAATCATTCCGGTCCCACCAAAACTCACTGTTCCATAAAGGTACCCAGAGCGCACCAGCTTCGATAAACTCCTGGTTCAAGGGCACTGTTACTTCTGTTACAGGGCTTATCATGCTCTGTCTTGTATTACATGTGCTTGGATGTTGAGTTGCTTCAGGCGTGTCCAACTCTTTGCGATCCCGTGGGCTGTAGCCCTCCAGGCTCCTCTGTCCATGGGATTCTCCAGGCAAGAATACTGGAGTGGGTTGCCATGCCCTCCTCCAGAGGATCTCCCCGATCCGGGGACCAAACCCACATCTCTTACAACTTCTGCATCGGCAGGCAGATTTTCTTTACCACTAGTGCCACCTGGGAAGCTCCACCTTGTATTACAGTTGGGTACAAATGTATCTACCACCAAAAGATTGAAAACTCCTACAGAGAGAATCCATGACACTCACATTTTCACCTATTCTTGGCAAAATATCTGAAGAAGATGCTCTATACAAAACTGTGTGGCATTGGATTGAATGTGTCTTTCTTCCTGCCAGGGTTACTGGTTGGGAAGAGACTATTTCATTTGACTTTGTACTATGTGCCTACTAGGTGCCAACTCTTGGGGACAGACATGGTTCTTGTTTCCTCGGAGTTTCCAGTCGAGTGAAACATTGATAAATTCTCACAAATGATCAGACAGGTGGCCCCACATTGAAAAATCTCTATTCTGTCAACTCAGTGCCTTAGAATATTCCTGAAAGTATTTTAGAATAAGATTTTATAAAGATTTTATGCCCCAGTCCTTCCACTTAATTCTCAGCCCCCCCTTTTTTTTTGTGATGGTTCCTATTTGTTCATTCACTCATTCTTTCACCTATTCACCCATTTATGCACTCAAAAAATGCTGAGGAAGTCACTGCGGGGATTCAAAGAAAAACAAGAGAGTTTCTCCTGTTAGGACTGTTGTAATCCAGGGGAGGAGACAAGAGTGTGCAGAGATGACTCCAACACAGCCAGGAGCACCGCAGGAGCAAATTTCAGCAATGATTCAAGAGACGGTCTTCTGCAGCGTGTGCGGGGCAGGGCTCTGGCTTCGGCTGTAGGAGCTGCTGAGAGCGCAGTAACCTCCACAAACTTCATCAGAGAGCAAAGGCTGTGTCTTTTTCATCCAGCAAGATCTGGATCATTCCCTGATCCACAGAACTAAATATCCATGCCAATCTCTGCCTCTTTCTATGCAGGGAATTGAGAACCAGGAAAGGAAATAGGATCAAAGGTACATTGAAGCTCTCTCGGTAAAAAGTCCATCAATGTGCTCTCTCTGGGAAAGCAAGCAGGCCAGTCCTCCCCTTGGACTGCCCAGGGCTGGATGTCCCCACTCTGGACCATGCTGGCTGGCCTGGAGAGGATCGGCACACCAGTGATTCAATGCTAGTGGCTCCAAGGAATCTAGAACCTACCGATCTTCTAAGCAAAAAAAAAAAAAAAAAGGAAAAAAACAAAAACATGCTCAAATTAATTCCCAGGGAATCAGGACTATTCTTATTGTTACCATATTTCTTTTGATCCCTGAATAAGAACACCTGGGCAGTCCTGCTGTTTGGCACATGGGTTAGTAATCAGGTGGAATATTTTCCTTCATAGCTTCCCTGGAACCCTGGGACGCATGATTGCTAAAGCAAACCTCATAAATGCTCATTTATTTTTAATGCGTGTGTTTTAATGTATGCAAAATATATGATACACATAAAAAGGATTCGTAAGATATATGCATGGTTTGAAGCTTAATAAAATGAACACCATGGACCCACTACCCTGCTGAAGAAATATATGTCACATTATTAGTAATAAGAAGAGTTAATATTTCTGAGCCCTTATCATGTGCCAGGCCCTGCTCTAAGCACTTTACATATGTTATCAGATGGGTCCTGACAACGGCCTCATCAGTCACGTGGAGAGAGCAGTGTGGAGGAGGGGCAGGAGGAAACCCTCATTTCAGGCTCTGCAGCCGACAGAGAGAGGGACTTGGAGAAGCGTGGACACACCAGTGGTTCAACACAGGTTCAATCTCCTTCTCCCTTTCTTTTCATGGTCCCGTCATAGATGCCAGAATTGTTTAGACTATGTCCTGATTCCCATGAAAAGGTAAGATCACTGTCTACTAGCTTGAAAAACCATCAAAATTATCCCCAGAACTTTCTGACTTCTGCCCCCAAAAACGCCCCCAACACCCTCCTCTTTGCACAGACGAGAGCATCATGCTGTCCTTCCCCAAGACGTGTGAACAAGGGGCTTTCCAAGAGTCATAGGGTGAGTTGAAGGGAAATGAATTTTTGGCAACGTGGCCCGTTCACCTCTGTATATTGGCTCCAACATACAACAGTTCAGTAAAACATCCAGCCAACGTTTTTTCTTTAACACATTCCCTTCTACTAACTGGGGGGCATCCTGCGGAGGTGGTGGTAAAGAACCTGCCTGCCAGTGCAGGAGACCTAAGAGATGAAGGTTCGACCCCTGGGTTGGGAAGATCCCCTGGAGAAGGAAATGGCAAAACACTCCAGTATTCCTGCCTGGAAAATCCCATGGACAGAGGAGCCTGGAGGACTATGGGTCCATAGGGTCACCAAGAGTCATGACTGAAGTGATGCAGGACGGATGGATTTCCAATAATTGAGCATAAAGATTAATTTGGGGGAACTTGGTCCTCTCTGTTCCCCTCCTTGCAGAAATCACCTTCACAGAAAAAGTCAAGTTCAAGTCCCTGGAATAGTCAACAGCATCCTTGGAATTAATGTCCACCCACTCTACAGCATGGTGATGGGTTGTGAGACCAGAGATTCGTGACTTGGGTCTCATACCCCTCCAGGGTCACTGGGGCGGCCCAAGGCGGGGAACCGGAAAGGGAGCTCACCATTGAGCCCTGTCCAGTCTTTACAACAATGATTTGGAGGGAAAGGAGCAACGTCTTGAGAACCCAGGGCCCAGCGGGAAGCCTTGTACAGGGAAGTGGTGCCCTCCTTGTCACCAGGAGGTGGGACCAGACTGCGTCTCAGTGGAGGTGCATTCTTCTGTGAGGGGACTCTGGACACACAGAAGCCTCTGTCTGTCTGCAGGCAAGATGAGCCCAGCACAAGAGGGAAGCTCTCCTCTGCAGCAGGGCACTGGAGAACAGGAATGGCTGGCCAGTCAGGAGAGGAGGAAGGGATGATGAGAAAGGGATGGGGGTGGGGTGGCTGAGAGGCTTCCAGCCAGCATCCAGGGGGTCGCAGAGAACTGTGTGTCTAGGGTCCTGGGCCATCTTTAGGAGAACTCAACACACCTGCACGTCCCATGGTGGAGGAGAGGGTGGCCACACACTTTCTGTGGGAAGAAGAGCTTATGGACTGTTTCCACTTTCAGAAAAATTTCCCTGGGGCACATTTCAACAAATGAGGATCGGTGTTTAGGAAACATCCAAGAAAATCCTCACGTTTCTAGAGGGGGCTCGAACAAAGGGAAGAGCAGGTAGAGGCGATTCTTGCCCCAGGCAGGGCTGGTCCAGATGTTACAACAGCAGCCTTCCCCTGAGCTGGCCCAGGGCCCCATCCCAGAGCCAAGAGCCAGTTCACTCCTCCCAGAAAATTCCTGGGAAACCAGATCCGGGCTGCGGTTGCCAAACACCAGCACATGTAAAGGATGTGAAGGCAGAAACATGGGGCAGGAGAAGATGTCAAAACTCAATACCCATGTGCGTGGCTGGGTAACGAGACAGGTACACACTCACGTGCACCATGGTGGCATGCTCAGTCGCTCAGGCGTGTCTGACTCTTTAAGGCCCCATGGACTGAAGCCTGCCAGGCTCCTCGGTCCACTGGAGTGGATTGCTGTTTCCTTCTCCAGGGGATCTTCCCGACCCAGGGATCAAACCCATGTCTTCTGTGTCTCCTGCATTGACAGGCGAATTCCTTACCACTGGGCTACCTGGGAAGCCCTGTGTCATGATTATTTTGTATCAAATGGCAAACCTTGTCCCTAAGAGTCAAAGATGACGTTAAAGCCAGAGCAATCAAGGGAACTTTTAATTCTACGAAAGAACTTTCAAGAAAGAAAAATTGTTCCCATTGATGTATTTATTTTTATCTTAGTAGGACGGCATGCAAGGGCCATGACCTCTTACTACCAAACATCCGAAGTCAGAGTATTGGTGGAACTTAAGCAAAAGATCTTCTTCAAGGACCCAGCATTAGAATGACAGACAAAAGGCAGGACGGTCAGAGGCTGGGGTTTGCACGTCCACAGTAGGCGAGCTTGGGGCGGGAACGGGTGAGTGTGGAGGCTGCTGCCCTGTGGGCTTGTGTCTCTGCTTCCTTCCCCTTTCTGTCCTCCCACTTGCTGTCCACCGGCTATATTTGTCATTCCTGCCACACCCGTTCTTAGAATAACCTTCCATTGCCAACACTCAAGTCCCTTCTTTCCACCCTTCGGGACTCTTGGAGAGCTCATAACAAACGCTTCTGTGTTGACAGCTGTTTTCAAATTCCCAAGCATCCAATATCTGTGCCCTGACATAGGTGGGCAACGTATGGGTGTGAACGAGATGGGCACCTCTCAGCCTTGGAGAACGACCAGGCCAGAGAAGGAAGCAGACAGAGGTCCGCATAACCAAAATCCAGGCTGAGCCAGCTAAGGTACTAGAAAGGTAGAGATAAAAATACTGGTGTGCAGGTGTAACGGGGCACCGAGATGAACTCCTCAAATAGACAGGGTGGTCCTGGAGCAGGCCTGGCGGGCTGTGGTCCATGGGGTCACAGAGAGTCGGACACGACTGAGCGACTGAACTGAAACTCCTGGGGAAGACAGAAACCAAGCAAAACAGCAGGGGCTTGCATTTCTTAGTTCTGAGGATCCCTGTGAGGATGCTAAACAGAAAAGTTAGAGAACAGATGTGCGGATCTTCTCAGAGGGTTGATGGAGAGTTTCAGCACCCACTTGCACAACTGTGGGGGCCCCAAGCTCTGCACACACCCCAGCTCACGCTCAGCTTCATGTTCTCCAGGATCTTCATCTGGAGGTACAGCAGCCAGCCCAGACATCCCCCTACAGCTCAGAGGGAGACGACCAGAAGCAAGGCAGAGAGCTTAAAGATCTCCCTTCTCTGACCTGGAATCGAGACTCGAACCTCACCTGGGAGCCCTCCTGGGCTATATGGCTTCCCCAGGCCCATCTGTGTAGGGCTTCCAACCAGCCTGTCCATCAGAACTGACTCGAGACAGAAGGGGAGGTGAGGAAGTACAGAGAGAGAGAGAGAGAGAGAAGGGAGATGAGTCTTTCCAGGACCTGCCCTTCACAAACCACTTCCCCTCCCCAGGCCTCAGTTTCCTCATCGGTAAAATGAGAAAGGTGGCCCTTGCTGGCTCCCACGTGCCAGGCTGGGTTCTGTTTCCTGCCCTCTCTCCTCCAGGACACCCTTCTCTTCCAATAAGATGGGCTGTCTCCCAGTCTCTGGAGCCCTTCTCCCCATCTGCTTGTCCTCCTCTCCATTCCTCCCCACCCTGCCCCCTCCTCTCCTACCTTCCCTTCCCTCCCCTCTCGCTCCCTTCCTGGGATCTCTGCTCTTTTCAATGCCCCCCTCCTTTGCTCATTCTGTCTCAAAACACTGGCTTTTCTTCCCCTGCTTGGGCTTCACTGGGGAAGTAGCCAGACAGGACGGTGCACACAGCTGCTACTTTGGGGCCAGCTTTTCTGAGGTTTCCCTCCTTCCTCTCCAGCAGACGCATACACACACACACACACACACACACACACACACATGCACGAGACAGGAAGTGGTCCTTTCAAACTGTCTGCTCAGCATTTGCCAGACAGACCTCGGATTTCTCAGTGGTGGCAAGCAAGAACCATTAACCCCAGCGTGACTTGCAAAAGCGAATTTAGAGTCTCTGAAAGGCCGGCAGACTTGGGTGGAGGAAAGAGCCTCCTTTCTTTAAAAAAAAAAAAAAACAAACCACTCCTGGCTGAGACATGAGCCACGCTCCTTGTCAGACGGAAGCCAGGAGGCACCTGGAACAGGGTCTGCTCAGCGGATGCAGAGAGATGCAGCCGTCTGCTGCAGAGCCCGCTTGCTCCCTTTTAGAACCGTTGTCAGAGAAATGGGCTTTTTTAGGAGACACTCCATCTGGGAAGACAGCGGAAACAATGCTATGCATGTAAAGTACATCTCCCTTTGGATCTTTTTGATCGGAGCTTTCTTCCTGCCTTCTTTGTCCTGGAATGGATCCTGAAAGAATGCAGACTGAACCCTCACACTGGAAGGGCTCACAGAGGAGAGGAGGTGGCCTGAGGTGACCACGTTCCCCTTCACTCCCACTGCCCTCCTCCCCACGACTACCCCCTCTTCCTTAGCCTCCCTGAAAACCAGTCTGAGGAGCCACTGCTCTTCAGAGCCCCCATCTCCCATCTCCCATCCCCCTTCCCCAGAGATACACCCCACCACACAAGGAGTGAATGTTAAATGCATGCAATAACTTTATCTATTCATATCACTGAATGGATGATACCTATGACAAACCTGCTTTAGCAGGCAGATTCTTCACCACTAGTGTCACCTAGCTCAGTGGTAAAGAAACCATCTGCAATGCAGGAGATGTGGGTTCAATCCCTGGGTTGGGAAGATCCCCTGGAGAAAGAAATGGCTACTGGCTCCAATATTGTTGCCTGGGAAATCCTATGGACAAAGGAGCCTGGCAAAAGGAATTCATGGGATTGCAAGAGTTGGATACAACTTAGCGACTAAACCACAACCCTGACAAACCTAGGCAGAGTATTAAAAAGAAGAGACATAACTCTGCCAACAAAGGTCCATACAAGCTATGGTTTTTCCAGTAGTCCTGTACAGATGTGAGAATTGGATCCTAAAGAAGGCTGAGTACCAAAGAATTGATGATTTCAAATTGTGGTGGTGGAGAAGACTCTTGAGAGTCTGTTGGACAGCAAGGAGATCAAACCAAGTCAATCCTAAAGGAAATCAACTCTGAATAATCACTAGAAGGACTGATGCTGAAGCTGAAGCTCCAATACCTCTGCCACTTGATGAGAAGAGCTGACTCATTGGAAAAGACCCTGATGCCGGGAAAGATTGAGAGCAGGAGGAGAAGGGGGTGACAGAGGATGAGATGGGTGGATGGAATCATCAACTCAAAGGACATGAGTTTGAGTAAACTCCGGGAGATAGTGAAGAACAGGGAAGCCTGGAGGACTACAGTCCACAGGGTCGCAAAGAGTCGGACACAACTGAAGGACTGAACAATAATGGCAGTCCTATCACCTGTGTTAGTCTTGAGCTCTTCCTGCATGAAGCACCTTCAGCTTTTGTGCTCTGGGGCACTCACTCAGCATTTCATAAACACGTTTATTACTTTAATCCTTCTAAAGTGCCCGTCCAGTCTCCCAGCCAAACTGCAAGCTGCTCAAGCCTGGGACTGTATCTCATCCACCTCTCTCATCCTGGTACCTATTCATAGTCAGCGGATTCTGTGTTTATTTTTTATTTTGATCTATTACACAAATAAAACATGCTCACGGTAGGGTTGCATGTTTATTGGCAGAGTAAATCACCACAGTACACAATTCGCAGGCTCCACAGCAATTAAAGAAATGTAAACGTTTAGAAAGAGAAGATATTCTTATATGCGTATTGCATGGCTGTTTTTGTTTAGTTGCTAAGTCGTGTCTGACTCTTTGCGACCCCACAGACTGTAGCCCACCAGGTTCCTTTGTCCATGGAATTCTCCAGGCAAGGATACTGGGGTGGGTTGCCATTTCCTTCTCCAGGGGATCTTCCTGACCCAGGGATCGAACCCGCATCTCCTGCAATGTCAGGTGGATTCTTTACCACTAGGCCAGCTGGGAAGCCCATGTATTATATTAAGACAAATCAATAAAGGTGATAAAATACTATGTGGAGACGATCATAGGAAAGGAGTGTGCTAAGACAGCATTGGAGGGATGCTGTAATCTGGTTAAAGACTTTGGGTTACTACCTGCTGACATCTAACAGGACGTATAAAGGTCCTCATGGTGAGACTTCCCTGGTGGCCCAGCGGTTAAGACTCCATGCTCTGAATTCAGGGGGCATGGGTTCAATCCCTAGTCGAGGAACTAAGATCCTACATGCCTTGTGAAACCGGCCACACTCCGGGAGTCACCACCCATGTCCAAGGCAAGGTGGCCATCCGGTCCTCTTGGGAGTGAGTGTGTGCAGCAAAACCCCAGAGCAGAGGGTCACAGGCTGCCCAGAGAGGCCCCACAGGCTGAGGCCGGCAGCTATGGTGTGGACTACATCCTCCTACATAGTGAGGTGGTGCCAGGGAGGGCACCCCTGGACAGCAGGAAGGGTGTGGCCTTGGGAGGAGAGGCGTGGACTCAGTTTTTTAAATTAAAACTAATGTTTGCAATTTACTTTTCTGATAATGAAATTGTGCATGTTTATTACAGTAAAACTGGAAAGTAGATACAATCAATAAATAAACAAATCAACAAGCACCTATCACAGCCCTTGATTACCTCTGTTATTACCTCTGTTACCACCTCAGTATGGAGTTTCAGGATTTCTTCTATATATATAGGTGTTGGGTGTGTGTGTCTCATACAACTCTACTAACCTGTACGTTTAAAACTGGTTAAGATGGGGGACCTCCCTGGTGGTTCAGTGGTTAAGACTCTACGTTCCCAGTGCAGGGGGTGCAAGTTCGATCCCTGGTCAGGTAACTAGCTCCCACGTGCCACAACTAAGAGTTTGCATGCTACAACTAAAGATCCTGAGGATCCTGTGTTCCACAGTTAAGACCTGGTGCAGCCAAATAAATAAATACATGTAAATATTAAATATTATTATGAAATATTTTAAACACAAAGATCAGTTAAAATAATAACAACCTACAGAATGGGAGAAGATATTAGGAAATCATATATCTGAGAAAGAGCTAATATCCAGAATTTTTAGGGAACTCATACAACTCAACAAAAACAATAAAGCAGTGACATTACTTTGTCAACAAAGGTCTCTCTAGTCAAGGCTATGGTTTTTCCAGTGGTCATGTATGGATGTGAGAGTTGGACTGTGAAGAAGGCTGAGCGCTGAAGAATTGATGCTTTTGAACTGTGGTGTTGGAGAAGACTCTTGAGAGTCCCTTGGACTGCAAGGAGATCCAACCAGTCCATCCTAAAGGAAATCAGTCCTAGGTGTTCATTGGAAGGACTGATGTTGAAGCTGAAACTCCAATATTTTGGCCACCTGATGTGAAGAGCTGACTTATTTGAAAAGACCCTGTTGTTGGGAAAGATTGAGCGCAGGATGAGAAGGGGATGACAGAGGATGAAACGGTTAGATGGCAAAACCAACTCAATGGACATGAGTTTGGGTAAACTCTGGGAGTTGGTGATGGACAGGGAGGCCTGGCGTGCTGCGGTTCATGGGGTCACAGAGTCGGACATGACTGAGCAACTGAACTGAATGCAATTAAAAAGGTGGCAGGGACTTCCCTGATGGTGAAGTGGGTAAGAATCCACCTGCCTAGTGCAGGGGTCATGGGCTTGACCCCTAGTCCGGGAAGATTCCACATGCAGTGGAGCAACTAAGCCTGCACGCCACTACTACTGAGCCCAGGTTCTAGAGCCCGTGAGCTGCAGCTCCTGAAGCCTGAACACCTAGAGCCTGTGCTCAGCAACAAGAGAAGCCACCACAGTGAGAAGCCCGCGCACCGCAACTAGAGAGTAGCCCCCACTCGCCGTAACCAGAGAAAGCCTGCATGCAGCAACGAAGACAACGGCGCAACCAAAAACAACAAAAAACTAAATGAAAATTCCAAAGGTGGGAAGCAAAAGACCAGTAGGCAGTTCTCCCAATGAGATATACAAGTTGGCCAAAGAAGCATATGAAAAGATACTCAACATCATTAATTATCAGAGAAATGCAAATCAAAATCACAACGAGGTATTAGCTCACACTCAGGAGGGTCACTATAATAAGAACAAAAGATACCAAGTGTCTGCAAGGATGGAGTGAAAGTAGAACCTTCGTGCACTGTTGGTAGGTACGTAAAATGGTGCAGCCATTATGGAAAACAGGAGGGAGCTTTCACAAAAAGTTAAAAATAAAACTACCATATGACCCAGCAACCCCACTCCTGGGTATCTATCCAACAGAATTCAAAGCAGGATCTCAAAGAGATATCTGCACGTCCAGTGCATGTTATTCGCTGCAGCACTATTCACAATAGCCAAGAAGTGGAAGCAAACCAAATATGTACTGACAGATGAATGGATAGAGAAAATGTGGTCTATACAGATATACATACATATATACATATAATGCGGCCTTAAAAAAAGAAGGAAACTCTGACATACGCTACAACATGGATGGATCTTGAGCACGTTATGCTAAGTGAAATAAGCCAGTCACAGAAGGACAAATATTGTTATGATTCCACTCATATGAAGAGCCGGAAGCAAATTCATATAAACAGAGAGTAACGTGGTAGTTGCCAGGGCCTGGGAGGACTGGGGAATGAAGAGGTATTGTTTAATGGGTATAGAGTTTCTGTTTTTCAAGATGAAAAAGTTGTGGAGCTGTTCACACAATAAGGCAAATATGCTTAACAGTATTGAACACAGAAATGGTTCAGATGATAAATTTTTGGTTGTATGTTTTTAATTTTTCCTGTGCATGTCTGATATTATAATCGCATGTAAATATATCTATAAATAATATATAGCATTGCTTTGTCTATTTACTACTTTTATATAAATGGTAACATAGATGGGAAGAAAATGGAAACAGTGACAGACTTTATTTTCTTGGGCTCCAAAATCACTGCGGACAGTAACTGCAGCTATGAAATTACAAGACGCTTGCTCCTTGGAAGCAAAGCTATGACAAACCTAGACAGCATGTTAAAAAACAGAGACATCATTTTGCTGACAAAGGTCCGCATAGTCAAAGCTACAGTTTTTCCAGTAGTTGTATACAGATGTGAGAGTTGGACCATAAAGAAGGCTAAGTTCTGAAGAATTGATGCTTTTAAACTGTGGTGCTGGAGAAGATTCTTGAGAGTTCCTTGGACTTCAAGAAGATCAAACCAGTCAATCTTAAAAGAAATCAACCCTGAATATTCATTGGAAGGACTGATGCTGAAGTTGAAGCTCCAATCCTTTGGCCACCTGATACGAAGAGTGGACTCATTGGAAAAGACCCTGATGCTGGGAAAGATTGAGGGCAGGAGGAGAAGAGGGCAATAGAGGATGAGATGGTTGGATGGCATCACTGACTCAACGGACACGAGTCTGAGCAAATTCCAGGAGATAGTGAAGGACAGGGAAGCCTGGCGTGCTACAGTCCATAGGGTCACAAAGAGTCGGACACAGCTGAGCAACTGAACGACAACCATGATGGACCTATCCTTCGTGCAACGTCACATTTTAAAATTGATATACACTGATAAAGACCCAAGTCATTATTAAAGCTTCCGTACCGTATTGCAATGTTTAAATATACTGTGTTTACTTATCCACCATCATTTTGATGAGCAGTTGAGTCATTTCAAATGCTGCACTATTATGACAACTCAACAACAAAAAACAAACAACCCAATGAAATCCAGGCAGAGGGTCTGAATAGACATGTTTCAAAAGAAAACACACAGATGGCCAACAAGCACATGAAAAGACGCTCAATATCACTAATAATTAGGGAAATGCAAATCAAAATCACAGTGAGATAGCATCTTATACCTGCTAGAAGGACTGTTGTCAAAAAGACAAGGAGGAGCAAATGTTGCAGAGGATATGGAGAAGAGGGAAACCTCATGCACTGTTGGTAGGAATGTAAATTGGTACAGCCACTGTGGAAAACAGTATGGAGATTTCTCAAAGGATTAAAGATAGGACTACCATATGATCCAGATAGTCTACCTCTGAGTATTTATATAAAGAACACAAAAATACTAGTTTGAAAAGATATATGCACCTCTGTGTTCATTGCCAAGATGCATAAACAACCTCAGTGTCCACTGAGGGATGAATAAACAAAGAAGATGTAAGATACACACACACACACACACACATCACAGCGGAAATACTACACAGCCAAAAAAAGTGAAACCCTGCCATTTGTGACAATACAGGTTGACCTTGATGGTATAAGTGAAATACTAAGTGAAATCAGTCAGATGGAGAAAGATAAATACTTTATCATTTCTCATATGTAGATTTCATTCATATGTATAATCTAATATCATGAATAAATGAAATTAAATAAAAATAAACTCTAAGAGAACAGATTTGGGGTTATCAGAGGGGAAGAGGTTGTGGGGTGGGAAAAATGGGTGAAGGAGGCCAAGCACATGGTGATGGAAGGTAGCTAGACTCGAGTGATCACTCTGGAGTGCACAGAGATGTTGAACTAAAATGATGTACACCAAGGACTTATATGTACACCAATGACTTACATGTATATCTTATATGTACACCTTATATGTACACTTATATGTGCACTTGTACACCAAGGACTTATTAAATATTAATATTTAAATATATCAATTTATTTATTTAAATTTAAATTATTTAAATACATTATTGTTTATTTAAATAAAATAAACAAAACAGTTCACTGCTGCTGCTGCTAAGTCGCTTCAGTCGTGTCCGACTCTGTGCGACCCCATAGACGGCAGCCCACAAGGCTCCCCCATCCCTGGGATTCTCCAGGCAAGAACACTGGAGTGGGTTGCCATTTCCTTCTCCAATGCATGAAAGTGAAAAGTGAAGTTGCTCAGTCATGCCCGACTCTTAGCGACCCCATGGACTGCAGCCTACTAGACTCCTCCGTCCATGGGATTTTCCAGGCAAGAGTACTGGAGTGGGGTGCCATTGCCTTCTACTGTGAACAATACTGGATGGAGTCGTCCTGGGTACATCCTTGTCTACGCATCTCTAGGATGAAAAACTGCGCTGGAGGGAGTGAGTCTATCCAGTGTCACCAGGATACTGACAAACGGTTCTCCAGGGCGTGTGCCCCCAGCTTCCACCCACAGCAGACGAAAGCACCAAGCGCTCCCACCACACCAAGTCTGTCAGGCTTCCTCAGCTCTGCCAATCTGCTGGGTGTGAAACAGCATCTCACTGTGATTCTGTGTGTCCCAGGTTATTAGAAGAGCTGAGTGTCTTCTCACAAGTTTATTGATGATTGGTTTCCTCTCCACTGATGTTTTGCCTGTTTCTCTGTTTTGTTGTTTGTCTTCTGATTGGGAGGTATTTTTATGAATTCTGGATACTAAGGCTTTTCTAGTTACATGAGTTGCAAATTCTTTCCAGACCATGGTTTGTCATTTACATTTATTTATTTTTTGCTTATTCGTTTAACAAAAGTTCTGCATTTTAATTAGAATCAAATACATCAACTCTTTATTTTATGTTTATATTTATTGTGTTGTGTTAATGAAATCCTTTCTTACCCTAAGGAGACTTTTCTATCTTCCCTGGGGAACACAGTAATGATTCAGTAAATATTGACTGAATAAGTGAATTATTTGTAGTTTCTTGGTCTCTAGAAAATTTCACAAATCCAACTTTTAATTTATTTTGGATAAGCCCTATGCCCATATAAGTAATCTTTTATTGCAAAATTGGACTTACATGTAAAAGGTGGTGCTACCACTTGTCCTAATGAAGCCAAGTGGAAACACACCTTTTTTTTTAACAGGCACAGAACCTGAATAAACATTTCCAAAGAAGATAAACAAATGGCCAGCAGATATAGGAAAATGTGTTCCATATCACTCAGCATCAGGGAAATGCAAATCAAAAAGCACAATGATATACCATTTTGAACCTGTTAGAATGGCTATCATCAAAAAGACAAAACATAACAAGTGTTAGCAAAGGTGTAGAGAAAAGAGAACCCCTGTGTCCCGTTGGTGGGAATATACATTTGAGCAGTCACTTTGGAAAATAGTATAGAGATGCCTCAAAAAATTAAAAACACAAATACCGTGAAAGTGTTAGTCGCTCAGTCGTGTCTGACTGTTCGTGACCCCACGGACTGTAGCTTCTTTGTCCTTGGGATTCTCCAGGCAAGAATACTGGAGTGGGTTGACATACCCTCTTCCAAGGGATCTTTCTAACCCAGGGATTGAACCTGCGTCCCCCGTGTCTCCTGAACTGCAGGCAGATTCTTTACCAGCTGAGCCATCAAGGAAGCTACCATAAAGCCCAGCAATTTCACCTATAGGAATATATCCAAAGGATTTAAATACAGGATCTCAAAGAGATATCTACCCTCCCATGTTCATTGCAGCATTATTCACAATAGATAAGTCATGAGAGCAACTACATGTCTGTCAAAAGATGAATGGATATATATCTCTCTCTTATAGTTCAATAAAGCTAAAAAATTTTTTTTAATTTAACTAAAAAGTTTCTACGTCCTAGCTCCTCTCCTGGAAGTTTGCCTTCTGTAATATACTAGCAAAAATAACCATTCTTCTTCACAAGAGATACAGTTGAGAAAGAGGATTCTTAAACATAGCAATATTTAGAAAGCAGAAAGTAAGCCTTGTTAGTGAAGGCTACAGCAATAGAACAAGGCACCTAGAACAGCCCACACAGTCAAAAATTGTGTTGAGCATCTATTATGTAAGGAGAGTTGTGGAACTTCTTTCTTTAAAAAATGTAATCATTGGGTGTTGCGGCACAATAAAGTTCTTAATGCCAGAGTTATTGCCATCTATGGCACCAAGTCAATAACTCCAACTTATCAATGTCATCCCACTGCTTTTCCCTTTGTAAAACCTTTGTCGAGGGACTTCCCTGGTGGTCCAGGGATTAAGACTCCATGGTCCCAATTCAGGGGGCCTGGGTTGCATCCTTGCTCAGGGCACTAAGATCCTACATGCCGCAACTAAGAGGTTGCATGACGCAAATGAAAGAACCTGCATGCCACAAAGTTCAAACATCCCACGTGCCACGACTAAGACCTAGTGCACAGCCAAATAAATAAGCAATCAATATTTTAGAGTCTCCTTTCCATTTTCCACCACCCCCTCCCAACAAGGCCTCCTCACTTCACAGCTGGTGTATCAAAATAGCCTCCTAACTAGGTTTCCCACTAGTTTCTCTCCCATCCTTTGATTGCCAGATTAACTTTCCTCATCACCTTGTTATCCAATCTCTTTCATTCAAAATTTTCAGTGCATCCTCACTGTATACATAGAACATGCTAGTTCAGACATTGTTCCTTTGATGAATGTTTAAGTCATTTAAAAATTTCCACCATTATGAACAATACTCTTATGAACAATATTATTCATAATGCCAACTTTTGGAGGGAGGCTCCAGAGGGAGGGGACCCCTGTATACATATAACTGATTCATGTTGTACAGAAGAAGCTAACATACTTATAAGGCAATCATACTCCAACAATAAAATAAAATTTAAAAAAATAATGCAAACTTTCTAACCGGATATTGCTGGGGTCAGCCCCGGCTGACCCAGGGTATTCAAAGGGGAGATGGCGTCAGCAACTATTTAAATATTCATCAAATATATAAAGAGTAATAGAATGAGGATAGCTCAGTAGGAAAATTCAGTGGAGAAAAGAGGCTGAGTAGCTTGGTTTACGAGGGAGACCAATAAAACTTCAAGACAAGAAGCTTGCACCACTTACGTAGGCCACAGGCGTCCTTCCATTCTCCCGAAGGAGAGGAGACACTGAGGCCTCCCCGGTCGGATCTTAGAAGCCCAGGCATAATTAGTAAGCATGGCGAGTTCCACGCTCCAGATGGAGACTCAGCCAGAGTTTGAGAGAGAGAGAGACATGGGGAGACCAGTATTTCGAGGAACTGATCCCAATTCTTTATTTTCCAGAGTCTGTTTTTATACACTGAGATGTTATACAAAAGTCACGTGGGGACAGAAGTCCTGACTTTTATTAAAGTCAGGTGCTTCATACAAATGTATACAGAGGTCTTAGGGGTGTTACATCATCTTCTGGCCAGGGGGGCCTGCTGACAATTTATGACCCTCTCCTTGTGACAGTGGTCAGTCAACCAGAACACTTTTTTCTCCAAGGGTGATTATTCTTAAAACAGACGCCACCCAAATAAAGTTACATTCCTATAGGGTGAGGGTGTAGTGGGTTTTAGTTAAGGAAAGAATTTACTTGGCCTAAGGTCTAACGTGATTTATATCAAAGGTTATTTCTTCTATATATTCATTAATATATTCATTAATGTGTATAAGGGTAGGGGATGTGGAGTCTTAGCAACAAACATTGGCTCAACAAATGAAAAACCCTTCACCAATACAATTTCTAATCAGCCCACTATACTTATACTAATAATTTTCTAACTTCTCTAAAGAACCTGTTTTTAGAAGGTTTAAAGCATCTCGTGCCTCTCACGGTTGGGAGGCTGTGAGCAATCACATGTGGCCGGACAAGCCTGTCAAGCAGGCTAGAGAACCTTCAGAGGAGTTTGTAGGTTGAAACACTCCTATCACATCCAGGAATTATTATTAACTGGAGCTCTAAGTTAACTCCTTCTCCGAAAGAGGTGGTGGGGGACAGACCCCCGTAAAGTCAGAGGTGTAGGGGAGAGCACAAAGTAGTAAAGTAGGCAGGCTCTGGTTATGGGGGTAGATGCTCGAGCATTTCCAGGGGGACTCCTGAGGCTCTATCCCGTCTTTGCATCGAGCCTCCTTCCTCATGACCTTTGCCACGGGCGGAGTGCGTCACGCCAGCCCCCAACAGGATATTTAAGGGCCTCCAGACTGGCACTTAGCTTTCTTCATGTCCTACCAAGGTCTGTGTAAATATTCTTCTTTGATTGAGTCAATCATACATTCTCACAGTCCACAACTCCACTCCCTCTCCTCACCATCTAAAGGATCTTGCCAAGGATCAACCTAGGACCCAGCTCCTCCCAAGGCTCTTTACTGATCGCTCATTGGTTACTCTTGCCTGTGCTGCTGCTGCTGCTAAGTCGCTTCAGTCATGTCCGACTCTGTGCGACCCCATAGATGGTGGCCCAACAGGTTCCCCCGTCCCTGGGATTCTCCAGGCAAGAACACTGGAGTGGGTTGCCATTTCCTTCTCCAATGCATGAAAGTGAAAAGTGAAAGTGAAGTTGCTCAGTCGTGGCTGACTCTAGCGACCTCATGGACTGCAGCCTACCAGGCTCCTCCATCCATGGGATTTTCCAGACTTTTGCCTCAGATGCCTTAATTACTTACCCCTGGTTCTCACTTACTGCCTTGAACCTTTTTAATAGATCTCCTACTTGCCAAAGTAGATTAAAATGATCTGTGGACATGACTGATGTCTTGGAAGGTCTCTGAAAGAAGGAAAATCTTTGAAGCAACTAACCCGGTTCCTTATGAGATTCAATAAATAGCTGCTAACTTCCATGCAGCCCTAAATGCATTAAATATTTCATATTAAACTTACAAATTTTTTAAAGTCTTAATATTCACCTATAGGTTGGGTTATCCTTCCCAAATGAAATTAATTGATTGTAAAAGAAGAAAAAAAATCAGTTCAAAAAAAATTTTTTTAAGAATGTAGAAGTGATCTAAAAATCTCAAGTGCACGCATGCTCAGTCGCTAAGTTGTATCCAACTTTTTGTGACTTCATGGTCTGTAGCCCACCAGGCTCCTCTGTCCATGAGATTTCCCAGGCAAGAATACTGGAATGGGTTGCCATTTCCTCCTGCTGGAGATTTTCCCAACCCAAGGATCGTACTTAGTCTCCTATGCTGGCAGGTAGACTCTACCACTGAACTACCTGCAAAGATCCTGATGCTGGCAAAGACTGAAGGTGAAAGGAGAAGAGGGAGGCAGAGGCTAAGATGGTTACCTGGTATCACTGACCCGATGGACACGAATTTGAGCAAACTCTCGGAGACACTGAAGGACAGGGAAGCCTGGCGTGCTGCAGTCCATGTGGTCACAAACAGTCAGGCACAACTTAGCGACTGAACAACACGACCACCACTTGGGAAGCCCAAAATTTCAAGGATCAGTTCTTAAATGAAAGCATATTCATTACTAAGGAGTTGCACATTGTAAAATTCCCCACAGGAATCTACTGTCCCTCAGACACTCTTTCTGAGGCAGGTGAAAGAGTTGGAGAAAAGAGATCAGCTGATGGGCATACGGAGCTTGGCAGAGACCCACCTGTGCAGACACGGGACTATGCACATTACCACCTCACAGGCTGGCACTCCTCTGCCCCAAGACGGAGAAGATCGGCCAAGAATAACCACCTACCACCCTCTATCTGCAATTTAGGAAACTGCTTCTGCCACCTTTCATCACTGGCTCTTTATAAGTACTGCTTGCTGCAAATGCTTGAGGAAGTAGTGGAAAGGGAGAAAGAAGAAAATTAAAATCACCATTCAGAGATACCCATAACCACTACTCATGTATAAACACACACACACACACACAATTTGTGCTCATACTG
This sequence comes from Bos mutus, assembly GCF_027580195.1. Lineage (NCBI taxonomy): Eukaryota > Metazoa > Chordata > Mammalia > Artiodactyla > Bovidae > Bos > Bos mutus. The sequence goes on from NC_091628.1 coordinate 30,033,486, forward strand.
TATAGGCAATGTGAGAGGCTGTGTGGGTCAAGTTACAAGTGTGACTGATGGAACGTGAGTCTGGGTCTGGAACCCAGCTCTACACTCACAAGCTCTAGAACCTGAACAGAAGCTCTCTGCTCCCATTCCCCACCTGCAAAATTAGAAGAAGTAATGATGTCTGCCCCACAGGATTGCTATGGGCTAAAATGAGATGTTATATATAAGCGTGTCTAATAGCATGAGACACATAGAATATGCAGCTGTGAGTTATCACAGTGACATAGTTCTTCATCTGACCTTTTCACTTAACATTTCATCATAGCCCATTGTCAAACATTCTTTGAAAATACTATTCTTAGAATTATAGGATTCTGTAGCTTTTTTTTTTAGTGTAACACTTTACCAAGACTATGTCCTTCCCCAGTGGTGGAGCAGTAAAGAATCGCCTGCAACTAAGGAGATGCAGGTTCGATCCCTGGGTCGGAAAGATCCCCTGGAGGAGGGCATGGCAAGCCACTTCAGTATTCCTGCCTGGGAAATCCCATGGACAGAGGAGCCTGGCGGGCTACAGTCCATGGGGTGACAGAGAGTCGGACATGGCTTATTGACTAAACAACAACTTACCAGGACTGACTGTATATTTCAAAACATTATTTTTAATGTCTATATATTTAATATTCTATTTTCTCAATATACTGCAATTTATCATTTTTTCCTGTTGCTGGACATTTAAGTTGTTTCCTGTTTTACTGTTGTTGAGTTGCCAAGTCATGTCCAACTCTTTTTTGTGAACCCATGGACTGTAGCCTACCAAGCTACTCTGTCCATGGGATTTCCCAGGCAAGAATACTGGAGTGGGTTGCCACTTCCTTCCTATTTATCACTATCATAAATAATACTGTGATGATATACTTAAAACCTGGGTCATATCCTTGGTCACTTTCTTAGGACAGATTTCTAAATATAGAATTTCTAGAAAAAGAGGGTATAAACATTGTTCAGTGTTTCTTTTACCAATCTACTATCCAGAAATAATAGCCCAAGTTTACTTGACCAGTGCTGTATAACAGTGGACCCTAATGATGTCCTTGATAAAAATTTTAGTAATATCTCTTTTTCTGCTTTGCTATTTGAGAAAAGGAAAATTTTTACTTCATTTAATTTTGATAACTTATAAGTTCAGAATCTTCTGCTCATGTCTCAACTTTTGTGTGCCCCCCACCCCTTTTTTTAAGTTGAGTTCTAAAGAGGTAGTTTTTGAGAATTCCCTGGTGGTCCAATGGTTAGGACTCTGAGCTCTCACTCCCAAAGATCTGGGTTCAATTACTGGTTGGGGAACTAAGATCCCACAGGCTACATGGTGTGGTCAATAAATAAATAAATTTTTAAAGAGGTATTTCCCATATTAATTGATAAATCTTCTTTATATATTCAGTTCAGTTCAGTCACTCAGTCGTGTCCGACTCTTTGTGACCCCATGAATCTCAGCACGCCAGGCCTCCCTGTCCATCACCAACTCCCGGAGTTCACTCAGACTCACGTCCATTGAGTCAGTGATGCCATCCAGTCATCTCATCCCTCTGTCATCCCCTTCTCCTCCTGCCCCTAATCCCTCCCAGCATCAGAGTCTTTTCCAATGAGTCAACTCTTCGCATGAGATGGCCAAAGTACTGGAGTTTCAGCTTTAGCATCATTCCCTCCAAAGAAATCCCAGGGCTGATCTCCTTCAGAATGGACTGGTTGGATCTCCTTGCAGTCCAAGGGACTCTCAAGAGTCTTTTCCAACACCACAGTTCAAAAGCATCAATTCTTCGGCACTCAGCCTTCTTCACAGTCCAACTCTCACATCCATACATGACCACAGGAAAAACCATAGCCTTGACTAGACGAACCTTTGTTGGCGAAGTAATGTCTCTGCTTTTGAATATGCTATCTAGGTTGGTCATAACTTTCTTTCCAAGGAGTAAGCGTCTTTTAATTTCATGGCTGCAGTCACCATCTGCAGTGATTTTGGAGCCCCCAAAAATGAAGTCTGACACTGTTTCCACTGTTTCCCCATCTATTTCCCATGAAGTGATGGGACCAGATGCCATGATCTTCGTTTTCTGAATGTTGAGTTTTAAGCCAACTTTTTCACTCTCCTCTTTCACTTTCATCAAAAGGCTTTTGAGTTCCTCTTCACTTTGTGCCATAAGGGTGGTGTCATCTGCATACCTGAGGTGATTGATATTTCTCCCAGCAATCTTGATTCCAGCTTGTGCTTCTTCCAGCCCAGCGTTTCTCATGATGTACTCTGCATAGAAGTTAAATAAGCAGGGTGACAATATACAGCCTTGACGTACTCCTTTTCCTATTTGGAACTGTTGTTCCATGTGTGTTAGGAAGTTAATTTTTTCCGCATATTTTTTCCAGTTTCCTTTAGGCTGATGTTTTCATTTACTCATCTCTTCTGTATGGAGTTACTTTGAGCACCTGCTGTGTGCTGAGCACCGTGGCAGGTGCTGGGATTCAGCAGAGAACAAAGTCGACTGAAATCTCTGTCCTTGGAGGCCCTACCTCTTAGTGGAAGCTTCTAGTCGAGGGTGTCATTTCAATGGACACAATCACCTAGCTTCTGGAACACCGGTTTTCTAGTTAGATAAGTACCTATAATTACTTAAACATAATTGGTCCCTTAATGCCACCTTCTCTTCAGAAAACCATTGTATTCACAAGAATATGAAGCAAGAGACACCCCAGAGCTCAATCTAATGGAGAAAATTTGATAATATTTTCAAACAAGTATGACTGAAAGAAAACCTTTAAACTTTCAGCTGGGACTCGAGCACATTCAGTGGTTATTTCCTTGTTTCCCTTCTATGCAGGTGCCTCTAAAATTTTAAACCATTGAACATCCCACAGTCTGGGGCTGGAGACATGGGGGTGTGTGGTTGGGGCTGATGAGAAAAGAGAAGTTTGAGGTCTTGTCTTAGCTCAGGCTTCTGTACCAAAGTACCATAACCTGGGTGATTCACAGACAACTCAAATGGACTTCTCACAGTTGTGCAGCCTGGAAGTCCAAGATCAGGGTGCCAGCAGGATCAGGCTTTAGTGAGGGCCTTCCGTATTGCAGACTGCTGATCTCTAGTTGTACCCTGACATGATGGAAAAAGATGGAGCTATCTCTCCAGCCTCTTAAAAGGGCACTAATCCCATTCATGACATCCCCACCAAAATACCTCCCAAAGGCCTGACCTCCAAATACCATCACAGTGGCAAATAGATTCCAACATGTGAACTTTGAGGCAACACAACATTTAGTCCATAACAGATCCCATAAGCAGACAGGAGTGCCAGCATTGTGCCAGGAGTGACTATATGGAATGATGATGCAACAGGCAATTTCACAAGAGAGTCTTTTCCCTCAATGGGGAAAGGAGTGGGACCCTCAATAGTAGCAAAACTGCCTTTTCAGCAACCTGTGTGCACATGTGACTCAGGAGCAAATGAAGACTGCCCACCAAATCCTCAGCACTTGGAAACAACTCCAGAGAAGGGGATAGAGGGAATCCTGAATTGACAGAGATTGTTTCTTAAGCAGCAGCAGAACAGGAAATCAAAAGAGAAATTGAACGGAATCACAGAAAGATAGAGTTCTATTTCTTATACATCTGAAAGGTATCACTGTGTTTCTAAGAGGAATCACAAGCGGGTGGTGAGGGATAGGGATCATCATTTAAACACTTAAATTAGAATTTCCCACAGTCCTGGGGATTCCCTGGAGGTCCAGTGGTTAGGACTGCAGGGGGCATAGGTTCAATCCCTGGTCAAGAAACTAAGATCCTTGTAAACACTGCAAGGTGGCCAAAAGAAGTCCCACAGTCCCTGAGGAGAAACTGAAAGTGCAAATGGAAAATTCCATTAAATTAGCATAAAAAGCTAACTTTTAAAGGTGCAGGTTGGAAAACCTAATCTGCTCCAATAATTCCAAGATGGAGTTCACCAATTCCTTCTTCACCTGTAGGCCACGCATAAGCACCATATACATAAATGAACTCCAGATTAAACATGACAGCAGGCAGTTATGTTTTCCTAAACAGAACCAGATCAAACATAACTGACTCCAAAAGTTGCCCAACACAGATAAACAAAACAAGGTCTCTAGACAGTCCTGCTCAGCAGATTCCTCCTTCATTTCCTCTCCTTGCACAGCACAGGCTCAACTCTGCAGCTTCCCTTAGTCTTTCCCTACCCCCTTTGTCAGAAACTGGCCTCCATCACTCAGAGCTTTCTCCTAAGAGAAGCAAAGCTGGCTCTACCTAGAAGGAAGCAAGCAGAAGAAGGGTCAGAGAACCCAAAAGAAGGATCAGAAAATATGCTCAACATCACTAATCACTGAGTGAGTGAAGTCGCTCAGTCGTGTCCAACTCTTTGCGACCCCATAGATTGTAGCCTACCAGGCTCCTCCCTCCATGGGATTCTCCAGGCAAGAGTACTGGAGTGGGTTGCCATTTCCTTCTCCAGGGGATCTTCCCAACCCAGGGATTGGACCCGGGTCTCCGGACCTGGATCTCCTGCATACCAGGCAGATGCTTTAACCTCTGAGCCACCAGGGAAGCCCTGGTGGTGCTAATCACTAGGGAAATGCAAATCAAAACCACAATGAGAACACTTCACATCCATCAGGATGGCTATTACAGAAAGTAAGGAAGGGATGGAGGAAAGAAGGAAGAAGGAGAAAGGAGAGAGAAAGGAGGGAGAGAGGAAGAAGGAGGGGAGAGGAAAGAGAAAGAAAGAAAAAAGGGAGGGAGGAAGGAAAGGAGAAAGGAAGAGGGAAAGAAAACAGCAAGTGTTGGCAAGGATGTGGAGAAATAGAAACTTCTAAGCATTGTTGGTGGACAAATGTGAAATGTGCAGCTGCTGTGAAAAATGGTATGAAAAATTAAAAACTGAACTGCCATATGATTCATCAATTGTATTTCTGGATATGTTACCCCAGAGAAATAAGAGTAAGGACTCAAAGAGATACGTGTACATCTGTGTTCACTGTAGCATTATTCACAACCACAAAAATGTGGGAGCAACCCAGGCGTCCATCAACTGAGGAAGGGGTAAAGAAAATGTAGTGCATACACACAGCGGAATATGACTCAGCCTTAAAAAGGGTTAGGGTTGAATTCCGCCTTGAGAGGGAAATTTCAACTTATGTAACAATGTGGATGAACTCTGAAGACATGCTAAGTGAAACAAGGCAGGACAAGTACTGTACAATTCCACCAGCTGCTGCTGCTGCTGCTAAGTCGCTTAAGTCGTGTCCGACCCTGTGTGACCCATACATGGCAGCCCACCAGGCTCCCCCGTCCCTGGTATTCTCCAGGCAAGAACACTGGAGTGAGTTGTCATTTCCTTCTCCAATGCAAGAAAGTGAAAAGTGAAAGTGAAGTCACTCAGTCATATCTGACTCTTAGCAACCCCATGGACTGCAGCCTACCAGGCTTCTCCATCCATGGGATTTTCCAGGCAAGAGTACTGGAGTGGGTTGCCATTGCCTTCTCCAGAGTGGACCGAAGGTAGCCATATTCCTAGACACAGAAAGTAGAATGGTGGTTGCCAGGTTTGGGATTCCCAGCTGTCTCAGTGGTTTAAAAAAAAAAAAAAAAATCAGCCAATTCAGGAGAATCAAGAGATGCAGGTTCAATCCAGGGGTCAGGAAGATCCCCTGGAGCAGGAAAAGGGAAGCCACTCCAGTATTCTTGCCTGGAGAATCCCATGGAAGGAGGAGCCTGGCAGGCTACAGTGCACAGGGTTGCAGAGAGTCAGACACGACTGAGCACACACATACTCCACAGGAGTGTTTACTGGGTGCAGAGTTTTAGTTTTGGAGATGGGTGATGGTAATGGTTGACAGCAGTGTGAGTGTATTATTGTCACTGAACTGTGTGCTTTAAAAACAAACACCGTTAAAATGATGAGAAAAGAAGAACTAGGAGGAAGGGAGGAGGGATGGGAGAGGAAAGCAGGAGCCAGAGTTGGAGGAAGGCCCCTCCCAGGTAAACCGAACGGAAACAGGAACACACACTAGACTGGATTTGGCACGTGGAGAGCTAGAGTGAAATTTCCTTTTCGGTGCGCTGAGGGCACAGGGGAGCTGAGCCCAAAGGAGCTCTAGAGATCTGACTTCAGGCAGTTCTCGGTATGGCACCAAGCTAAGGCCCGCACTCCCCTCCTCCGTGGAGCGGGGCGGGCGGGGGTGAGGGGGCTTCCAAGGCCTCAGTGCAGAAGTCAGGGAAAGCCGGGGGCCTGCAGTGACCACTTCAAGCGTCAGAGCGTATCCGAATTGCCACTCCCTCCATAAAGGCCGTTCTGATGTCCCCCAAACCATGCATTCTCAGCGCGGGCCCTAGCCTCCCCCTCCACCCAAAGAGGGCAAACAGTGGTTCTTGCAGGTGGAAAATCTTTCCATGCACCAAGCACAGAAGTGCATATGGCAAATTCACACCGCGGATCTGTGGTGTCATAATTTGGGAGGGTGTTGGTGGTTGGGGGCAAAATCCATGTTCCTCTCAGCTCCGGCGAGGGAGCACGGGCGACCTCACTCGGTCCAGCCCCTGTGTCCAGGCGCCGTGTCGCCGGGGTCGCGGTCACGGTCACCGCGCGCGGCCGCCACCTTCCCGCGCGAACAGGGAGAGGGAAGGGGGCGCGGCCGACCCCCGAGCCGCCGGGGCGGGGCCGGCTCCGATTCCGGGGGGCGGGGCCAGATGCAGGGGGCGGGGCCATGGCTGGCTCCGGGGGGCGGGGTCTGCGGGCGGCGCCCTGCCCCTCGAGGAGCCCCCGCGGCTCCGCCCGAATGTCCGCCTGCCGCCCGGCTCCTCCCGCCGCCTCCTCGGCGCGCTTCTCCGAGGTGCCCGCGAGGCAACGCCCCGGGCAGCTAGGGAGCCTCTGCGGCCGCGGAAATCTGTACACACCGCAGCGCAGCCTTGATAGCTGGGTCTCTGTGGCGCAATCGGTTAGCGCGTTCGGCTGTTAACCGAAAGGTTGGTGGTTCGAGCCCACCCAGGGACGGTGGCGTTTTGTTTTTCCTCTACGGAAAAATTCATTTTAAAACGGCAACAGGGAGATTTTTTTAATGGAGCGATACTGCGACGCTTCTAGGACAGAGGAAGACGACGTCCAGTTAATGGTGTTCGGTGCCGGTGAATCCGAGAGCGACGCTGCTGCGGCGTGGTTTGATCATTCTAGTTCAAACGAGTATGTGCGGGAAACGTGCACCCATGGTCCAGGAGACCTGCCCGACCTTGTTCATCAACAGCAGACACTGCAATGGCAAAAACAAACCCCAAACACGCAATTGCTCATTGGCAGGTGAATGAATAAATAACCATTGGTTTCTCTAGGAAAACCTGATACCACCCGAAAGGCAAAGTGGTTATGCAATTTTGCCTTATGTGCAGCCAGAAAGATTGGAGGAGCCGTGCAGATGCAAACAGGCAAGAGGAGACATCTCAGACTGTGGAGGCACAATTCATCCCAAGCCACTGTGGGCTGAATTAAGCTGTGCTCTATCTAGCTTTTGGACCCAGGACTTCAATCTAGGCAAAGGCCTTAACTGTTCACTTTGTTTAGACTCCCAGCAGAATTTTTCCTGAAATTAGAAAGTGTAGAGGTTCCTGTTAAAAAATCTCAAACGACGTGTTTTCAACTCATCGCACAGAAGACGCAAGTATTTTTTTCAAGCAGACGATTAACACACGATTTCCTATTTTTTTCTGATTTTATTGAGAAGTAATTGACATTAACACTGTATACATACGATTTTCTATAAAGATAGGGAACCACATGACAATATGATAACATGAGGCTGTAATTCATTCCTGCCAAGACTGAGGTCACCTGGTGCTCAGTAGGTAGGTGCTTTCTCTGGGATGTACCTACCATGAATAGACTTTAGAGACCCAGAAGAAGGAACTGTTAAACTATCTCACTAGGGTGTCTCTTAGGGAATGCTTTGACAAATGCTGGCTGACAACTATTTATCAAGTTACTGTCGATGATAAAATATCCCCCACTGCCTTGTTAGGAGCCCTCAGGAAGAAGACACAACATTGCACTTCTGGTGGAATTCCAGACAGAATAACAGTAGCCCGTCCCCCCAACCCCTACCCCCGCCCCACCCGAATGTTCTTAGCTAGGAGCCTTTCTGAAGCTCCTGGAAATTCCAGACTTTCCATCTACACTTCAGGATAGCTTACAGTGGAAACAAGAGAATGGGGGGTGGAGGTGGAATTTTGTCATAAGATCATTTACAGACTGTTCAAATTGAGTCTCACATTTCAAGATGAAGAAGCTGTAATATTTTGTTAACTGAAGTGACGGATCCTTCCACTTTGAAGCTGAGTATATTTACACTAGGCTCTAAGCTCCTTGAAGGAAGAGACCATATTAATGATCATTTTAGGATCCAGAGGATTCCCTTCACCCTGTTTCCGAATGAAACCTTTTAGAGGTTATAAGCACTTAACCAGGAGTTCTTTGAAAGGTCCAGTCTGCCTTACACCCTCTTCCTGGCCAGATGTCTGTCCATCTGCCCAGCGTGCCCTTCCCCATCTCTGCTTACTTGGGTCACATCTGCTGAGAAGCTACCCCTGGGGAAGCCTCCCCAACACTGCTTCCATTTGATATAGATGCCCGTCCTCCGCGATTCATCATAGCACCCTGCAACCAGGGAGTTACTTGTCCCCTAAAAGGGACTGTGATCTCTTTAGAGGAGGAACCATGCCTTTATTCACACTGCTCGCTCACCTAGCACAGGCCTGTCCCATGGCACACACTCAGGACCAGAGCCATCCCTGCCTTCCTGGGTATGTGGTTCACAGAGGCCAACAGTCACATAAAAATGCATATGACCAAGGGTCAGCATGAGGAACACAGAAAAATGTCCCCTGGCCCTGAAGAAAGAAGGTAACTTAGATGGGCTGAACTGTCTTCATGGAGGACTTGAAATGACCCTGAAAGATCTGGACAAGGCACAAGGCAGGGGAGGGACATTTTAGGCTGGGGAGATTTCAGGACAAGATGAGGGGGTGGGCGGGGGTTGTGGGTGGACTATGTGTACTTAGGGTTCAGTGAAAATGTTCTTAGCTTGCGAAAGGGCCCTGAAGACTGAGGGAAGAGGCTGGGCTTGACTCTGTAAAGGAGTCACTGTTAAAGGTTTCTGTTTTAGGACAGAAGGAAATCTATTTTTGGTGGCCAGGCTGACAATAGCATCAATAAGAAATAAGAGATCAGAGGACAGTTGAGACACACTTATATTTCAAAAGAGCAGCAGTGAGGCTCTGGGCTAAGGTGAGTAAAGGAAAGAAGGCATGGATGAATTCAAGGGAAGACTGGTTGAAACTTCGGGATGGAAACAGGAGGGAAGTGTGAGGGTGAAGCCCACATTTAAAGCTTGTTGTGTTCAGACCCTAAGTCATGTCTGACTCTTTGTGACTCCATGGACTGCAGCACACCACGCTTCCCTGTCCTTCACTATCTCTTTGAGTTTGCTCAGACTCATATTCATTGAGTCGGTGATGCCATCCAACCATCTCATCCTCTGTCATCCCCTTCTCCTCTTGCCTTCAATCTTTCCCAGCATCAGGGTCTTTTACAGTGAGTTGGTTCCTTGCATAAAGTGGCCAAAGTATTGGAGCTCCAGCTTCAGCATCAGTCCTTCCAATGAATATTCAAAGTTGATTTCCTTTAGGGTTAAAGCCTGAGGGACCCAGAAAAATGGTGATGCCTTTGCTTGATGTGGGACTTTGGAGGATTCTTAAAGAAAACTTGAAATTCAAAAAATTATAAATTGTCCATATTTTTAGCTTATCTAACCTGTGGTCAGTTCTCCACCATGGAGTTCATTGAGAACCTAGTCTCAGAAACAACCATTTTTTTTTTTAAAGTTTAACTTCATTTTAAGTTAAACTTCATTTATTTAAGATGCGCTTCCCTGATGGCTCAGCTGGTAAAGAATCTGCCTGCAATGCAGGAGACCTGGGTTTGATCCCTGGGTTGGGAAGATCCCCTGGAGAAGGGAAAGGCCACCTGCTCCAGTATTCTGGCCTGGAGAATTCCATGGTCTGTGTAGTCCATGGGGTCACAAAGAGTCGGACACGGCTGAGCGACTTGCACTTTCATTTATTTAAGAGTTTCCAGCGAACCACTTGGGGTTTCACAGAGCCCTATGAAAATCTGAATGGGAAGCTAAAGCTCTTCTCCCCAGAATGTACACATTCACTGATAAATTTTTATGTACAGCATCCAAGGGAGTCACAGAGCCTCTGGAGCAGGTTCTTGGCCCTGTTTTGTATTTTATCCAATATGTATTCTAATTACTGATAAAAGTCATAAAGCATGTCAAATCCAAAGTGTTTAGATATGGAAAAGTTACTAAACTTAAGATTTTAAGATAACACAAAGAACTAGAAGAGTCTAATAGTATTGACAAGTCACAAAGAGAAGCCAGTTCCCTTTTTTCCCTTGCTGACAAATTAAGTACATTTGTAAAATTAGTAATAAAGGACTTGAGACAAAAAGAGCTGCCTGGAGGTTTTAACACTTAATGTTTTATTGTTGGGGCTTCCCAGATGGCTCAGGGGTAAAGAATCTGCCTGCCAATGCAGGAGATGCGGGTTCGATCCCAGGGTCAGGAAGATCCCCTGGAGGAGGGCATGGTGACCCACTCCAGTATTCTTGCCGGGGAAATTCCATGGACAGAGGAGCCTGGTGGGCTACCTACAGTCCATAGGGTCACAAAGAGTCGGACATGACTGAGCATGCATGCTCTATTGTTAACACTCTGGAACCACTGGACGTACTCTGTGAAGGGCTTTAATATACTGATGTTTTCAGGGTCCCTTCTGTAGGGATTTATACCATCACCAGATACCAATTTACATTTCTTTCCTTGGGAGTTAATGACTCCCAGCAAACTGTCGTATTTGCTATCATGAGTCACCCTCTCATAGGAATTAAGCCTTTTTTTTTTTTGCAGTAAAAACAAACCAAAAACTATTGTCTGTCAAAGATGACTCAAACTAGTTATTCTGAAACAAGTAAATCAAATACACACTTTAAAATAAGGAGATACTCAACTGCCTTAGTAATAAGCTGAAAAAGTAGAGCATAGATTATTATATGTACACGTTGAGTGTAATGATAGTTTGTGTTTAATTATCTAATATATTCACTTGTACTAGCACATATAGGCTGACCTGATAATTGGAATTCAGTATAGTACTAGTACAGAGGTGACAATCTGCAATGGATAAGAACTCAATATAGAATTAAAGATTTAAAGATAGAATTTTTCTATTAATGACCATCCACAGAGATGCTTTATGCTAACGACAAGGTCTGTATCCGTGGGACTCTAGATTACAACTCAAACATTTTGCCATCCTTCTGAATAGGCCTGGCTTATGTCATCTTGGGCTTTAAATATCAGGTGAGCTGTAGACACACTTGAACTTCTCAGCATATTTAGATCGTCTCTGCCTCCAAACCCAGTGGGAAGGTTATAATAGAGAAAACTGGCAAGAAGGGTGCTTGACCCAGCTATTAAGTGCCTGCAGTAACTAAACAGAAAACGCATTTTCATTTTGAGATTTGAAGTATTTCATAGGAGCCTCTTTTCTCCCAATGACCTCTTGCTTCTTGGTTACATTTAATCTCTTGATTAAACTTCTCCAGTACCAGATTCCTTGTCACTTTGGCACTTGGCTGTTGTGAAGAAGTTATTTATATAAGTGCCTTTTGGGGGTCTGCTTTACTCAGAAATGTCCTGGTGTGCCTGTCAGACAGCTGTGTCTCTTCTGTGCTTCTTGAGGGAACATGGATGGGAGAAAGGGGGGTGAGGATCTCCTGGAGGCAAAAAGCAAGAGGGCCAGAAAGACAGTCTACCATTTAGATGCCTTTACCACCTACAGATAGCAACCCACTCCAGTATTCTTGCCTAGAAAATCCCATGGACGGAGGAGCCTGGTGTCCATGGGGTCGCAGAGTCAGACACGACTGAGGGACTTCACTTTCACTTCACTTTTACCACCTACAGAGACTATCCACACACCACCTTGGCCTCCTGGTTCCTATGTCTCCTCACTTGTCCTCAGCTCCTGACCCAACCTTGGCCTTGCACCTCCCTTGTCATCCTTCAGACCCTGTCATCACAGATCAGTGCACTGTGTCTGAAAGCTCAGGTTCAAGCATACCACTTTCTACCCAGCTTACTTCCTCCATGAGTCCCACTCCAGCATTCTCTGAACCCACCTCCAGTCCATGGAGGTCTGCCACCACTTTTTGAATGACCATCCCTTATCCCATGTCCCTCCTAACCCTCCCTCCTTATCCTTTACTATAATCATTTTCTTGCCTAAAACCTGAACTCCTTTCTCTTCTGTGTCGTTTGTCTGACAAAGCCTCTAACTTTAGCTAACTCTAACTTCCCATCTATTCTCAGTCCTGCACCCGAGCCGCACACATGGTTGGAGAAAAATAAACAACCATTTTAGCTGGTCTCAGTAGAGTTTACAACCGTAGACTTCTGGAGGGTTCTGAGCACTGCCTAGCGAGCCTACTGCATGGTCCTGTTCATTTAGCACTGGAGACTCAAATCTTTTTCCATCTTTGACTCTCTCTCCCCTCAGGCCCACAGCTTTTCCTTTCTTGAGAAAAGAATCACAAGACCCTCCTTATCCCCTAATCTTCAAATCTTCTGATGACAGTACCTATATACTTTGTTTTCCCTGGTACTAAAATGGATAAACTCTTCTAGCTCTTAGGGTCACACCCTCTTCTGGTCTTGGATCTCATCCCAGAGAAATCTGCTCCTGCAATTGTCCCTTCTCTCATTTACAACATCCATTTGTCTTTCTGGAACCCTTGGGCTATCACTTAAACATGTGATAACATCTCCCATCTTAAAAACATGAAAAACCTTGACCTTGCATCATTCCCCTACCAGGTGTCAAGCAAATGGTCCAAAAGAATGGGATGTGTATCTGCCCTTTCTCACCGTCCCTTCTCGCTTGAACCCATTCACTCTTGTCCTCACAGCTGCACTGAACTGTCCTGGCTAAGTTACCAAGGGCGTCCCTGGTGCCGAGGCCAATGTCAAGTCTCGGTCTTCGTGTTTCTCTACTGCTCGGCGGCACCTGGCCAGTGGGCAGCCTTCCCCTGACAGCTCTTCCCTTGATTTTCAGGACACCACTCATCTGGTTTTCCTCTTAACTGCCCTCTTCTTTCCCCAGAGCTGTTTTAACTCCCTCAATGACCCCACCTGCCAGGTGGTGCTGGTGGTAAAGAACCTGCCTGCCAATGCAGCAGACCTAAGAGACGTGGGGTCAATCCCTGGGTTGGTTGGGAAGATCCCCTAGAGGAGGGCATGGCAACCCACTCCAGTATTCTTGCCTGGAGAATCCCATGGACAGAGGAGCCTGGGGGGCTGCAGTCCATAGGGTTGCAGAGTCGGACATGACTGAATCGACTTAGCAGGCACGCACTACATCATGGAATCAAATAGGATCCGTGCACTCGCCATTCTAGATGGGTCTCTCCAGCAGTCCCCTCTCGAGCCTCAGTGCTGTAGATCCACTTCCCTATTCTCCCCACTTGGAAGTCTAATAGGTATCTTACACTTAACGCATCCAATTTTATTTTTTTTAGCATCCAAAATCTTTTTAATAACAAAGTAGAGTCAGGGGTTGGAGAAGGAAACGGCAACCCACTCCAGTATTCTTGCCTGGAAAATCCCATGGATGGAGGAGCCTGGTTGGCTGCAATCCATGGGGTCGCGAAGAGTCGGACACGACTGAGCGGCTTCACTTTCACTTTTCACTTTCATGCATTGGAGAAGGAAATGGCAATCCACTCCAGTGTTCTTGCCTGGAGACTCCCAGGGATGGGGGAGCCTGGTGGGCTGCTGTCTATGGGGTCGCACAGAGTTGGACAAGACTGAAGCGACTTAGCAGCAGCAGCAGCAGAGTCAAGGGTTAGTTCTTGTAGCCACGGCTGGCCTCTGGTGCACTCGAACTTCCCGCCCTTGGAGTGTACAAAGGGTTTGGTGTGGCTATGCAGGGTTCCTGAGGCCTTGCCGAAATGCCTGTACACCTCTCTCCGCCCTTGAGAAGACCAGAAAGGAGGACAGTGCCACAGCCCTTGGGGGGAGTCCAGGGCCAGCTGGTCGAAGGTGAGGATCTTGCTCCCTGGCCTTGATACGACTCCGGGTGCAGCTGCTCACTCACAGAGCATACACCTTGTTTGTGCACTTCCTGGATATGCGCATCATTGATTATATTTCCCACCATCACAGATGTTTTGCCTTCCCAGCTAGGAAACCCTATCTTCTGATCACCCAGGAAAGGGAACGCATCCAAAATTGAGTAAATTCTTTCCTTTAAAGGTTTTCCTTCCCGAGTCTGTCCCATCTCAGTAGACAGAACCACCCATGTGTTCAGGCAACGAAATCTGAGCTCCCTCTTTGCATCCTCTTTCTACCCTGCAGTCAACCATCAAGTTGACCTGCTGGCTCCACCTCTGAAATTCAACAGTGGTCCAGCTGTTTATCACCTCCACAGCTGTCTGAACTGAGACTGTCACAAACTAGCACTTCCATTCTGACAACCCCAGTCAGTGATCTTTTAAAACCTCTTGACTAGATTGTGTCATTCCCTTGTTTGGAAACTTCTGGTGGCTTCCTGTTATTTTCAGGAACCATATGTGATCTGGTTTCTGCCAACCTCTTTAACCCGATGTTCTAATTCTCCTTTCCTTGCTCACTGTTCACACTGGCCTCTTCCCTGTTCTCAACCATGCCAAGCACCCTCACACCTCAGGGCTTTGTTCTTCCTAGATAATGCCCTTCATTCAGTCACATGGTCAATTCCTTAACTTCACTGAAGGACCTGTTCAAATGTCACCCCCCTTCCAAGTCCACCTGGTCTAAAATAATCTGCCCATCACTTTTCTCCATAGCATTTAGTACCATCTGACATTTATCAATTATTAGCCTGTATTTGTGAATTTGCCTACTTGCTAAAATTTGTAACCCTCAAAGTCAATACCTGCAGTGCTTTTGTGGTCATCTGTGGATGTGTACACAGCACTGAAACATCTGAGTCCCTTACAGAACATCTGGTCTGTGCCACAAGGTCTTCAATGTGCGGTACAGATCACTCGGCGTGAACTGAACATGCTCATGTACATCTTAGATAGGACCAGACTTCAAGGACTGCTGGCATGGACCCAACATCTTATGGACATCTTTTGTGCTTTTTGTTGGTTATTTTGTGGTTTAAAATAGCCCTGAAGCGTGGTACTCAAGTCCTATCTCCTGTTCCCAAGCTCAAGGAAGGTGTGATGTGCCTTATGGAGGAAAATATGTGTGCAGGATAAGCTCCATTCAGGCACTGTTGGCCTGTGTTCAACGTTAGTGAAGCAATAATATCTATTACATAAGGTATCTTTAAACAGAAAGACACAAAAAACATCATTTGTTGATCAAATGATGAAGATGTTGTGAGCAGAGGTTCACAGGAACCTAACTGTACTCCCGCCAGGAGCAGTGGTTTAGTAATTGCTAATGCAGTGTTCACGGCAACTTTATAGAACTACCAAACAGCAAGAGTCAACCACATCCATTTCCTATTACCACCTAACATTATACATTTACCTTCTTGTTTAAAAGGCAATGACTGAAAGGCAAGAATTTCCTTTTATTATTATTTTTTATTGCCTTATATCAGCTTTATAACAATGCTTGACATTCAGCAGAAACCTAGAAATATTTGAGTGAATAAAACAAGTGAAGGATGGATAAGCAATGCCTCAAAGACACTCAAATGGCTAAGAGTTACAGTAAATATTCAGCCACACTAGTCATCATGGAAATGTAACCAAAATGAGCCAAGGTTCTCCTCCCCTGACCAATGCTACTTCCTAGTGCTGATGAGGATTCAGCAAAACGACTCAAGCCATTATTAAAAGACCAAAAATAAAAGTGCATATTCTTTGACCCAGCAATTCCACTCCCAGAAAATAAAACCTGGATCTGTGAAAAATTTTTGTCAATAGGTATAATTAACAATAACAAAACACTACAAATCACTTCAAAATATAAATTGATGAAACAGTGGTAATACAATGTAACATTACATAGCTATCCAAAAGGTGTCAAAAACTAAAGACGGAAAAAATGCTCATTAAACATGAACACAGATCATTAACAAACAGGTACGACAGAAGCTTTTATTTCTTAAAAGTCTAAATGCATAAAAACATGAAAATGTCTGCAGTAGTTATTATCACTACATGTTAGGATGAATAATCTGAAATCTTGGTGTTCTCTTGTATTTTCCCAGTTTTTCCTTATAATAAACATGTCACTTTTGTAATCAGAAAAAAGGGAAGGGAGGGAGGTTTGGAAGTAAATTTGATGAATCAATTCTGAAGTTCTGAGTCCCTAGCAAAGTATTCTTTCCCCAAGATGGCCACCCTTAAACCATAGTAATTCTGCTACTAATTCAAATTAATACAGCAGGAGGTGCTGTTTGGTCACCCAAAGTTTAAATGAAGCTACAAGTTCATATAAGGAAACTTATATGTTCATATAGAACATATAAATTCAGTACCTCTTATTGTTGTAGTAACCACTCTACTCATTCCCAGCTCTACAACTTATTAGCTCAATGGCGTTTCCTTAACTGTTAAAGGTGATAAGAGTACTTTGCTCATAGGAACGTTGAGGTTTAAATGAATTAACATTTCATTTATAATAGAACCCAACATATGCAAGCCTTACATGTACTGGCTATTTCTGCCAAAACATAACTGTTAGATGGTGTGTTCCACTTTGGCTACAGAAATAAGTATCTTAGGGGAGAAAGAACGATGATACTTATAATCTCTTAGCACATCAACACAAAAATACATTACTTTTTCCTTTTATAGATCGTTTTTTGATCACAGCATTATGCAACATTCTAGTTATGAGTTTCCTGCCATCTTTTTTAAGGAGAGAGAGAGGAGACAAATTATATGGGGGGGAAGTTTACATTCTATACCACTCTACTGGTACAAGAAACACGCTTAGGCTCTTATCTAAGACCACAGCACCACTAGCAAAAACAGTCACATGCTCACATACCATATACAGACACTTAAGTTTGTATCAACTAGTGTTTCTCCTGAACCAACGAAACTAAAATTTGAAATGTAGAAATTTAGTATACCCAACTGTAAAACTGGTAGAAACTATACACTACTTTTCATTTTTAACATTTTCAAATCCTCATTCACCTACAACCACAAAATGAAGCCAAAAAGGAGAACACATTCATCATTATTTAAACTTATGAAACACAGGCTTCATGGGCATGCTGCTGCTACTGCCAAGTCGCTTCAGTCATGTCCGACTCTCTGCAACCCCATGACTGTAGCCCGCCAGGCTCCTCTGTCCAAGGGATTCTCCAGCTAAGAATACTGGAGAGGCAAAACCTTCAGTAGCTTACATTTTGTTCATGACAAGGCCAGTGTGTCAAACACTACCTAGAAATACAGTAAATTTTTCCAATAGTAGTAATAAATATTAAACTAAAAAGAGCCAAAAGCACTCAACAATTCTCAAACAGATATTCATCAAAATGAGGTAAGTCTAATGTGTCATTTGCTAAAGAATTTAATGCTGAAGCAGAAAAAAACTCATCAAAAATATCAGTCTTCATGGGACTTTCTGAGTTCAATGTTCTAATAAAGGCATTATTTGTGAGTGAATCTGGCTGAAGTTCACTCTGATTTTTCTTGGGGCTGCAGTAATTATGCTCCTGCCTCAGATGTGTGTTGTGGGCAATACTGTTTAATTCATTGGGAACTGGTGCCGGGATGTGACTATCTCCCATTTCTAAATACCTGAAGTCAGCCTCCCCGTTTTCTGAGAGCTCTGTTGAAACCACAGTGGCCGGGGACAGTAATTCTGCTAGAATTTCTTCATGCGTCTGACCACCGTATGGGGAAACACCGGGAACTGTGGCGCACCCTGATTTATTATCGGCAATGTCAATTTGACGCTGCAGTTCTTGTAGCAAGCCTTCTATTGACTCACTGTCATTTGGAGACCCACAATGGGACACCTGTTCCGAAGGTTCACTTGGAAGTGTTCCGTTTTGGGGGGAAGACATCAGAGCGGCTAATTTCTTCTTTTTTGCCTTAAGTTTTTTAAGAAGTTTTAGACGGAGTTTATGAATCTGACCCTCAATTGTGTCTCCATGGTTTGGTGAAGAAACACCATTTTCATTTCCATGAGAATTGTGGTTGAGGTAAGCTCCACAGGAGGCACTTTCACATCTCTTCCAAACTTCCGAATCACCAGTGCCATCAGCACGGGGAGGGGAAGCTGTGCTGGTTGGTGACTGATGGCTTGGAGGAGAGTTACTCAGCAGAGGCGGCTTAGCTGCCCTCCTGTGAGCTTTCCTGGAGGCCTGGCTGGCCTTTTGTCTTGAACCTTTAGTTTGAAAGCCACCAAAATTACTTGCCCCCTTAACTGAAGGCTGCAAATCAGTCACAGTGTTTCTGTTATGAGCTGAAACACAAGAGGGCATAAAAGAAACACCCTTGCTTAATAAGCCTTTAACCCAACTTCCCACAAATGGTTTCTTCTGATTCTCTTTCAGAGGTGGATTCTGTAACGGCTTAGCTGTTACAGTTTGAGAAAATGCTGTGGTTTCTTTTTCCTTCCAGTCAGATACCTGAGATGTAACATGTTGTTCTGGATTTAACTTCTCCGTTTCTGCTACAAGAAATTGTTTCAGTGAAGCATTCCTCTCTAGGGCAACTGTACCCTCAGTGTCTACTGACTTTACTTGCTGTGTAAGGCCACCAGCCTGAGTGTCATTAACAAGCTGAGTAACTGCAGTATCTTCTGTAGACACCTGTACTGATGGCATAGTTAAGAGTTGGGATGAAAAGCTTAAATCAGGCTGGTTGTGGGTAAGCTTGTCCTCGCATGGGGCCACTAAAAGAGCTATGAGTGGCTCCTCTGACTGCAAAGTGTTTGCTTCAACAACCCCTGCATTTTCTGCCACAGGTTTGTGTTCTAATAAGAAACCTTCAGAGTTGGACTGTACTTCTTCAAGTGTCAAGGGTAAGATACCGCTGTCAGCTGAACCTTTCAGATTTGGAAGGGAATGACGTCCAGGAGCTATGGCTTCATCCTGTGAGAGGGTATTAGGAACCATGGACACATCTGTGGGGTGCGTTCCTGAAGACGGTTCAGCTGAGGCAGCTTCGCCTGCAGAGCATGCTGCTGGAAACGCTTGCTTCTCGTCGCCGAAAGCATACTGGTCACTAGTCTTTTTAAGTGGATGGCAGGCAGGTGCTTTATCTGTCATCTGGGATGTTTTTCTTTCCCAAATAACAATATGTATCTCCGAAGCAGGAACCTGAAATGTCTCATGCCTTTCAGAACACAGGCCTTTTAAGTCATCACATTCTAGCCAACTTCCTGGGGAATGGGGAGTGAAAGTGAGAGGTTAGACATTCAAACAGACCACTATTCTAGGTAACTTTCTTCTGGCTTTTTTAACTGCTATTATTACTGAATACCCACCAAAAGAGAACTTGAAAACATGGCCTTATCCTTATGTCACCATTTTTCTCTGCCAAATGTCAAGTCCTTGGATTTGGATAACAAGTTATGGACAAACATCCAGAAATGTGAAAAACTGAGGCAGTGTTTACTCTTTTCTAAAATGCTCATAAAAATCAAGACAGAAGTATCTTTAACTTCTGGAATTCAGAGTGCAGTATCACCTGATATATATAACAATATCAGAAAATAGATTTAAGTTTTTCATATATATGAATTTTCAAGATAAATGAAGCTTGTTACCTCAAGTACCAACATTTAATTTGATTATTTTATTGGGGCGGTTAGGAAAAAATATAAGCTTAGGTTTTTGGGTGTCTGCTCTTATTTCTAAGCTCCTGTTTTCTCATTTGTCAAGTAGGGATGAGATGATCAATGACAGGGAAAGACATTAAATACCCCCTCTAAAACACCAAAAAAAATCACAAACAAAACTATCTGCTAAATAAGTTTATATCGATACAGTCTTATAAATAATCTGAACCCAGTACTTCTTATCCTATACCATTAAAACTTTGAGAATATTTTCTTTGCCTAGGTCAGTGGATCTCCACCACAAACGTATGTTAGAACCATCTGATTACTATTTGGGCTGAACTCTCAGAGATTGATTCACTGCTCTAGAGAAGAGACAGGACATTTTTTATAAGCTAACCATACAATTTTTATATATTTGTCAAAGTTGGAAAACACCTAACCTCTTCTCTCTGAAGAGGATTTTTCATTCTCTAGAATGCAATTAGAAAACTAAAATTTTTTTTCAAATATTTTTTTAAGTTATTGAGAACTCTAATCCCCACCGTAAATTCTGAAGTAGGGTAAAACTTTAAGGTAATATCTGTATTTATGAGTTTCCTTTTGCAAAGTGCTTTTATAAGTATATTGTGATATGTATCCAAACTATCCCCAGGAAGAACATTCAGTGAAAAACAGCAAACTATAAACCAATAGTAGTCTCTCACCTCAATCTCTGTTTAAAAAAGCATATGCATATGCATGTGTATACTCATAAACATGCTGATATGAACAAACAAAGGCAGCCATGAGGAGTGATTCTAAAGCAGGGTGATGGGGTAGAGGAGAGGGGTAGGGTTTTAACAAGCAAGGACAAGAAGAGAGAAAAGAATGTCAAGGCAACGTTTGTCTTAAAAGAACAACAAACTAGAGTTCAGTCCCCATGCCTATTATCATAAAAGAAAAACGTTCAAGCACTTACCATCAGCATCTAAAATCCATGTTACAAAATGATTATTTGCTTGGTACTGAATTACAGAAGTTACTTGATAAAGACAGCCTTCAGAATGAAATGAATAGCGCTGCAAGTCATTATGGGGTAAGCCTTCCACAAAGTGCAACATGAATACGAGAGAGACTCTGTAGGGGAGAAAGGCAAGAGAAGTCAAATGGATGTGATGCCATGTGTCTGGCTGCACAAAAGATGGTCTGAGGCAAGTGAGTCACGCATAACACTCCCAAGGCCAATTGCACTGCTTTTTCTTGAGAACCTCCAGATGTATGCCTTAATTAGAAACGGAGAACTCATTTGAAGACGTGTGTAACAGTACACCCTTCTCAGAATGGTGTCAGTGACAGTTGGAGGCCATCACGTAGTAAAGCTCTAACACAGGCCATTAAACAAAACTTGCTCTGTAAGCTGCAACACTGCTTTGGCTTACAGAAAATCTCTTGAAAACTACTTCACAGAATCAAAAGAAAAAAATCTAGACCTTTGAGAATTTTCTTTGGTACCAAGTGCCCAAATTAACTGCTTTGTTAGATGGGACAGGTAATATGTGAAACAAAATAACAAACCTAAAATATTCAAATAAACATTTTAAAAAATTGAATAAGCTAATAATTTGGCCTATTTCTCTGTTTTCTCAGGAAGTAGATAGACCCATCAAGTTAAAATTCTACTTACAAAAAGTTTATTTCTAAGGAAGTAGAAAAGAAAACATACTGGTTGATTTACTATAAATTTCAAAACATCTGTAATTTCAAAAATACATTACAGTAACATGACAAACCAGAGAACAGAACCCAGAATAGGCCTCAAATAACTAAATTTAACAGAACTTTCAGGATTTACAAAAAAATGCTGAATATCTCTTTTCCCAGGTACTGAAACAGATGTCAAAACTTACTTAGCTTATCAACATTTATTCAGCTGAAATAAACTTGAATCAGTGTCCAAAAATGTAGATTATCCAAACTGACAAGGGATAATTTGTAAATTATCCCTTGTCAATCTATTAGAGAATAATCTGGTCTTTATGTAACTATAAATAAAAAGTCCTGCAAACTGTCTATATCAATAAATTCTGTTTTTTTGCCACACATTGATCTATGATGCCACAAGTGTGGAGAATTTAAAAACTGTGAAGCATTTAAGTGTTTAGAAAATTAATGGGCATTTGAAGAATTCGGAGAAAATTCACAATGCATATATAACAAAGCAAATGAAAACACAATCAATAACTCCAAGAAAAATACAGAGCTATGAAAGAGATGAAATATAACCACATATACTCCTTGGCAAGAGAAGGGATATATGTATACTCATAATAAACAATGAAGTACTGTTTTAACCAAAAAATGTAGTCACATTGGAAGGACACGGAGAGGTTAAACACAGGTGGGGCCCAGGTGATGGTGTGAGAGCCCCAGTCCTCAACTATTTTAAAAGGTGGCAAAGGCACACTGTACTGAAATGTCAAAGTGAATGCTACCTTAAAGGTTTAAAGCAGATGCCTGGAAATGGACTAGAAGGAACGCTGTTCTTTTCTCCTTTTAGGTCTTGGCACTAGTAGATTAACTCAGATTTTGTTACTTGGGTGAAAATTAAACCTTTAGGAAAGGTTCTGAGGGATTTCTTGGCACATTCAAGGCCGTTGGGAAAAGGGGAAGAGAAGGTTAATGTCACTGGTTCTTTACTACATCAAATGAAACCTCAAAACATGTCCTTTAGGCAGGGACAAAGTTACAGAGGAGGTACGTGTGTGAGTGTATTAACAAAAAAGATAAGAGAAACTGCCTAACGTGGAACTGCTGCTGCTGCTGCTAAGTCGCTTTAGTCGTGTCCGACTCTGTGCGACCCCAGAGACGGCAGCCCACCAGGCTCCCCCGTCCCTGGGATTCTCCAGGCAAGAACACTGGAGTGGGTTGCCACTTCCTTCTCCAATGCATCAGAGTGAAAAGTGAAAGTGAAGTCGCTCAGTCGTGTCCGACTCTTCATGATCCCATGGACTGTAGCCACCAGGATCTTCTGTCATGGATTTTCCAGGCAAGAGTACTGGAGTGGGGTACCACTGCCTTCTCTGAACATGGAACTAACCTGTGAGCTTTTATAGAGATGGAGCTTCTGATAATACAAAAAAGAAAATTCTAATCAGTCTGCCCACTGAGGAAAAACAGAAGGGTTGGTGATATATAATGAAGATATATCTGCTCAAGGGCAGCAGAAAGCTTACAGAAGAATGAAGAATTAGCACGCTGAAGTCTGGGAGAAGATGGAAACTCAGATAGATGAGCCTATGGCTCATTCTGAATCATCTTAGTTCTTGAAACCAGGTTAAGGAAATCCCAGAATTCTAATGACTCTAGGCACTTGATACAGGTGAGGAAAATGGAAGTTTAATAAACTTAAAAGAGAGAGAAGACAAAGAAAAAAAGGAGGAGAGATAGTAGGTGTGGCGTCAGACAATTACCCTAAGTCAGCTCTGCAGTGGTGTGTCACCTGAACAGCTTACCAGAGCTCCTGACAGAGAGAAGCACTTTGGCAATTCATAAACCTATGCTAACTCAAACTTCTGAAAAGCAAGTTGCAGTCATCACTTTCAATACTACACATTGGGGAAAAAAAAAAAGTAAATCCACATTCACTTTGTTCTAAAAATAGTAAGGCAATTTAAACTCACTTTTCTAATACCATTTTTCTTATTTGTGACTTATTGTTGCAATTGTTACACGGACCAAAATGGGCAGCCTTAAGTGGGTGCCACTCAGGGATGACATTTGTAAAGGTGACCAGATTCTTCATACATCTATTAAGAAAAAAAAAAGACATAATTTTGATTAAGTTAATAATCATTCATGTTACCTTAAATCAATGACTAAAACAGAAGGCACTTTCATTTATTCATACTTTCCTATTCCTGCAAATTTATGTCAATGTTCCTTCCTAACCCTACCCTAGTAAAGTTCTCTGTAAGGACGCTCCACATTAATTATCTATAGTTTCTCAGCTATGAGGTGAAAATGTTAAAGGCAGGGTTTCTCAAGGGCAATCCCACTGCTCTATATTTCGTACTGGGTTATTCTTCGCTGGAGGGCACTGACCTGTGCACTGGAGGATGCTGGGCCTCATTCCTGGCCTCTCTGCACACAAGACGCCGTAACAGCCTCCAGCTGCAGCAACTAGCTATCTCCAGACACTGCCAAACATCCCAGGGCAGCAAAGAGCCCCAAGTGAAGAACCACTGCTTTAAGGCTTTCAAATGTATTGAGTTCATCCTTACTCAAAAAATTCACCATCTGGCTATCCATTACTAACAACCAAAAATGAAAAGGGCACTTACAAAAACATATTTGGGAAGAGCAACAATTAATTATTTTGATTTTTAAACTATAAGTATCAGTTGTGAAAAAATGCGGATTTCAGTTTTACATGAGTTCTAAATTTTGCACTTAAGCCTGAATATTTGATAGCAAAAGCATCTGCAAACATGATCTTTACAGATGCACACTACAACTCAACTCAATTAACAGTATCTTTAAAAGAGCAATTATTTATTATCTAAGAGACACCACCTTCTTTTATAAATAACAACAAATACCAGTAAATAACTTACATGTGAGGTAAGTACAGGCTGTCACAAATAGATCAATTCTCAGGGAAGCTAACATTTTAAAGGCAAAGCCACATAAGGGTATCAACAAACGCACTGACTGTTATTTCTGCTACATTCTCAGTTTCCAAAGATAAATATTAAGTAAAGGCTCCTATTTTTCATTAATAAAAGGGAGTTTGTCTCAGCAAATAAGCATTAATGCCCACATGACATCTCACATTCCTTGGCACCGAGCCAAACTCATCTACCAAAACATCCCTGTGGCAGGCGCTCTTTTCATCCCCATTTTACAGATGAGGAAAACGAGACACATCAGATGATAAACCCGACAGACATGAAATGAGTTCAGGGAGCCCAACTCCAAGGTCTTTAACTGCCTGCAGAAACTATCTTCTAAGTCAAGTCAAAAGCTCTTAAACTAGCACTAAAAACAGCAGCACACAAATGAACAAGTTTGCTAATATTCTTCCACCAGATTAAGTGAAAGTAAGTTTCAATGTAATGCCACTTCATTTTAAGCTTTTCCCCTCTAACTACTTTTACTTTTAGAGCAAAAAAACTTTAATGAAAAAAAAGGGAGGGGGGCAAGTGGTTGGTGGATTCTCTCCCTTGAGCTCTCATGGTTTTTCTATACGGCTCCAAAAGGCACTTTTCACTTTGTATTCAAAGCCAACAGATCAAAATAACTGCTAAGTCACTGGCCCTCTGTTATGTTTCCATGTTACTTCCCTAACTAACTGTCTTAATTTGGCCAGAATAAAGATGATTTCTGTTGAGTTCCTGGCACAGAGAATATGCTCAGTGAAAAGCTGTCAAACAACTGAGATACAGATTCTAGAAAAGCTATCATCAAGCTGACTGTCGGCTTCAGGCTTGTTTCTGTTATTTGTATTATTTAAGACCCAGGTGGAAATTAGGCAGCATACCTCAGTGAGCAGGAAAGTCTGAGGGGACAGAAAGTCTAAGCCTGAGTTGTTCTACTTACTAGTCTGTCACCTCAGGCAACAATTTAACCCCTTTCAAGTTTCAGTTTCTGCATTTGTTAAATGAGGAGAAAGTCAGATAATTTATAGAACTCAATGCCAGAAGACCTAGAAGCAGATGCTTCTTCTAATACTCATACAAAGTTACTTAAGTCCTAAGTATGAGTGAAATGCTAAGTCTTACTCTGTTCCCTGATGGACAGGGAAGCCTGGTGTGCTGCAGTCCATAGGGTCACAAAGAGTCAGATACGACTGAGCAACTGAACTGAACTCTGTTCTAGTCCTTTTGACTTAACTGATTAAAAAAAAAAGATGCTTCCTGGTTCTACAGCTTGGATTTCCTAGAGCATTCTCTCACACTCAGCTCTCCCTGACTAATCCCTAAATACCTGAAAATAGTCTCAATTAAGATAATGAATATCTGAAGTAGTATTTCTTCATATACATTTATTCAGAAACTTGGAGACTCCAAATTTTCTAGTTTACTAACAGATGAATTCAATAAAAGAGGAAAGGATTTTACCTCTATTGTAACAGTTTGAATAAATGACCAACAGAACCAGCGTGGTCATGTTTTAATTGCCAGCCAGCCAGTGACTTTCTCATATATGGACAGAGCAAGGGTGTCGTGTCTGATAAATTTTCTCTCCCTGACTCCTCTTCCAAAACCTAATTTCTCTCTTTTTTTTAATATGGTAGGTGTATGGAAGCAAAATAACTTTGCAGCTTCTTTCTTCTCCATGTTTCGTCCTGAGTACCAATCTCAGGGTCATGTACAACAATCGTGATCTCTCTAATCCTCACCTAGAGGCAGCAGGGAAGTAGAAAGCTGAGACAGTTCACGTGTAGAAGGATTCTGGTGGTGGCTCTTTCATAGGACTAAGGGAAGGAATGGGAGAGCATAAGTTACCTCTAACATCTGCTGCCAAGACTCTGGGAGCCTAAAATCAAGTTTCCACAATGTTCAAAACCAGCAAACAAAAGCCCTGGTCTCTAATATAGGAGTAAACAAAACACATATGGCTTTGCAAAGAATTCTAAGAGGTATACTTACTCAGCGGGGAATCCAGCAGAAGTGGGGGAGGCAGGGGACTGTGCTACTTCACCATTAGCCCCCACTTCCCACTAAAGAACTTCGTAACAAAATTCCTTCTAGTAATCTATCAAACTATTCATGTTTATTTATTATTATTATTATTTTTGGTACTCTTTTAGTATGAAAAAGCAAGTAAATAATAAAGTTTCTGGGGCTCAACTTTTTCCTTTTAGCGGTGGAGAAACTTCAATATACAAAAGGAAATTTTATCAAGGGTAAAGACAGCAATGCTACAAGTGGAAGCAAGTTTTCTTCATATTTCATTACTTGGAGACATTTTCAACAGAATGAATCCATTAAAGAAAATAGAAACACTAACCTGTTTTGATACTTGTGTCCACAGTGTGAACATTCAAAATTCCAAGAAAAAGAGTATGTGAAGAGCTGTTCAATGTGGGGTTCTATTTTTAAGAGCAGGGGAAATGCAAACACAGGACTTTCCATATCACCTTGAAGAAGAAAAAGAAAAATTATTGCTCATAATGAACTGAAAAAAAAATTACAAATTGTCTTTTCTCACTATATTCACAGTATGAATATATGGGAATATGTATATATGACAGAGTAAGTTATTCACAATTGGGCAAGAGAAGTTTTCGAAGCACTTTCTAAAAACGCTCATCATTTTAATTCTCACTCGCTATCTTTCATTTGTCTTGTTGACACTTATGAAAACACCTAAGACAAAGATACAGAAGACTCATACTGTCTCCTCAGATAAGCTTTTCTCAGGGAAAAAAAGAAATCCTCAGAACTGTGACAGTTCTAAAGCATCATAAAAACAAAG
This sequence comes from Bos mutus, assembly GCF_027580195.1. Lineage (NCBI taxonomy): Eukaryota > Metazoa > Chordata > Mammalia > Artiodactyla > Bovidae > Bos > Bos mutus. Next base: position 30,060,835 of record NC_091628.1, read on the forward strand.
CAAAAATATGTAGATTTGTTTGGTACAGATGCTAAAAATAATATAACTGGAGAAACCCTGTAGGATAATAATTTCCAAGTTGGACAAAACCATGAAAAAAAGCCATCTCTACTCTGACTCTCTTGTTCTACAAACTGGTGAGGGCATGACGCACCGGGCTCACAGGACCAGACTCCTCAGCCACTACTCTTCTTAATCTTTTAACAATTAAACTTCAACAACTTTAAAACTAAAGAACATCTGAATTTTGTTGTCATTAAAACAAAAGCTGAACTGTGGATTCTGTCTTCCAATTTGGAGAGCAGCACGTTAGGAGGAGGACTTAGATTCTCCTCACATTCATCCTCCAATTGCTTTCCCTCCTTTCTATTCTCCAGGGAGCTTAGATGCTGTCTTACTGATTTGGCCCAAGGACTAATCCGAGCCCTGCCATCGACTCCCTCCCCCTGGGACTGCTTCACTTCCAACGTTCACTTCTCCCCAACCCTGGAACTACAGTTGTCTGGAACGCAGTTGAGAGGAGTCATCTCGGTCGGCTGTATTGAGAGGCAGAATAGTGGATGTTCCTGCCTGAGAATCAGTGGTCTTAGGCACCACTCTATCAGTATCAGTGGTCACAAAAGTTATAGTCCTACTGCTATTTTTGTAAAAGAACAGAAATCCAAAACAAAATACTTTTCATAAACAGAAGAAATAACAAATTAATCTCCTAAAAATGAACATCATATGCATAAAGAGTATGTAGTATAGCATGAGTTTGTAATTAGTTATCAGCCTTTACTTACTTACTCTGTTGAAACTAATATCAAGTGAAAAAGTAAATAATTTATATTGCATTATGACAACATAATCTTTAGCTCTAAAAAATTTATAGTTCTCAACAAACCAAACTATCACAAAAGAGCTCAAAACACAATTGAATAAGTTATATGACTACAGACCATTTTAGGTAATGTACATAGCTCCTAAATTTATCTTAATTATTTTTCCTTTGATTATCAATTTTAGGTGTCTAAAGCATCCTGTTAGAGAAACGTACAATACCAAAGCTTATTTCTAATTTTGATAACCTCCTGTCTAAATTAAGTGGTTTCTCTGTCTCTATTGCCTTAACCCGAACTCCTGCTCAACTACAGATCTTCCTCAACTCATGAAAGGGTTATGTTCCAATAAACCTATACATCATGGAAAATATCGTTAAGTTGAAAAGGCATTTAATCCTCCTAACCTACCAAATATCAAAGGTTAGCCCAATCTACCTTCAACATGCTCAAAACACTTAACATTAGCCTACTGTTGGGCAAAATCACTGAATACAACGTCTATTTTATAATAAAGTACTGGATATCTCATGCACTTTATTGAACACTACACTGAAAGTGAAAAGCACGATGCTGGACTGGATCTGGAATGGTTGTAAGCATATCAGTTGTTTACCCTTGTGATCGCACGGCTGGCTGGGAGCTGCAGCTCACTCCCACTGCCCAGCATCACAAGCGAGGATCATAGGGCTTATCACTAGTCTAGGAAAAGATCACAATTCAAAACTCAAAGCACAGTTTCTACTGATTGCATTTCTCTCTTTAATACCATTGTAAACGGGAAAAAATTTAAAAGTTGGACCACTGAAAGATGGAGACCGTCTGTACCTAGCTTGCATATTTCCCTGAAGTATCTTGTTCATCAGGATGCAAACTTTTCAGGGACTCCTTGCTGTCTAGCTATTCAGGTTTCCTCTTCTGTTACTGACTCATTAATGTGTCTGGCCACTTTTCTATCAGGTTTTTTCTTTTTTTTTTAAACTGATGTACAAGAATTCTTCATAAGATATCCTGGATATTATTTCTTTGTTCTATCTTTACACAGAGGTTTCAAACTTTGATGTTAACTGTAGTCACCAATCTCTAGTAAAATAGTGACCTATATTTTCTTCCAAAGTTTTACAGTTCTGCTTTTCGTGTTTAGGTCTTTAAATATGTAAATACTGGAAGTTTCTTTCTAATTGTGCTGTGAAGAAGGGCTCTAATCCCACCCAAACCCTCTCCCCCACCAATCAGGAACCAACCATCACCATTAGGAAGAAACCAAACGGGGGTGGGGTTGGGGGGAGGCAGGCAGGTTTGGATCTGGACTTTCTATTCTGTTCTATTGGTCTGTCTATCCTGGTACACAACACTCAAAGACTAAATTACTCTCTGCTGCTGCTGCTGCTAAGTTGCCTCAGTCGTGTCTGGCTCTGTGCGACCCCCGAAGATGGCAGCCCACCAGGCTCCCCCGTCCCTGGGATTCTCCAGGCAAGAACACTGGAGTGGGTTGCCATTTCCTTCTCTAATGCATGAAAGTGAAAAGTGAAAGTGAAGTCGCTCAGTCGTGTCGGACTCTTAGCGACCCCATGGACTGCAGCCTACCAGGCTCCTCCGTCCATGGGACTCTCCAGGCAAGAGTACTGGAGTGGGGTGCCATTGCCTTCTCCAATTACTCTCTACACTTACAAAAATAAGTAGACACCATAAAATACTGGCTTTTTCCTTAAAAAAATAAAAAATACATATATACAATGAAGGAAAGGAAATATCAAATTGACGATAGCAGTTACCTTTGTGGTGAGGTAAGGAATAATTGGGAAAGAGTACAAAAAGGGTATTAGTTGTAATATTTCTTAAACTGTGAGGAGGGAGAGCAGAGAGGATAGCTTACAATGTGTTTTTTTAAAAACAGTAATGGGGATTCCCTGGTGGTCCAGTGGTTAATACTCTGAGCTCCCAATGGAGGGAGCATGGGTTCAATCCCCGGTTGGGAAACTAAGATCCCACATGCTGTGTGTCCAATAAATAAAATAAAACATTAAAAAAAAAAAAAAAACCAGTAATGAAAATGATTAAGTGTCTTAAAATGTAATTAAGCTGATCTTAAAAATGTAACCAACATTCCAAGCCAGTATGGATTCTACTTCTCTTTCTTTAGTGGTTTAGAATACATGTCAATATTCAGAATGAGGACACACACATTGTAAGATTCCAACGTGCTCCCAGAAGCAAATGTTAGGCTTCATTAGTAAGATCTTAAGCACTAACGTAGCCCCTCTCACTGCTGACTGAATAGTGCAGACACATTGAGAGGATGCTACTGCACAGGAAGAGCTACACGCCTGCCCAATTGCTATGAGTGCACAATTTTCAGACATCCCTTCTCTGTTATATAGAAATCCACATCCAAAGCAGCAGTAGAGCAAGACACAATCTTCCAAATATTTATAATGAGCAGGGGTAAGCAGGGTGTTGATTCAGACTGGGGAAGAAACCACTCTTTAAAATTCAACTGGGAACTGAAGTAGGGAACCTGAATAAAACATCTCAGGTCACTCTAGGAGGGAACTGATAGCCGCAAAATGCAACATGGGAGCCCCTCGGTCTACACTCTGGTGATCTTACGGACAAGACTCCTCTGGGATGACTCCCCCACCCAACAGATGAGTGGCTGGAGTAGTCTACTGGGGCAAAGGACAGGGAAAGAAGCCAATGGTGTAATCCCTGAGTGCTGAGCTGGCTCTGAAAACTGCATCCACTCTGAAGGGATGGAACACATGTGTGCATATTTATATAAAACAACTCCATCCTTGAATGACTTAACCAGTGATACATTTCTACCCAGATTCTCCCTTCCAAGAATGTGATCATCCCAAGTAATAAAACAGTATTGTATTTCCTTATGATATAAGTATGTCTTTACAGTAGATGAATAATACAGTTAAATTCCACAAATTACTTACCTAACGTACATCTAAGCTGAGGTTGAAGTCTAATAAAAATTTCATCTCTGACTTCATTCAGACAGGTCTCTATCTTTGCAAATATTTCTGAAGGAAGCTTTTTACAATCTCCATCTAATAATAAAATATAGAACATTAGATTTCTCATCAACCTATATCTTTCCACAGACAATTAACACATTATCAAAAATGAAAGTTTCTCAGTCAACAAATTTTCCAGAGACAAAACGGAAAACTACAAAATTCCTTAATTCTTCTTGTCTTTGTAGTGTATCATGTGTTTATGTGCTTAGCCAACTCACTTGTGTCTCTTTGTGACCCCATGGACTGCAGCCCATCACGGGGTACTCACGGGATTCTCTAGGCAAGAATACTGGAGAGGGTAGCCAATTCCTTCTCCAGGGCATCTTCCTGACTAAGGAATCGAACCCAGGGTCTCCTGCATTGCAGGCAGATGCTTACCATCTGAGCCACCAAGGAAGTCCCATAGTATACCATACATTCCCTCAGTCTGTTTTAACAGCACAATATCGTTAGTACTGACTGCCTGGCTCAACATCATTCTGCCAGAGTAAAATCTCAGTGAAAGTTTTTCTCACCCAAATAATCACAGGCCTTGCTAAAGAGCTACATGTTAATATTCTGCCCATCTCTGAAACATCTGAGGCCGTTTCTTTCAATGCAATTGTTCCTTATGCTAAAATAACTTCTTATCAGTTAATCTTCTCTTTATAACTTTTACTGAACTTAACTAGATCACAGGAACAGATAAATTTATAAGGAGTCTTAATATTATGATTACTTCCAAACTAACATTTGGTATGTTTCCTTCATTCTACATCTTTTTTGGGGGGAGGGGAAGGAAGGAGGGCATGAAGGGATCTTCATTGACATCATCGAATTTTGTACAATTCCACATTCTGCTTTTTTTACACAAATGTGCTTCATTAAAAACTTTGCAGGCTAGTTATTACACTCCAACTGAACCATAGTTTTATTGGCCATTCCCTATCGCTGGACATTTAAGATTTTTCTCTTTATTTTACTATTATAAATAGTATTATAATGAACATCTTGGGGCACATACCTGACCATGTTTTTGACATTCTTTAGGGCAAAAGTCCTCAAAATTACTGACAGAAAACTAAGAAAATTAAGAAACTAAGATTAACTAAAATTATTTTGAGTAAAAGCCCCCATATGCACCTGATTCTAAGTACTCTTAGGCTACTAGATCTTTTCACTCAAATCTCTTACAAGTAAATAATTCATATAGCCTGATCACACACTACTTGTGTGTTTCACTATGAGAACATCTGGAGTCTCCTGTAATAAGAAGTGAGCACTGACCAGAATTTTTAGTATCTGATCACACTAGAAAAAAAGAGAAAACTTACAATCAACAGTAATGCAGCTGGAACAAATGTAATTACAACTATATTATAAAAACAATTATCTTGTAAAAGATGAATAAAATACTGAATAACCAAGGTCAAACTGCATAAAAGTAAGGATTCTCCCCTACCAGATACCAAAACCCAAAAGGCCATAATAATTTAAACAGCCTGGCACTGGTACAGCAACAGGAAAATATTCAAAGATGGGGAAACAATGTATAAAATTTATATAAAAGATTGCAAGATCAAAGTCAAGTTGAGTAAAGATGAGGATAGCAAGACCTAAAAAGCCCTAATAATTAACATAGTGTGGTACTGGTACAGAGACAAAGTGACTAAGAGAACAAAACTGAGTGCTAAGGAACTGCTTACACAGACTGTAATATGACAAAGGGGGCATGGCAGATCACCTGAGGAAAAAGGTGGAGCTAGAAAAACTGGCTATGCAATGGGAAAAAAAATGAACCCTTACCACACACCATACCCAATTACCTCTCACTGAACTAAGAATTTCAATGTAAAAAGCAAAGCTCTGTGACTTCTCAGTGAAAACACAGGTGAATGACTTTCTCATCTTGGATAAAGGAAACATTTCTTTTTAAAGCCACAAACATTACTAGCTACAAAATGGAGATGAACAATTTCTGTACATCAAAAGACATCTTTAAAAAAGCAAAAGCACAAGATATAAACTGGGAGATGTAGCAAGCTATCTGACATAGATAAATAGAGCAACAAGGACGTATAAAAGCTCAAATCAGTAAGCACATGACAACAGAACAAACAGGTATAAGACACAAACAGGCTTCACAGAGGGAACAGAGGGTCAATCTATATAGGAAGAGCTATTCAATCTTTCTAAAATTGGGGAAAAGCAAATCAGGACCATTTTATATCATTCAAATAGCAAAAATCTCCAAGTGTGAAAATAGCCAAGGGAAGAAATATGGACGAGGAAGATCTCATCTACATTGCTAATGGGAGTACACACTGGTACAACCACTCTAGAAAACCATCAGCCTTTATCCATTCTGTGTGACAGAGTCTATCCTAAGGTAGATCCAAGGGAAACAAACTCCTGGGCCCCGAGAGATTGGCCTAAAAACAGTCACAGCAGCAGTATTTATGATGGCAAGAATCAACCCAATGATAGATGAATAAATGCACTGCTATACTTACAAACTGGTATTTTGACAAACTGGAAATATTATACAGCAATTAAAATTGGTGAGCCACAGATACAAGCAGCTTTACAGATAAATCTTTATAGGAAAAAAAAAAAGGTCCCAGAAAAAATATACTGTATATTTTTTTTATAAAGTTCAAAACATTAAATTAGGCAATACATTACTTAGCCATATATATGTAGGAAGAACTATTTATTTTTTATTTTTAGGAAGAACTATTTAAAAAGAAGAAATGATAAAACACATTTTAGGATAATGATTACCTTCGGGGGAGTAGAGGATGGCATGGGGAGGAACACAAAGGTATATGTAAATCACTGCAAATATTTTATCTTGGGTTGGAGGTGGTTCCTGGGTATCCTATTTCATGAGAAAATAAAAATATATCCCTCACTATGAAGTGATTTTTGGAGAGTTGTGGGATTATGGGTGATCTATTTACTTCTTTATTCCACTTTACAGCAACTCAAAAACTTACAAAGTTTTACTGTGATGGACTCTATGTCGATCACCATTGACCAACAGATAAGATTTAACCACAGACTCCTTACTGTTAGTTTTTGAAAAAGACTGCCTTTTGGGCAGTCATGATAACACAACTGGTATTATCTCAAGCTTCATGATATGTCCCTTTGGTCCCTGCTCCCAGGTCTCGACACAGAACAATGGGTACTAATGGCATCTTTTTCATGCGCTATGAGACAAGTTCAATATTAGTCTCTCTAAAAATTAAAGAGAAATAAAATGTTATTACTAACCTTTAACTCCATCCAGCTGACTGGTGTGCAGAAGCTTATTGGCTTCACTATACCTGGTAAACAACCGCCCGAACACGGACTCCTCTTTGGACCGCAGGTCGGTCACAGTGCTTTTCAGCCCTTCCAAGTGCACCAGTGCTGACAGGATACAGTCTAACCAACACAGAGCATGTGCATTTTTCCACTGCACACATGAAGTCTGGCACAATGAGGTATGTTTGCTCTCCAGTGGCTTTTCCAGTTCAGATGTGCACCTTTCATTTTGAGGGCGAGTTCCTTCAGTTCCAGAAACATCAACCATGGGAGCATCTTCCTCAGAAGCCATGTCAACAGTATCAGCTTCCAAAGCCTCATTCTGCTCCCAGCAATCAGCTGTCCTAACTGGATTCTGCTGTCCACTGTACAGTGAACCAGGTAAGTCTGGTGAGGTTCCATCATATTCTCCTCCATTATGGTTACTGTTCAAAACTTGTTCACTGTCAATGCCTCGATGATTTTTAGTCTTTTTGGAACCTGCTAAAAGAGGTGAATCTTCACAGTTGGTTTCCAAGATCTTTCTTTTTTGAGACTTATTTGGAGTGTGACAATCTTGCAAACCCGGAGAAAATAAGTTATTAAGTGATTTAGAGCCCAAAGGATAGATGCACTAGAAAGAAAAAATAAAAATTCAAATAAGCTCAAGCTTTACTTTACCATTTCTATGTTATGAAAAATATGTATAAAATGTTAGCATTAATTTGATATGAGACAGTATATAATATTATCAATCTAAATTTGAAGGAACAAGGATAAACAACTAATCAAAAATTTAGTCCTCAAAAGAGTAATTTTTTCCTAGTTAATTTGAATAGTCAAGGGTTTAATCTAAGCTACACCAGGGTAAGCTAACAAGGAAAACATACATATTTTTGCTTTAACAAAGAATCCAATGTTGAATGAATTAAAAATTCTAAAATTCTATGATAAGTGTACTAGTCTTTTGGGGATAGGTATACTGCATGGCATTAAAAACTAGAAGAGTAGTTTCAATGTAAAAAGTTGCCAAGAGTAATATCTATGTTACATAGTTTTGAAACTATTAACCAGAGAGCACATCAGTGGACCAATTTTACAACCACACGGGGTCTCAGAATCAAATTGGCTGAATTTTAATGACTTTACCATGCATGAACACAATTTCAGCCAAATAGCAAAAGTGTAAACAAATCACTAAAATAACCAACGAATTTTCCCTAAGCTTGAACACCAGCAAAACATTTTATAAGATAAATGCAAGAAATCTACATCCTGTGTGCCTTCACTTAAAACATGCCTTCTTCTATACAGGTATGGTAGACAGCCATCTCAGTGGCCTCTAGTGAACTAAAGAACTATTATATCTCCAGGTAGTCAGGCCCTAGGGTCAGCCCCCTGCCACAGCCTCAGGCTTGGCCACGTGACTAGCTGTGATGGGACACGAACAACCAGGATGCACACGGAGGCCTGAAGCACTGGCTGACTGGACTTGCCCTCTCACAGCCCTCTTTCTGGAAGATACTTTCTTAGTTCTGGCTATTGCACTCTAAGGATCCCAATTAGCCTATGGAGAGATCCTTGTGGAAAAGAAGTGAGATTCTTGCTGACTACCCGAGTTGAGTTTCCAGTTGGGAGAGGGCATCCACAGCCTGCCACACAGACTAAATTTAGCTGTACTAGCCAACAAAACGGGAAGTGTAAGAATGGCCTTGACAACCCACAGAATCATGAGCGAAGCCATTAAGTCACTTCGTCACTAAGTTTTGAGATGGTTCATTTTACAGCAACAACTAACTGAAATGCACTTAGAAAGAAAGAAAGAAAGAAAGATGTCCGACTCTTATGATCCCATGAACTGTAGTCTGCCAGGTTCCTCCATTCATGGGATTCTCTAGGCAAGAATACTGGAGTGGATTGCCATTTCCTTCTCCAGGGGAACTTCCTGACCCAGGAATTGAACCCAGGTCTCCTGCACTGCAGGCAGATGCTTTACTGACTGAGCTACACGGGAAACCTGAAATGCACTAAATCCTCCATTTTAAAATACAGCATCTTCTAAAACGAAGATCATGGCATCTGGTCCCACCACTTCATGGGAAATAGATGGGGAAACAGTGGAAACAGTGTCAGACTTTATTTTTCTGGGCTCCAAAATCACTATAGATGGTTGACTGCAGCCATGAAATTAAAAGACGCTTCCTCCTTGAAAGGAAAGTTATGACCAACCTAGATAGCATATTCAAAAGCAGAGACATTACTTTGCCAACAAAGGTTCGTCTAGTCAAGGCTATGGTTTTTCCAGTGGTCATGTATGGATGTGAGAGTTGGACTGTGAAGAAGGCTGAGCGCCGAAGAATTGATGCTTTTGAACTGTGGTGTTGGAGAAGTTGGAGAAGACTCTTGAGAGTCCCTTGGACTGCAAGGAGATCCAACCAGTCCATTCTGAAGGAGATCAGCCCTGGGATTTCTTTGGAGGGAATGATGCTAAAGCTGAAACTCCAGTGCTTTGGCCACCTCATGCGAAGAGTTGACTCATTGGAAAAGACTCTGATGCTGGGAGGGATTGGGGGCAGGAGGAGAAGGGGACGACAGAGGATGAGATGGCTGGATGGCATCACTGACTCAATGGACGTGAGTCTGAGTGAACTCCGGGAGTTGGTGATGGACAGGGAGGCCTGGCGTGCTGTGATTCACGGGGTCACAAAGAGTCGGACATGACTGAGCGACTGATCTGATCTGATCTGATACAAGTGAACACTACATTCCCAATATTGCACTTATTTAGAAATTCTTTAGTTTAACAGGACAAGTTCTTCATTTTTCCATTACTAACTAGATGCGCAGTCACCATCAACAACTTGATCCTCAACTTTTATACCCTGAGATTATTTCCTTAATCCTACCACATGTCAGATGATATAGAACACTTTAAAATCAATAGCGGTAATTTTGTATTCAAAAAGTTGTCCAAAGCAATTGAAAGCAAGACCCTAAAGAGATATTTGCACACCCATACTTTTACTACAACATTATTTACAATAGCCAAGAAGTAGAAGCAAACCAAATGTCCATGTACAAACAAGTGGATAAAGAAAATGTGGTATATACATATTAACACAGTAGAACGTTATGCAGCCTTAAAAAAGGGAACTCCTGTCATATGGTACAATGTGGATAAACTTTGAGGTCATTACACTAAGCAAAATCACAAAAAGACAAATACTGTATGATTCCACTTATATGAGGTACCTAGAGATTAGTCACATTCATAGACAAATTAGAATAGTAGTTGCCAGGGCTACAGGGAGAAGTTGTTATTCAACAGTACAGAATTTCAGTTTTGCAAGATGAAGAAGTTCTAGAGTTCTTAAGTACATAACATTTAGAGGTTAATAACTTTCTCAGTGAGTCCCAAAGTTAATAAACCAACAGATAACAGTGACAACATCTAAAGGACTCCCAAAAAGTTTAAAAAAAAAAATCTTGAAATATATCCCCTCCTCTAACAAGTCTTAACATCTTCATGTAATAACTCAGGAAACTGAATGGAAAAATAACAGAGAATATTTAAAATTGCATACCAGACAGATCTAGACTTTGATTATCTACATATTAAAAAACATACAGTCTAAAAACTACAAAATGAGCGCAAATTTAAACAGTGAAGAAAAAAGCAAAAGGCTAAAACTTTGATACCATCTAAGATTAATACTTTACCTGCAGATCCTCACACAAAAAGACAGATTCTTGAAAACTAATTCGGTAAGTCTTTAAGGCTTTTAACTTTCCCTTCGCCCTACAAGCAGGGCAATATCCATCTGACAAAACTTTCGCTGAATCATAATTCTAAAAGAGAAAAAAAGTAAATTAGACACTCACAGATTTTATCAAATTACAAAAAGTTAAATGTAAAAGTAACCAGAACATTTTAAAATAATTTTCACCTAGAAGCATCCTGGCAAGATATCTTAAAAGACAGCAAATAAAAGAAATCCATACAGGCTTTAATACAGCTATTATTCCAAAAAGAATATATTCTAGTTTTAAATATTAAAGTAGGTGTTAAGAATAGCATTAGTTTTATTTGCAAGAGAAAAAGTAACGTCAGTTACCACTGAAAATATGTTTGATATATTCAAACAGTAAACCATAAGGTCTATGTTTTCTACTTTCACATATCAAAGAAACAGAGAGGTAAAGAGAAACAGTCTTTCGCCATTACTGTAAGATTTCCGTGGAAGATACAATTTTTTAGAAATTAATTGGTAAAATTAAAACCAAATTTAAGTCTCAAAAACAGGAGGGAAAAAACCAACTTTGCACTGAGGCAAAAAATAAGTGCACTAACTTTTCCCAAGTACCCCACCATGTGGAGTGAAGAGTTCCCTATATCAGGCCCTGGTCCAACCATTGGCAAACCATTTCCACTCTTCGGGGAATCCGTCATTCCGAGTCATTGGCTAATTTATGTCCCTTGAAACATGTCAATAGCACTAAGGATTTCTCAATGAACCCTGGAAAAAAAAAAGTCAATAGACAATTAAACAAAAATCCTATTTACTCTGAAAAAGAGCTATGCTATTTTAGAAGATGGATATACATTAAGTATATTTTGAGAACTATATACCCTAGGTTAAACAGATTCTAAAATTGTTATTTTGAAGTGAAAGCAAAATACCTAAATTTATTTATAAATCTAGCAAATTTGTGGGAAGAGGGCATAAACCAGCAATAGGACCAGTCTTCGTAGTAGACTCATTTAAAAGGAAACACCAAAACTTGTAATAGAGTTAGCTATTAGTTAACTACATTGACCAGAGTTTGAAAACCTAAGTTTTTAGTCTATATACAATTTAAAACAAATATATAAACATTATATTAAGAAAGTACTTTACAAAACCTAGATCCATTGTGCTATTACCTTACAAGGTAAAAAGAACCCCCTACATTCCTACTGCTTTCAATTATCAAGAATATAGCACCAGCTGAGAACAGTGCCACTTCTTAAAAGCTGACAATAATGTACTTTACATTAAATAATTTGTAACAGAACAAAAATATAAACACTGTCATAGTACAAATTACACACGTAACAAGTGTTTTTTGAGTGTAGTCCCCTAGAGTAGAATCACATTCAGTCAAGTCAAAATTATGAGACTGGAACTCAGTGTAAGGTGAAGTAATTGTTAACAGTAGTTTAAAATACAAGGAAAACTAGATAAAGGAGAACTCTGAGCAGAGTGAATCACCACTTCACAGAGATTTGTAGAACACTTGGAAGAAAAGTTTTTCCAAAATCTAGGAATCCATGATTCTTATGACAACCACCTCCTGGGAAACTGCGGCTCACAGATTCACTTTAGAAACTAGTTATGCTATTCTGTTTCAGAGGAATATACTTTACACAGCTTTCAAGCCAAGGAATAATTCAAAAATAAAAATGCTCTTTAGAAAAACATCAGTGAATCTCATGTTGCTATTCCTCAAGAAACATTCATAAGCAGGATTTCTCAACCACAAGATTACAGACATCATATACCAGATCAATTTGTTGTGGAGGCTGTCCTGTGGGTTAAGGGGATGTTCAGCAGCATCACTGACCTCTAACTGCTAGATATCAACAACACCCACCCCTCACTTGTAACCTTATCTCCAGATGTTGCCAAATGTCTGTCAAATGTTGCCAACCTGGGGGGTGGGGTTGGGGGTAGGGGGCCAAATTCAGTCCACTGAGTATCACTGCCAAAAGGGTAAAAAAACAAGTTTAGTGCTTTTTCCTTTTAAGTTCCTCAGGGACAACACCAATTTGTTAACTCTGGCTGGTTCTGTTTATAACCTACTCACAGAAGGGAACTATACAGGAAGAGTCAAACTTCTAGGATTCAAGAGTGGCTAAAAGCACGGGCTTTAGGTTCAAAACTGTATTTGGAAAATTAGATGATTCTAAGAATTAAATGCAATGCGTGTAAAATGTTTAGCACCTGACACACAGCAAATTTTAACTACTATTTAGTGCTATTTTATACATTATGCAGAAAATAGGCAGCATAGCTTGGATCATTCTGCAGTATTCTCAAAAAAAAAAAAAAAAGGCTGGTAAGCCATGTATCTGGAACAAATCTTCCTTGTTGAAAATTTCCATCTGCCTGAGGGATTAAGGAAACTTTTCTGGCTGGTTCTCTCTCTCTCTCTACTAAAGTAAAACA